>NC_069137.1:44682816-45282816 GCF_026914265.1 Mya arenaria | reverse complement strand
TACTCACAATGGTGAAAAGCGGTACTCACAATGGTGATAGACGGTACTCACAATGGCGATAGGCTGTATACACAATGGTGATAGGCGGTACTCACAATGGTGATAGACGGTACTCACAATGGTGATAAGCTTTACTCACAATGGTGATAGACGGTACTCACAATAGCGATATGCTGTACACGCAATGGTGATAGGCGGTACTCACAATGGTGATAGACGGTACTCAAAATGGTGATAAGCGGTACTCACCATGGGGATAGTCGGTGTTTACAATGGTGATAGGCGGTGTTTACAATGGTCATAAACGGTACTCATATTGATGATAGGTGGTATTCACAATGGTGATAGACGGTACTCACAATGGTGATAGACGGGACTCACAATGATGATAGGTGGTACTCACTATGGTGATAGGCGGTGTTCACAATGATGATAGACGGTACTCACAATGGAGATAGACGCTATTCACAATGGCGATAGGCGGTACTCACAATGGTGATAGGGGGTGTTCACAATGATGATAGACGGTACTCACAATGGTGATAGGCGGTGTTCACCATGGTGATAGGCGGTAATCACAATGGTGATAGGCGGTGTTCACAATGATGATAGGTGGTACTCACAATGGTAATAGGCGGTACTCATAGTGGTGATAGGCAGTACTCACATTGGTGATAAACGGTACTCACAATGGTGAAAGGCGGTACACACAGTGATGATAGGCTGTACACACAACGGTAAGATGCGGTGTTCACAATGATGATAGGCGGTGTTCACAATGACGATAGGCGGTACTCACAATGATGATAGTCGGTACTCACAATGAGATAGACGGGACTCACAATGTTGATAGGTGGTACTCACAATGGTGATAGGCGGTGTTCACAATGATGATAGACGGTACTCACAATGGTGATAGACGCTATTCACAATGGCGATAGGCAGTACTCACAATGGTGATAGGTGGTGTTCACAATGATGATAGACTGTGCTAACAATGGTGATAGGCGGTGTTCACAATGGTGATAGTCGGTACTAACAATGGTGATAGGCAGTGGTCACAATGTTGATTGGCGGTTCACACAATGGTGATAGGCGGTATTCATTATGGCTATAGGCTATACTCACAACGGTTATAGGCGGTACTTACAATGGCGATAGGCAGTACTCACAATGGTGATAGGCAGAACACACAATGGTGATATGCGGTTCTCACAATGGTGATTGTCGGTACTCACAATGGTGATAGGCGGTACTCACGGGAGTGATGTTCGGTACTCACAATGGTGATAAACGTTACTCACAACGCTTATAGGCGGTACTCACAATGGTGATAGGCGGTACTCAAAATGGTGATAGGCGGTACTCACAATGGTGATAGGCGCTACTCACAATGGTGATAGGCGTTACTCACAATGGTGATAGGCGGTACTCATAATGGTGATAGGCGGTACTCACAATGGTGATAGGCGGTACTCACAATGGTGATAGACGGTACTCACAATGGTGATAGGCGGTACTCACAATGGTGATAGGCGGTACTCACAATGGTGATAGGCGGTACTCACAATGGTGATAGGCGGTACTCACAATGGTGATAGGCGGTACTCACAATGGTGATAGGCGGTACTCACAATGGTGATAGGCGGTACTCACAATGGTGATAGGCGGTACTCACAATGTTGATAGACGGTACTCACAATGGTGATAGGCGGTACTCACAATGGTAATAGTCGGTACTCACAATGTTGATAGGCGGTACTCACAATGGTGATAGGCGGTACTCACAATGGTGATAGGCGGTACTCACAATAGTGATAGACAGTACTAACAATGGTTATAGACGGTACTCACAATGGTGATAGACGGTACTCACAATGGTGATAGGCGGTACTCACAATGATGATAGGCGGTACTCACAATGGAGACAGGCGGTACTCACAATGTTGATAGGCGGTACTCACAATGGTGATAGGCGGTACTCACAATGGTGATAGGCGGTACTCACAATGGTGATAGGCGGTACTCACAATGGTGATAGGCGGTACTCACAATGGTGATAGGCGTTACTCACAATGGTGATATGCGGTACTCACAATGTTGATAGGCGGTACTCACAATGGTGATAGGCGGTACTCACAATGGTAATAGGCGGTACTAATAATGGTGATAGGCGGTACTCACAATGGTGATAGACGGTACTCACAGTGGTAATGGGCAGTACTCACAATGGTGATGGACAGTACTCACAATGGTAATAGACTGTACTCACAATGGTGATAGACGGTACATACAATGGTGATAGGCAGTACTCCACGGTGCACATGGTGGCCAAAGGAGTATTCACGAAGGTGAAAGGCGGCACTCTTAATGATAATAGGCAATACTTAGCCCGGCTAGCGGTAATATTACAAGAGTAAAATAGGCAGTACATAGCACGGAAAATATTGTAGAATCTATGTGATTCCATCGACATGGCTATAAAAACTAAAACGCTCGTGATGTTTTTTGGTTGTCTGTATATCCACCATTTTAATGCAATATGCATTTATTTGTTCATGTATATGCAATGGCAACTAAAGTATGCGAATGCATTGTGGTAATAAATTGTTAATGTTGAATTGTAAAACCCAAAGACAAACAAATGAGAATTCGGGGTACAATTTTAATAGCAATGAACGGCTTTAGTTTAATAAGCAATTTCATAAAATCGCACCAAACAGTTTTTTATGGAAGGAAAACAATGTACCGTTTTGTTGAAATGAAATGGTAGGAACCTATAACATGACAGGAGAAAAACGTGAACAATTGCAATCAAATTAAGAATAAGAAATATGATTGATATTTTTTCTTGCATACCTAAAATTATGAATTTGTGGAAAAAATGACGTAGAAAACGCACTTTTGTACATTTCACAAAAAAGCGCGTGTGACGTTGTGTACTGACGTCAGAAAGCGCAGTAGTTTTAAATCATTATCTACGGATATTAGTTCCTTTACAAATCGCGCTTTTACGATTATTTATTTTCAGTTTGAATTAAAAGTATTGTATACTTATATTTTTGATTCCGCTTTAAAGAAACTGCAAAATATAATTTTCATAAACCATACAATTAAAGAAATTAGAAGTGGCGCGTTGTTGCGCGTGACTCATCCTACATGGGGGTTGTGTGATAGATCAGTGTGATATAGTTTTTCCAGTACCGGTCACATGACCGGAAACACATGTCCGGTATGCACGAAATAGTAATGCACTGCACGGCTTGATATGTGGTTGTTTCAATCACATTATTCACGATATTCAAATTAAAGACTTGTTGTAATAGTTTATAGAAACAGCCTGTATGACGTGAGCTTTCAGTCATCTCTGGTAAACAGGACATAACATATCTGAATAGAGTTTATTCGACTTAAACCATTACTGTTTCTCAGCATTAAGATATACACAATAGATAAATAACAAGAACTAACAATTTAAAAAGATAATAAAACGGTTTTGATAGCTACTTTACTCAATCTATAGGAGAGTTCTTTCAAATGATCGTTTGTTTTACAATGGAACAACCCATGATTTTTATCATAAATTTATGTTCACAATATTGTTGAGAACAGCGTTTTTGCTTTAGTTGCATTACATCTGTATCAATTATATCATTGGGATGAATAAAAACAAGTTTATAATGTTGCATACTATAGCTACTGATAATTAACAAACACACAAACGATGAAATGCTTTAATAGTCTATTCAAATATTAACTGCTCTATCGAAACATCATGGTAGACGTCTTCAGTCTTTCAGAATCGCCTTGTTTAAATGAATAGTAATAAAAATGTACCCTGGTGTACTCTCCATTAAGGTTATTGCACGTGCAATCATTGTACCACCAGCCTCCTCCAAAGTATTGGGCACAGTTGTCAGACCAGTTGTCCACATCCCTGTCGTACGTTGTAAACGGCTGGTGGTTGATATCATAACTAGTACCCGTGTCGGACAGAATACAGGAATCGGACACTGTAAATATACCATTTATCCATCTAGTATAAGTATTATTTGAACTCTATAAAAGGGTTTGCTTGTCAATCATATTAAGGTATAAACAAGTCAACCTATTGCTAACAGACTTGTTTTTTTTTATTTCTTGAATGTAGATGAGATAATATATTCGTTTTTGGAACACAAGGTACAGTGTCTAGAGATATTAATTAATTACAATCATATATGCGATATTTTGGCGCTTTTTAACTGGAGAGTTTGTGCTGGCTTTGCTATTTAAGGGCTAGACACCAGATGGTCCCCAAATCCGAAACAAACACAAGCTTATATCTGTCAATACGAGCTAATATGAAGCCGATAATACATCATTTTATATTAATAGATCACCTTGTTGTCGCTGTCTCAGCTGAGTTAAGCCGTATAATAAAAGCGCATAATGGTTTCCTAATACATATAGCCCGGAATTAACATAACTGGGTTTTCCCATGCCGGTACAAATAAAAGGTGAATTTCGAGCTATTGAAATTCATTTAACAGTATAATGACTCTATTGTTTCAGAAATATATTATGGTTTAATTTTGTTTGTACCGGAGGATTAGGTAGCGAAAACCAGAATAGTTATAATTCCAGGCTACAACTATTTAAAGTGCATATATTTAGCGTGTGCAAGTCACGTGATAAGAACAGATACATATACCAAATTATTTTTCAAATTAACTGGGATTTCCGCGGACGTCAGACCAAGAAAATTTCGAATTTAAAAAATAAGCAAAAACTGCGAAAAATACACGTGTCGTTAGCGATGTCATACATCAGTAAGTAAGATTAAATGCATTGTATACAGTGATTCAATTTTATGCAGCTTTTTAACATTTTTCGTTTTTCCTTGCACGTATATCAACTGGTTTCTAGCCCCTTTATTTGCATAAATTTACGTTCCCCACAAATAAAGAGTGTTTATCTTGGCACAAATCATACTTGTTTTTCTTTTGATAATTAAAGTCGAATGCGTTAAACATTATCATTCATTATAATTAAAACATTTCTCTTGTGCACATATCTATACGTTTCACCTTTAAAGGGCATGCATGATAATTATAGAATACCGACGTATTTTATTAAAATAATATAGCAACTTCTAGCATCGACTAAGACTAAAATATACAGGGCACTAACATATTTTGACAAAATAAATATTGTGGTGAATTATTCCGTTTTAAATACATTAAATTGTTCTAATATACTTGATATAAAAGGATAATTTAGTATAATTATGTCTCTTTGGAAACGAATAAAGGGTAATGATCTTAGTTAGACGTATTGTATTTAAACAGTGTATCAATTTCTCCCAAATTCCACGAATAACATACTTCCTCTTGAGTTGATCCTCCTTACAAGGTTTAAGTTGTACTGGTCAAGTGGAGAAATATAGAAACCCGCGTACTCGTCAAATCCAGTAGTTCCATTTGGTAAACTCATGTCCACTCGTAACGTCATGTTACCACGGCTTGTCATTGAATGGAGAACATCCAGACCTGTGAAAAAGATAAATTTAATTCACCTATAATCTTATGCGATGTGTACACTCGTGTTCGAGCGTTATAGGTAAAGGGTACGAACAATACTATATATGGTAACACAAATAGCAGGTTGTGAAGGCCACTATGTGACTTAGTTGCTTTTCACCCTAATAATTAATTGATTAAAATCTCTTTATATCGATGGACACGGCGTATTGCCATTTAAGTTCAACAACTAGTGAAACTTTTGTAGCAGAGTAAAATCTATATGTGCACATGTCATTATATAGAAGAAACATGGGCGTCGAACAGAGAAAAAAAAGTGAGTACATTTTCATAAGATATAGAAGAAACGATTGCATATTACAGTAAAGACTTTGTGTACAAATGTCATTAGATATATAAGAAAGGTGTGTGTCTAACGGTGTAAACTATGAGTTACAAATGTCATTAGATATAGAAGAAACGTGTGCGTCTAACGGGGTAAACTATGTGAACAAATGTCATTAGATATAGAAGAAACGTTTGTGTCTAACGGTGTAAACAATGAGTACAAATGTCATTAGATAAAGAAGAAACGTTTTCGTCTTACGGTGTAAACTATGTGTACAAATGTCATTAGATAAGAAATAAACGTGTGTGTTGAACGGTGTAAACTATGGGTACAAATGTCATTAGATATAGAAGAAACCTGGGCGTCTAACGGTGTAAACTATATGTACAAATGTCATTAGATATAGAAGAAACGTGTGTGTCTAACGGTGAAAACAATGTGTACAAATGTCATTAGATATAGAAGAAACTTGTGCGTCTAACGGTGAAAACTATGTGTACAAATGTCATTAGATATAGAAGAAACGTGTGCGTCTAACGGTGAAAACAATGTGTACAAATGTCATTAGATATAGAAGAAACGTGTGCGTCTAACGGTGAAAACTATGTGTACAAATGTCATTAGATATAGAAGAAACGTGTGTGTCTAACGGTTAAAACAATGTGTACAAATGTCATTAGATATAGAAGAAACTTGTGCGTCTAACGGTGAAAACTATGTGTACAAATGTCATTAGATATAGAAGAAACGTATTCGTCTAACGGTGTTAACTATGAGTACAAATGTCATTAGATTTAGAAAAATCGTGTGCGTCTAACAGTGAAAACTATGTGTACAAATGTCATTAGATATAGAAGAAACGTGTGCGTCTAACGGTGTAAATTATCTGTACAAATGTCATTAGATAAAGAAGAAACGTGTGTGTCTAACGGTGTAAACTTTGTGTACAAATGTCATTAGATATAGAAGAAACGTGTTCGTCTAACGGTGTAAACTATGAGTACAAATGTCATTAGATATAGAAGAAACGTGTGCGTCTAACAGTGAAAACTATGTGTACAAATGTCATTAGATATAGAAGAGACGTGTGCGTCTAACGATGTAAACTTTGTGTACAAATGTCATTTGATATAGAAGAAACGTGTGCGTCTAACAGTGAAAACTATGAGTACAAATGTCATTAGATATAGAAGAAACGTTTTCGTCTAACGGTGAAAACTATGTGTACAAATGTCATAAGATATAGAAATATTTATGCGAAAAGCTGTGCGTCTTACGATGACGACTATGTGTGCATATTTCATTGGATTTAGAAGAAACGTGTGCGTCTAACAGTGAAAACTATGTGTACAAATGTCATAAGATATAGAAATATTTATGCGAAAAGCTGTGCGTCTTACGATGACGACTATGTGTGCATATTTCATTGGATTTAGAAGACACGTGTGCGTCTTACAGTGAACACTATGTGAGCACATTTTATTGGATATAAAAGACACGTGTGCGTCTTCCAGTGAAAACTATGTGTACATATTTCATTACTTATAGAAGAAACGTGTGCGTATTCAGTGAAAACTATGTGTGAATATTACATTGGATATAAAATAAACGTGCTCGTCTTACAATAAAGACTATGTGCAAATATGTCATTGGGTATAGAAGAAATGTGTTCCTCTAACAGTGAAAACTATGTGTACGTAATTCATTTAATATAGAAAAATCGAGTGCGTCTAACAGTGAAAACTATTTGTACATATTTCATTTAATATAGAAAAATCGTGTGCCTCTATCAGTGAAAACTAAGTGTACATAATTCATTTAATATAGAAAAATCAAATGCGTCTAACAGTGAAACTATTTGTAAATATTTCATTTAATATAGAAAAATCGAATGCGTTTAACAGTGCAAACTATGTGTATATAATTAATTTAACATAGAAAAATCGAATGCGTCTAACAGTGAAATTATGTGTACATATTTCATTTAATATAGAAAAATCGAATGCGTCTAACAGTGAAAACTATGTGTACATAATTCATTTAATATAGACAAATCGAATGCGTCTAACAGTGAAACTATGTGTACATATTTCATTCAATATAGAAAAATCAAATGCGTCTAACAGTGAAAACTATGTGTACATTTTTCATTTAATATAGAAAAATCGAATGCGTCTAACAGTGAAAACTATGTGTACATAGTTCATTGGGTAAAGAAGTAACGTGTCCGTCAATAATGAGGACTATGTGTACATACTTCATAAGATATAGAAGAAACGTGTGCGTCTTACGATGAAAACTGTGTGTGCATATTCCATTGAATATAGAAGAAACGTGTGCGTCTTACGGTGAAGGCTTTGTGATCATATTTCATAAGATATAGAAGAAACTTGTCCGTATAACAGTGAAGATTATGTGTACATATTTTACTGGATATAGAAGAAACGTGGACGTCCATTGGTGAACACTATGTGTACCCATTTCATAAGATATAGGAGTAATTGCCCCAATAAAATAATTGCCCTCGGGCTAAAGCTCTCGTGCATTTATTCCTTCTACCGGGGCAATTATCAATCAAAGCGCTTAAAGCGTTGAATGGCTTTCGGCCTGCAACATTTTGTGAGTATAGTCATGTGATTGTAAATCATATGTATTAACATAAACATCTAAAGATAGTATATGCTCGCTCATAATTTCCTTCGCAAAAGATTTTATGTTTAACGTTGATTCTCAATAAGATCATGAAGTATAAGTCACTTGAAATGTGGAATACGTCAAATAGTTACTTATAAGGTATGGAGTAATACTCAAAATCATATAAAACCTTATCTGGAGCTTTTGTTTCATAAACAATGCTCTGACACGGATAAAACATTAAGGAATTTTTAGTCAAATCTACTCTACACTTCAAACTTGACTTGATGCGTATTTAATTTACTAACAGGGTATGCAGGCTTAACCAAATTGGACATATTAATTAGGTTTATGTTTAAGACTTTTTTCTACAACGCCAAATACCTCTGGGTCGAATCACCCACATACTAGTACTATTTCTTCCCTGTATGCTTTATGTACATCTTATGTATCCTAATAAAGCCCTTAACATGTGTCACTCGTTGACAAAATGAACATATTTATATCAGTTTTGTTTTTAAATATGAATATGCATTATGCTACATGCTCAAGATATTGGACTGAAATAACCGAGACAAACTTAGAAATATTCACATACTTTCCCTTTCATTCGGCATTACATGACTATGACAAAAATTGTAGCAGGTCGATAGCCTGTCAACGCTTAACGCGGTTTGATTTGAATTGTAAAAGTGTATAATATTCATTTAGTAAATGGTTAAAAGGTTGTTAGTATGTACTTACACAAGAAAATGGTTTTATGCGACAAACATTTTACAAAAACAATTAAAAACTAACAATCTCAATAAAAATGTAATAGCCGATGTAGGCAATTTAAAACGAAGAAATTATACTTATGAAAAAACTGATTGTAGGATAAAATGAAGTATCTTAATTTCATTTAAAACACTATGGTTTGATATTTTACGTCTAATTAGCAATTTATAGCATCATAATACGATCCATATTTTTCCGTCTTTTAACGACTTCTCAGAGTTTATTTCCGGGGAATAAACCTGTCTGAATGCGATGACCCACATTTTATTCTTAACTACATTGTACATGTAGATATTATCGGTCCCCGGCCGAAGCAAAATCTAAACACAGGTAAACAATACATGTATTTATTGGATTCAGTACGCGTTCATTTTGCAACTATTTGCGGATTCTGCATTTCTATATTGCATTATGTAACTCGCCGATATCAAAATATTTAACAATTGCGTTATATTACGAAAAACGCAGCGTTTCCAAACCATATTAACCGCATACCATAGACTGAAGACTCATTACGGCGCTACTTTTAGCAAGCTGATCAATATGCAGAACGCAGTCCGTAGCAATTAGAGCAGATTGCTTACTAGGTATTTTCGATGTAAATGTTAATGTAAACTAAGTCGTTGACCAACGAAGTTCTAACCGCGCTAGGGTTGATACACCCGTGCGCGCATTAATTCGCTAAAAGTTAAAAATGTTATGTCGATCTGCCGATGCGATTTCCGAGATACGGCCTAAAAAAGCCATGGTCAACCATGTATTATTCTATAAATAAACCATTCTTTGAACAGAGCATACATTAGTTATAGGCATTTGAACTCATGGTTTTAGTTTATTCGCAAATTAACACTTAATATCATTTAGTGTTATTTACGTGGCGCATACAACTGAAAACCCTTACGTCAAAATTAATGTTTGTAAATGGGCATTTTTAAATTTCTGTTTACTTTCTGAGATGTCTTGTTTGATATATATTTGTCTAGTATATTATAACGAAGAGTATCATTGAATTATCGTTTGTTCATACGATGAAAGGTTTCGTTATCGTAAGAACGCACCTGTCCAGAATTCACCATCAAATGAGCCAAATCCCCTTTCGTAATCCGCAAAGCTCCTGTTGAAGTCGACAGAACCATTCCAGCGTCTTTGAAACACCTACATATGGAAAGTAATGTTAAGAACTAATTTGATTACAAAAAGTTTTTGCATATCCGAATTCCTGGATAATGCACTGAGCATCACTGATAGCAAGACATTTTTTTAAAAGCCACGATAAAATGGTTTGCATAAACGGCATTTTTCCTTGGGTTAAAATGACATTGAAAATACTAAATAAGCCTTAAAGGAAATTAACCGTGTATTAGTTGAAAATATGATCATTTTTTTGGAAAGGATATATTTATCCCCATGTATGTTGATTATATTATGCAGTTTCATGATTTACTCATCAATTGTGCAGAATATATCAAACAACATTATACTTCAAATACTTATAAACGTTGAACATAATTTCTAAGGTATAAAGGCCAAATACTCTTGTTGTAACTCCCCTGTGTCAAATACTTTAAATAGCATTTTTCCTTCCTATAAGACCTAGAATTATTGTCCATACCTCTATATAATATAGTTTTTTATTATAAAAGACATTGACACATATTCATGTATACTGTCATAATGTCGTTACATTATTCACACTCATTAATATGCAATAAAAACGATAGAAGAGTTTTCTTGATATATATTTATATTTGAAGTCGAACACAATGCATACTCTCTTAGGTATAAAGGCCGAAAACATTGAAACACTCGAATATTTTAAATAGCATTTTTCCGCACTTAGTATTGACTACATACATTAAAACACATTATTCATTATTATATATGTGCCAAAGATTTTGATATGTAAGGTGTCTACTATAGATGTGTCGAATGCATTGAACAGCATAAATATTTACTGTATATGTCTGGGAACATTTTATTAACGATTTTCCTTTACAATCATGGTTATATTACCTTAAACAACCTTGTCATCTAATTTATATAAGTCGAACTCCATAAATAGCATTACTATGTCGAATGCCGGAAAGGAAAGTAGTCTTAACTTTGTATGCCACAAACACTTTAAACAGAATATTACTATACTATTTATTTTCACATACCTTAAACTAGATTATTCCTTTGCAATTTCGGATAAATACCAATCATATTTTCTTATTACGGGTTAAATATTTAAGTCGGTACTTTGCATTCGTTTAATACTTTAAACAGCATTACTCTTTACAAAATATACCTCGAATACTTTATCCATAAGTCGTAATACTTATTGTTCAACTGCTTTAAGCAACAGTTTTATTTGCTGTGTATGGGAAGAATACCTTAAATGACATTGCTTTTTACTATATTTTGACATACACCTGTATCATTCTTTACCATAAATTGGTCACATATTTTGAACAACAATACCTTTACTACTTATGGGACACCATCACTAACATATTTGAGATAAGAGTTTTTATTTTGCACAAGAAATGATTGAAAAGATTATTGCCATATTTCTTTCAAGATCATAGAGATATTGCCAATTACGACGTATGCATGTTACAACTTGTGCTCGTCTGCTCGATGCTACACACATTAATCACTTTCCTCGTGTGATTTAAAAAGTCATTTAGAACTTGTACGAAATAAACATATCTTAATGACGTAGTGATATGCAATCTAAATATGATTTCGCCGCGATAATAGATTTGCCACTGAGGTCGACGGGCAAGAGTAATAACACTATCAGCTAATATATGGCTCTATTACAATCGACGGGTCGTTATAGAAATCATTCTTAAACATAATTTCAAATCATGTAATTAAAACTTTGTACTGAAATAGAATAATTTCCATCTATTAGTGGTTATTGTAGCTTAAACCTGTCAATCCTCACTATTTATTGTTTTATATCTTACATTTTGTATCTTAAGCTATATCGGGGGTATACTTTAAACAACATCAGACATTCAGATGTATGGTTCGATTAGCAACGTTAGCCATGTAAATATATGATTTCAAACATATTGGTTTACAATGCATTTGTCCAGACCTTAAGCAGAATTATATTTAACTATAAATTGATCTAAAACCTTACAGATATCTATTCCTTACTATTTATGGATCGAATACCTTTACCAATATTGGAAGAAATGTGTTTGGATCTTTAAAGCACATATGTTGTCAGATATTTAATTGAAATAGTGTTTCCATTTTGTGATTGAAGCTTTTGGCTATACCTTTAGGATGATAAATGGTTTCTGGTTAAGAAATACATTCTGGATCTAACATTCTAAAATTGTAACATTTATTATCGTCAAAAAAGTAAAATTACATAATCAATAAAACATAATCAATTATTAAATATAAGCAACATAATGCTCACCGTCCATCCACCACCCTCGGTATCCATATCGCAGTAAACGTCAACTTCCCTATGCGTATTCCAGGGCGTAATTTTGTACACACCCGAACCACGCGACAGGCCCAGTTTTAACACATCGCTACAGTCATCTGTTATGTAGATATTTATCACTATGCTGTATATCTAATATGAAACATATTGTAAATTCATGAAAATAGATTATTCCGACTCTTGATATGTATTAATTAAACATGTTACAAACAATGCAGGATTTGGTCCCATCAATTAATAAAATAAGTCTTACAAACGATTTGATGTGGCATTTGACATGATTTTCTTTCAATGTCAAGTCCCGCACAGTTGTTCCCGCCATTTACCGGACTTGGATTGGAGCAGGACCGTGTTCTGGTTACCACGCCGTCATCATGGTACAAAGAGCAGTTGGTCCATGTCGACCATAAAGACCATTGGCCATCAGCTAAAGAATAAAACAGACTGTAATAATTGTATGGACAATGCATAATTGTTAAATGATACCACATGTTATTTATAACACTATGGTAGATAGAGCTTTCAGATAATTAGCTTGTGTGTGTGTACTGGATTCCTCATGTTAACGTACTTAAAGGAAGTATCGTTTTCATCATTTTTGTTCTTTTCAAAGCGGAATGTAAATTACACATATTCAAGAGGCTTTAATCAAAAAGTAATCTGTTTATTCGTAAATATAACAAATGTAAAAAAAACAAAGGCTACATTTATAATTCCCATGTATTAACATGCAACATATATTCTCGTTCTTACAAAAAAGTAATAAGAAAAGTATTGTTGAATTCCCTACTTGGACAGGCTTGTTTTGCACAGGCCATTGATTCGTTTTCTTCTCCTGGGCACATGACTCCGCCATTTGTCGGTGAGGGATTTGTACATGTTCGGTGTCTGGATTGCACGCCGTCACCGCAGGTCAGCGAGCACGATCCCCAAGAAGACCACTCAGCCCATTGTCCATTGATACGTTGCATAGCTAAAATGAAATAACCAATTATTTAGTGACCAGAACAAATTAAAAACCCAGTCAATTATTTTATGCTCATTTAGTCTGATTGTCATGATAAAATCCGGATCCATTTTCAGGGTTAATACTAGAACTGATTTTGTTTTGCGAGGAATTGAGCTGTCAACTTTTAACTGACCGGTACAGTTAGACAAATTCTTCAAAAAAACTTGTTGGCTTAGCTTATTAACAGATATAAACAGTAAAAAAGTTGTCTACATTTCAAATTAAGGCTAGTTTCTCATTTAAGGATTACATTGGTTAACATTATTTTTAGGTTTATTTTGACCAGTCAGTGGGTTAGGGTTAGCCAGTTTTATACAGCTCCAATAGTTGACTTTACAACCAATAACATGTTATAACATAACAGGGATGAAACTAAGATAAACAAGCAGACAACGCAAGGGTTAAAGTTTAAACATTTGGCCACTGAGCTTGTTTCTGTAGTTTTTCATATACATATTATTGGTACACTCGAAAAACTGATTAAAATTTCCAGGTAGTCCCATAGATTGGTGAGCTATAAAAATATCCGCCTTTTTCAACATTGATTTTGCTATCACAATCAAAGAAAATGGAATTAAATAAGATTTCACTCTAAAACTAATTAGTTCATTGCAACGTTTGAAATTATATATAAACACACCATTGCGTTGTCCTACCTTTAGCTAAACCTTATTACCTGTTTGACAATCTATGTTACAAAGATCTGTGGAGCAGCAAGCATCGCATACGTGCAGGTTTTCACTTGAACGGGCGTTCTCGGTCTCTCGTTTGCCAATTATTCCTGGTTCTTGATGAAGTCCACAGGTCTTAAGTATTTAATCATTCATATAAATTTCATAAACAAAGTGCCATAACTGTTAGGTCATTCTCAATATCATTAAAACAGTATCAACATTATCTTGTCTTATATGACTTAAAATATTTATTAAGCTTACACATGTGTCGTTCAACAGCCTTTTTATCCCTAACATATCTTGTCTTTTATAATTAGATTAGCTCAAAATTAAATTATATTTCAATTCCAAAGGAAAACGTACTGAATATTAAAGCCAAATGATCGTAATGCGATCCAACTTTATTTACTCAAGCGAATCAGTGTATTTTTTAAGAATTTTAAATGTGAATGTTAAAACATTCTAGTTAATAGAACTTACATGCTGAAGTTCACATGAAGAAGTGTAAAAGGAATCGCCGAAGATATTTTTCGCAGCCACTTTGCATATCTGAATGATAGAAAATACTTTATTGGTTATTATGATATCGAAATAATGCTCTACATAGACGTACGCCAGTGTACGTCCGATCAGTACCTAAATCAGTACCATCGAACCACTTGGTACCAGAACACGCGGATTTATCTGGTAACAGATGACCTGCAACGGGTAAAAATTGGCTGATTAATTCGTTGGGGTGTCGCTATTTTGCATTTCACTTGTCGGAAACTGGCCTTTGCCAAGTCGTAAGCCGTTGCTGGCCGTGGGATGCATACTTCCTGTACATCCGTCGTGTGGTTTTTCATAAAAGCCCTAAAAGCAACAGAACTTACATACTTTTAATGCATACAGTTCTTTTATGTACATTATAGTTGGAGATGTTGTTAATAATTACAAAACTGGCCTGTTGATTTTTCAAATTATTGAGCTAATTATACATGCTCTTAAGCGAACTTGGCATTGATGGAAAAACGAAGCTGGCCATGTCTGGTGATTCAACTGCGTTGACATCACTGAGATTAGTTCGCGTTTTAAATTATTTATAACATCAAAACATTTGAGAATATTCTGTCAGTGACTCATTTAAAAAACTTGTCTCAACTGATACGACATAACGTTCCAAAAGTACGAAACCATGTGTTTGAATACCCAATCCATGGGCACAATAACCGTTAACACCTGATATATGTTACTGTTTGTAGATCAATACATATCGGAAATGATCATAGGAATAAAAAGAGAATAATCAACTGATGAATATTTGATTGTCGGTTGGAATGCAACACTGACCAAGTCCACCCATTCTTAGTGAAATTTGACCAACATGATTCCAATTGCAAGATAATATTTCATAAAACAAACTGTTTAGCATTTTTCAGTTATATACTTTACATACATTGTTTTCAAAGGATATCAAAATCATATGCGATCATCCTTAAGCCATTTTCAATTTTCCAGAATAAGTAAAACAAATTTTAAGATATACAAATGACAAGAAAATGAATAATTCTACAAAAATATAACATTTATAAATATATAATCTATAAATCATGAAAATGACCTTATTTTGATCACAGAACTCGATATCATGGCACCTTCCAGACGGCGTGGGGTTCTGACAGTTGTAACATATTGGACCTCTAGAGACAGGGTAGTCTGTAAAAACATATGACAGTTAAGTCAACGTTGTTGTTGCATTCACAATATAAACATTCAGTTTCTTATCATGTGCCTTTCATTGTTTTGTTTTTATGTTGCATTTCAATTACGGGGAGCCGATGTAGACATTGGATATACTCTTTAATTGATTTATAAAAAGCAACGTTTACGCATTTTTGCATTATTGTGTATACTTTTGACAATGATATGTGTGTATAACTTAAGGTTATTAATGATTTTTCTCTAGTTTTAGTCTTATGGACATACTAGGATTAATACATTCAGACAGTATAGAATCTGTTTATATGTTCAATGATTTAATGATCATTATTGTTTTTTAAAATGTATTATGACTTATTGCACACATTTGAAATGTTTTTACGGTCCGTATTTAAATGACTCAGGTTTCAAAACTGATAGAGCTTGCCGTTCAAATACAACTGGCGTTGACGTGAAGCATCCTCTACAGAAAGCTGACCCAAAGAGACCCTGCTATCATTTCTCTGTACCATATTCGGGCCTATCGCATGCCATTTCATCCGAAACATTATATAAGTAATGCCATAAGCCTGATATATCGAGTATGTTTCAGGACTTTACATACGTATATCGTTTATATTTGATATAAATGACAAATAACAAGAATGAGGAAGACTGTTAGTGACATTGCACATGTAGTTGTATTTGCATGAGATATAAACATGCAAATCTACGTGTAAAGTTAAAGCCTGGCATATCATTCAAACATACATCTTTGTGAAACTTACTGTTGTTAAATGAATTGAAGTCACTTACTCAGTTAAACAAAGTTACTATCGTTAAGATGCAATTAACACGGTAATTTATAATTTAAATATTACACTGTCAAGCAAATTTTCGTTTCCCCATCGCTTCTCTGTTCGAAAATGTCCCGGCCTACGCAAATGTGAGTTTAGTTGCTAGTCAAGAAAGGGAGTAAACATTGTAATAACCTTACCTTGTGCATTGCAGGCCACGTGATTACAAAGGTCAATGTCACAACATTGTGTACACAGGCTATTTTGAGATACAGCTGTAACGTTCGTACATGTCTAAAAGGATCGATTCATATTATCGACAATATATGGCAAAGTCATGACATATATTTAAGTTAAGTAGAGAAACAATGAAAAATCCAGTGAACTATATTCTAACATATTATAATAGCAATACTTCATCTAAACTAGAAAAATAAATTTAAAAAAGAAATTCGTTCAAACAAACAGGGCATGTTGTGAACTAAGATATTGGCTATATTTGGCTACGAACATGTTAATGTTTATGCCTGATAAAAGTCCTGTTCTGTTCTGTTCTGATATCATCGCCCAAATATTTGCTTATAAAGGTTACAAATTCTTAAATAAAACAATGAAAGTAAAGAAACAAACCCAACGGGGGCTTTAAAAGTAAGCAATGAACAAGCCCAACAATCAGTAAATGAGATTAACCTAACGTTATAAGACACCGATTATCAACGTATCGCTATAATTTAATGTCAATTGGGCTTTAAACAAGTGTGTTAGCGCTTCACCTGAAGCTTAATTTAAAAATACGTACAGTGCTTGGAGAACATCCGAGATCGTACACGATCTCTCCAAACTCATTGGTCTGACGCTGAACAATGCAAACCTGTAAAATAATGTGTGTATACAAATTGATTACCTATACTTATATTGAATTGCTAATTTTGATGAAAATATTCTAGACTTTCCAACGTACAAAAAATAAGTTAAAGCGACAAATTCAGCAATCCGACTGACAATTATTTTATTTTTTATTTCAACAAACATACAATGTAAACTGTCGGGACAAACACAATAGCCGAAAGTTTAACCTTTTGTAGGCGCAAGGCAAGGTCCCAAACGAGAATTAACTAGAGACAGAAACGTTTGAACACCCTATACACAAATACCACAAACAGATAACACACGAATCGAAAAAGGTTTACCGATAGCCTTAGAAATTATGTTTAATTTGGATTCCTGTAGACGCTATATACTTATTTGTACCATTTTAAAGGTCATCCGTTGCGGATCACAAGTGTAGAAATAAAATGACGGAATATTTCGTTTATATAAGTACTTAAACCGAGGATTTTTAATTGTCATCCAGGACACAAAGTGGTGAATTTATGTGTTGTACCATTGATCAACAAACTATTCGACGGCGCAAGTTTAGAATTAGTAATCGTACTTTATCACGTCGTTTGTGAGATAACTTCTGTTAACATCCCACTAGGAGTGAATCGTGAGATTTGATCTGTAATGACACACGGTCCCTTACTTTATTTAATTAATCATGGGTAAACAGGCATTGATGAATCATGGTTTTGTGAAATAACCGCTTTCTCAATTACAAGACGTCAATAAACAGATTAAACCCGAAAGAGCGTGCGTAGGTTTTGCTTAATATGGATATAACTACAGCATTACAGCTCGTACATAATGTGTATTGATCACATTCGAGACTCTTTGTTTCATACTGCGTACGTAGTTTGTTTCTAAAGATATCACTAATGTATGTAGAATATGCTAAATGATCGACGCCAGAGACAGTTCAATTCTGAGGGCTTTGTGTTTCGCCAACTAAGTGTATATCTCTTTAAAATTGTTTAAAATTGTATACCGTGTGTTGAGATTAACACCATAATCTCAATTTTATAGCACTTTAAAAAGACGACGGGAGAAATATTTCTGTTTATATATATGTATTATTTCATCATGGTCAAATCGTTAATCGATAATAAATAACAGAATAGATGTGCACATATCTGGCTTGACCACTTAAACTAGCAAACAATTTTAATACTAATACTAAAAGAGAAACGTCAATTCAGACAATGTTTGGACAGACACTAGGACTCACAAAGCAAGACAAGACGGAAACACAGAGGTTATATAAAGATGCTATATCGTGAAATGCATGCATTAGCGAGCGAAATTGTAAAGCCAAATGTGTTTCACCGGGAATGGGCTTAAACCAACGAAAGTCTTTGGCGAGAATTATAAAAATAATTATTTCACAGTAAATACATTCATCCCTTAATCCATGGAACGGACCCTATCAACCAAATGTAGAAGTTGTGGTAGCATATGCATCATGCAGCTAGTACAATCACTCTGACATGAATGTGTTGAACTTAAACCTACCAAACTCTGAGTCAGGGATAGCGAAAACATTTCATTGGTAGTACTCTCATCCTTCTAACACTACATATGGTTGCTTTATCCAACCTATTTCGGGGGCTTGGCTACCGACAAAACATAACGATCAGTGCACTGACAGTTCCATCATGGCACTAACATTAACAAATTTAACTCGAATTTTGTTGTAGTAAAATCATATCACAGTCAGAACACTAACCTCTCCATCTCTGCATTTAAATTTAAGCTCAAACTCAGGGATGGCGACAGCACAATTATATAATAACATGATTTACAATCACCTCTCTAAAATTGCATTGAAATTAAAGCAACTAAACTCGGGACCAGGAATTGCAAACACATTTCAAAGTTAGTACACTCACCACTACAACATCCCTGCAGTGGACTTCAGCCAACTAAACTAGGAACCGGGGGTAGCGAAAACATAGCACAGTAGTTACACTTACCTGTACTTCCCTGCATTGAGCTTAAACCAACCAAACTCGTGAGTGGGGAAGCAAAATCATATCACAGCAAGAACAATCACCTGTACTTCACTGCATTGGGCTTAAACCAACCAAACTCGGAACCGGGGTAGCGAAAACATATCTCAGTAAGTAATCCTACCAGAAGTTCACTGCATTGAGCTTAAACCATCCACTCTCGAAACCGGGGTAGCGAAACATCTCGCAGTAAGTACTCTTACCTGTACTTCACTGCATTGGGCTTAAATCAACCAAACTCGGAACCGGGGTAGCGAAAATATATCACAGTAAGTATTTTACTTGTATTTTACTGCATTGATTTTAAACCAACAAAACTCGGAAACGGTTTAGCGAAAACATATCACAGTAAGTCTTTCACCTGTACTTCACTGCATTGTGCTTAAACCATCCACTCGCGGACCCAGGATAGCGGAATTATGTCGCTGTAAGTACTATTACCCGTACTTCACTGCATTGGGCTTACACCAACCAAACTCGTGAGCAGGCAGCGAAAACATATCACAGTAAGTACTCTTATCTGTACTTCACTGCATTTGGCTTACACCAACCAAACTCGTGAGCAGGCAGCGAAAACATATCACAGTAAGTACTATTACCTGTACTTCACTGCATTTGGCTTACACAACTCGTGAGCAGGCAGCGAAAACATATCACAGTAAGTACTACTAGTATTACCTGTACTTCACTGCATTGGGTATAAACCAATCAAACTCATGAGCATGAGCGAACAAATATAATATTAAAAACACTCACCTCTCCATCACTGCACTGTGTCACTCGCTTACACAATCTTGGGCTGATAATGCTCTTACATTGTAGACACACCAAACCAAAATCTGAAATAGTTTCATATTATGCCAATAAGTTATCAATGAAATAGCAGCAAGGCAAAACTTCGGAACTTCTTGGTTATTTTTAATATGCGTATTCTCATTGGTATATCAGCGTTGAGTAAAATGTAAATGCTCCGTTGATAAAACCCACACTTATATATATATATATATATATATATATATAATTCAAAAGGTTAAAATAAAAGATGAATTCCATCTTTTGTTTAACAGGGATATGCAAAGCCTTGTCCGAGCAAAATACGAACTAGGCAGTAAACACATAAATAAGTACGTACTGTACCCAAACGAAATGCTAAAAAATAAAAACCAAATCCACAGTTCCATTGTTTTACGAGTTTTGAGCTCCAAATATTATCAGACGCACTTTTTGAAATGTTATAAACGTCTTATCAATTGAAGGTGAGCAAAACTGTGACTTTAGAAACACGACATTGACAATCCCTGTGCCTAAATGGTCGTCTAGGCTCAAGTTTACCTTATCAGCTAAAATGTGCCAGGTCAAATGTATTGCACAACTACGATTAGATTTTGTACTTCATCTTTCATAAATGTAGGAATATATATATATGTACACACTTTAGGTTAATGCAAACTATTTTTATTGTTTAAATGTATTATCTTGTTTGTTATATAATAAAAAGAACATATAATTTGTAAACCATCAGTCAAACAATATAATTAGCGATATATTTGCGTTTTTCCAACTGAGGAATTTTGGCCACGAAGATTTATATCGTTTTTTATTCCTTGCATTCAAACAATATAGACCGTATTTGACTTTATCGAACTACTTAAAGTTTTATATAACTGTCCAAACACCATGCATGTGTGATCAGTATATGCTATATGTGACCTTTGCCGATGCTCTGCTATTTATACGCCTAAACCGAGGGTGATTTCGTGTTTGCTTTTACCCAACAAAACAGAACAGAACAGGGGATCTATATCAACCACCTTTGAACGAAGTCAACCTTTGACGGTATTTGACGGTTTACAATGTCATTATTATTTGCCTTTAACCATGCTGCAAGTCGATCGTGTAGTAATCTCAATTTAACACTAAAGCCTTAGTACATTACTCTTAGGAATCTTAATGATGTATGCAATATTATACATTACTGGGTTATCTTTATAAGTAGTTGAGTTACATGTTAAAACAGTAGCTATGTTTTGTTATTATTAATCATTTTACGAACAACTTCTACTTATGCATCGGCTCACACTCGATGTTCATCGTATCGTGCATATGGCCGAAGTGTTCCAGTTGACTATATAACTGTTATTATACAATTAATTAAAAAAATGTTTAGATTATTTACGTCATTTGTTTCACATAACCGGAGAGGTGACCACTGCGAGAAGTGGTCGTTACAGAGTTGTGGATTGTAGCATTCTATGCATGACCGGTTTATGTTCACACGTTCCTGCAAACCCCAAAAACTAGCATAATATGTAATGGAAACATTTTTTATTCCAGAAGAAATATATATTTTAAACAAACGTGTTATTATGTTAAAGACTCCGTCGACGAGTTAACTTATATGATGTTTCTTTACATCACGTTATATAACATGAAAGTAATTTATATAGCTTGAATGAAGCAGTTGTTTTACATTTCCGTTTGTGAAAGGCCATCGCATTACTTTAACCGAATATTTTTCGTTTAAAGAAAGTCATGCTTATCTCATATTGACAACATTTTCGACCTCAGTGTGAAACTAGTTCTAATTTAAAATGTTGAATCATATATAGAGGGACTCTCGCATAGGAGGTCATATTACCGATGCACCGTTGTGTAGCGTTTATTTTCGCGAATAGGAATTTCTATATAAAATATATTGCATTTAAGTTGCAGTTATATTATCGTTGATAAGAAGAAAGTATAACTACTCGTGAACAGATTATTATTAAAACGTATCAGAATATGCTAAAATCAGTATAAAAGAGGATATGTTGTTCAAGATGTCGTCGTGAAACCTGATTGAATATATATATATACTATCACGAACAGTTATTATATATCATTTTCCAGTGACTCTCTATTGTTTACATTCTTCTAAGCAAATAAGTAACAAGATATCATATAACCTGTATAACCAAGATGTGCCGAACGTGAGCCTCGAACGTATGACACCGAGAGCGCAACATACTCGTACCATCCTGTCACTAGTTACTAATCTTATCGAAAAGTAAGGTAGCAAAGACATGCTATTTACTTAGTTGGTTGTGATTATTACAATGATTTATATATATTAGCTGAGTTTGTTTCGTTTGCGGTCAATGTTAAAATTACGTAAGACCTAGAAAAAAGTGTTCTACTGGTTAAGCGTCATTTGAATAATCCCGATGATATATGTCATGTCTAGTATATTCTAGTGTATTGAACTGTAATTATTAAATACGTATTTAGAACTCTTTAATTAATCAATTATGGCTGGTTTACTATTGTTTCTTTACTTACCTTATCTTTTTGCTTACCTACAATGTTTCAGACAATAACTTAATTAACTACTACCACCCACATTGGGTGCCGAAGTTGCATCAACGTTGGTACTAATGACGAAATGCCTATGACTTGATGTCATTTTTCGAATTTGGTCTAATTTCATGCTGCCGATCGGGTCACGGTTGGCCCAAATTTAATATGTCGGGGAAATGGTGTTGGCCCATTATAACTTATGACGATACAGTATGCCAATGATAAACCGCCAGTATGTAACAAAAATAAGTGATGCATACAGGTTTCAAAGCTCAATAAAACACCTTATTGCATTCATCATCAGTAGTTCTTAACTAAATTTATAAGTTTATATGATTCGAAAAGCAATAACACAATTTAACTATTGTGGCGATCATAACTAGCCTTATAAATATATATCTCATATACTCAAATCCATGACATACAGTCATTCCATTAAAACAATGAAAGGTATAGGAGCAAGCCCAGGAGTAAAACATTTTCAAAATTTAATACTTTTTTATAGAAAAGGTCAAGGACCCAAACGACAATGTGCTTGAGAAGAAAACGTTTAAACACATATACAAAAATAACAAACAGGCAACACGCGAATCAAAATTACATACCGATAAAAAAATAGATTTACCGCATTGAAACGGAGAGTGAAATACGAGTTCACTGGAAGACGAGTCTACATGAGGTATAACTTAGTTTGTATGACCATAACCTCTAACGTATCCGAACATTTGTCAATAGTAACAAAATCAAAATTGCATCATATATTTTAAGTCAAAATGCAAATGTCATATTGGATCACCAGGCATAAACAATTGATAGTATCACCAATGCCACGATACAAAATAACAAGCATAACAGTATCACCAACCTAAAATATAACTAGAATAATATTAATACAAATGAAACGATAAAATATCAAGCACAATATTTTATCACCAATAACACGATATAATATAACTAGTTTAACATTATCACCAATATACGAAAATATATAACCAGCGTAACATTATTACTAATAAAGTGATAAAATTTATCTACATTAACATTATAACCACGATACAATGACCGGCTTATGTGTTGATCGGACATCTTAAAACCGTTGTCTCGATTTGTATAATCTCTTTTTTTAGAATGATTGTGACATTCAATACTTAAAACAGGTGCGTACTCAAATATTATGACATGCAAAATCAAATGGCAACAAATTAACCGCAAGTAAGAAAGATTTCACATTACGAAATGAGAGATAATAAAACGGGACAGGCCAAGTATAATAAGGAACATGTATGAATTAGGCAGTTTTACCAACATACATGGGTGAAGTATTATTTTGTTATACTAATTTTTAAAAGTCTGTCTTCTGTCGTTTAGCTCAAATACATTAGTAGTTAACATCGGTAGAAATTTAATAAAGTATATACAAATAAGTGCAACTATTATGTAAATGATTGGAAGAGTTACCTAAATACGGTCTGCGGACATCTGTTGTGCTTTTTTCATGTAAATCGGTTATGTTTATCATTGCATGACAATTTTCATTTAATACAATATTCATAGTATGTCAACATATTGGGATTCTGTCTAAAAATCTATTATTTCAATTTGAATTAGATCGTTGACGGCATGTTCATAACCATACTAATACACAAAAGTTAATAAGGTTCTGCAATAATCGTATTGCCGATGGTTCGCCGGGCAAGTAACTTTACAGTTCATTGTTTTATTGAACCGAGGTAGAAAGGAAGGTTTGTGATTAAACTAAATGCCAAAAAATATTAAGATCAAATAACAGAAAATATGTTTGCAAGATGCTGAATTTGGACAGTTTTGTTATCACACTTGCCAGCTCCGAATACAAAATAATTATCTTTTAACATGTTCAAAGTCAAAGGTCAATGGAAAACAGTTAAAATAAAATTTCTAGCATATATGGTAACGTCATCATAATTATATAACTTTTGTACTTAATTCTGACGTGACGACTGTGTTCATTATAAAGCGACGAACTGTATTAAGCGTTGTAAATCATCACTAAATAAGTTATTATGATTACAGTTAATACATTTTTATTGATTGAGCACTCATGTAGTATTCTCTTTATCATTTTTTTTATTGACCCTTAAATGCCTGTTTCTCGTGGACTTGTTCTGTTCGTAAATATAATCAAATTAATTTCGATTTTACCCTTGACCGTTTCAGATTCGTCAGCTTAACTACTCTTGAACCAAACTTAAGTCACACGAAAAATGCTTGAACACTACGAAACGTCGAATTCTGGAGCTAATTTAGGGCAAAGTACACCAATTCAGAAGCGTCTACTCATTGCCACATGCATATTTCCTTTTCATTAACACATGACAGTGAATCAAAGCATGGCTATAACATCTCAGACCTTTGGCTACTTTCCATATTTATAAGTTTTGAAGCTGAATGGTTTGTACATTCAAAAACAGGCTGAACATGCTGGATATGATTGATCTACTTTTTGTTTTACATTTTCATTATATTGATTATATACCTGATTCGGTCCCTTTATCGAAAGCACAGTGGTTACGTTCAACTATATTTCTTATAAGACTTTTTTATAACGTTGCTTAATGCTTAGTACACATGTGGACCTTTCTCCACATATAAGATATCGTGGGTCGCAGGCCACTAGAAATTATTTCGCGTTGAACATGGTCAATTGCCTATACAGTATATAGGGAATTTAATTTGTAGTCTATGACCTTAAAAACCATTTCGTTAAGATATAAGATAAACGATAGGTTTAAGCATACCAAATAAATGTATACCAAAACAAGTTTAAATTGTACTTTTATCTGTGTTTGTAATTGCTGCCTTTTTATATAAATGATTTCATAAGGTATGTGTTCACACTGGTTAAATATTTAAAAAAACTCAAAGCTTGTAATTGTACGCGTCAACTTCGGTGTAGAAATAGGCAATCCACTTCTATGTGATTAATGTCAATCAGTTCAAGTATGCTATCTATTGCACTATGAATCATTCAGATGGATAATAGTTTTCTAGAAAGGGCCTGGACAAATTGGGATACAAACATGATCAAAAGGAGAAAACTCATGCCGCTGAGCTATAATTCCTACACTGTGCACAAACCCATATTAACATCTATGACATTAAAATAGGCATTTTGAACCCTAAATCGAGTAAAGTGACATTAAACGCAAAAGCACTCGGAACCGTTTTAGTTGATTCCTCGAAAAGAAGAAAGTTATTCGGTGTTTTACTTCCACTGTCTGTTTTCGTCTGTTTTATGGAATACAAAAACACTTACGAGTTTATTTCAATTCAAAGGCAAAGCAATATACATAAAAGCATCCAATGATATAACAGAAAGCAATGAAATATAGGATATCTGTTTGTTCCATTGAAAGATCGTAATACATTAAACCGGGTGATCTTTAAAAGCTATATTTAACTGATGGCTAACCGTTAGTGATTCTTTTACTTTTGGTGTTCAGTGTTCTTGAGGTGGATATATTGAGATCTTACACTAAAACGATTAAACTTTCTTCATTAAATATATGCATAAAAGTGTATTAAATGAATTTTGATTGTTGCATTTCATAAAAGCGAGCCAAACTATATTCGAATGTAATCTTCGATTTGGAACTGATGTCGTTGAATTAGTGCCCCTACCCTGCGCGCTATAGTTCGATTTGGAATTAAGAGCGGGCTGAAATTTAAAAACAAACATTGAACAATATCAAAATGTTATTTCAATGCTTAAAACAGTTTGAACATATCATTTATATTCGATGATAAAGCTTTATAAACAATATTAAAGCATATAATGACATGCGATATCAGTCTCAAATTCACAATTTAAACAAATCAAATAAAGACAAATAACGTTACCATTCCTAATGCGAAATAATAATATGTATACTTCACATTCGTGAAAGAAACATTTATATTCATATTAGGAAATAATGATATGTATACTTCACGTTCGTGAAAGACACATTTACATTCATATTAAGAAATGATTATATGTATACTTTACGTTTGTGATAGAAACATCTACATTCATATTAAAAAATGATGATATGTATACTTCACGTTTGTGAAAGACACATTTATATTCATATTAAGAAATTATTATATGTATACTTTACGTTTGTGATAGAAACATTTACATTCATATTAAGAAATGATGATATGTATACTTCACGTTCGTGAAGGAAACATTTATATTCATATTAAGAAATAATGATATATATACTTCACGTTTGTGAAAGAAGCATTAACATTCAAATTAAGAAATATGATATTTTTGTATACTTTAGGTTTGTTAAAGAGAAATTAAAATATGTATACTTCACGTTCGATAGAAAGACATTACCACTCATATAACGATATAATTCATGATCGTTAAAGGGGCACTCTCATATCCTGGTACCAAATTGTATCCAATAAATCAATATCCTTCACATTGATATCATGATAATAAAATAATTATTTCCTTAATACTGTATATAGCTGAATTATACAAACAATCCATAAAACTAAGCCATACCGGCAGGGAGACCAGATTAAAATTGCCACAATGTCACGATGGAACATTGATAGTATTTTAGTATTGTCATCAGCGCATGCGCGTTCCTATTTTAATCACTACAACTCGGTTTTGCGTTAAAATGACATGAAATACCGAACAGGACACATTATATCAACAATCAAACATGGCACAAAACAAATTCAGATAATTGACCAAAAGGTTGCTTTCGTAAATCTAACAGAGAGTTTCTTAATGACTTGCAATTAGTTTGAATTCCTCATTCACTTCACAAACCACGAACATGTTTGAGTTAGAAATCGTTTGCACATTTTACATCATTAGGACAAAGCCGGTATGTTTATCACACACACACACACACACACACGCACACATACGCGTTTATATATACTTGTGAGTTATATAGAGCTACACCGACGTACCGAGGTCTGCCCTTTCTGTTGAAGATAGAGCAACCATCTTTCAAATTAATATCGTAAATGGGGCATATATTGTAAATTGTTGTCGAGAATTCAAATAACATCAATAGTTTGTTCTTCAACTTTTCAACATCATTTAGAGGCATCTCCATATATGGTATGACATGTGTCTGTCATCTCCTCGTTTGCATATTACACACAACTGCCTCATAATGTTGATGATTAGTGAATACTTGTTTTAACTCATAACGTTGATGATCAGTGAATACGTGTTTACTCACCGAGGTAAAATATCGTTGTGTTAAATCATACATTAATTCTCGAGTTTACTAGCACTCATCATGAAGTTTTAACCCCTAGGAGGATTTTACCTCAAGTGTTCTTCCTCCAGAGCAAACTCCAATCTATCCCACTTGGGCCTTTTGTTTCCTTCTTCTTCTTATTATTATTATTTATTTAGCATTCGTAAGCTCCGCCCATTCCTTATCATACAGATTTTACTTCATGTCATCTAACCATAACATTTTGCGTTTGTGTACTTTGTGTGTGGCATTAACGACTTTGAACAAGTATTATGCTGCATTTGACACATTATTGTACACGGCATTTTTCTTCCCGCTTCATTATTTTCAGAATTGTTTGATGACTCTAAAAATATTTGCACCTATCCGTGTTTTGCCCCGGAGGGTGGGTAGAGCGCACACCATGAAATTTAAACAGACTGCGTTGTTTTGTTTCCTGTCACAGAAACTTGTCAAAATTCAATCATGGTGTATGATTTGTTCCAGTTACTGTCGTATGAGGCGGTGTAACCGCGCCAGTCAGAATCCGCTTTCTTTAGCTCTTAAAGGCCTAGTTTAAGGAATCTTTGGCATGATAATCCCATGCTGTGCATTTCCTGCTTATCACACTGGTTCCACAGTAGGGGCCAATATCATGTGCATTGGTTTATTGGCTCAGGGCCATTTAGGGTCAATTTTTATAATAAAACAATGAAAACTGCGCAACAGGATACTCAGATTGGAGATCTGATAAGCCAATTAGGCATTAAGATTAAGATCAATTAACAGAAGTTGGGTACTTGGGGGGGGGGCACTTATAGAAGGCTTAAACTAGGCCTTTAAGGTTGTTCGGTTAACGCACTCCCGGGTTTGGTTCCCAGCCTGGGCGCATGTTGGTTTAGTTTGTGGTCACCAAGCTGGACTAGTGGTATTTCTCTTGGCACTCAGGTTTCCCGCACAACACAACACCACACTATCGCGTAACAACTTGAGTTATTAATCGTAACAACTTTGTTTCACAATCGTTGCAAAAAAAAAATAAGTAAATAAACTAAACTAATACTTCAAACCTGGGAACAATGCCGTAATATCGTTGATTATTGCTCTTATATCAAACGCATTTTGAGACTTAAAAGGTGCATAGCAAACATTTCTACATTAATGTATCTTAATACTGACTTGAAAGTACAGATACAAGTTCAGTAGTCGAAAGTTAAAACATAATGACATAGGGTTAAAGCCAGAAACACAGAAAAACAACACAAACATGCACAAACGACACACAACATATATAATGTATAATACTAGGGAACTGTTTATCAAGGATTGTTGGGTTAAAACTTTGGAACGTCAGCAAAATGTAATTTTACTGGGGTTTAATTAGTTTGCGTACGCACAACCTCGTAACCAAATTGTAAAACAAGCGGCACCATTAATGTCATTTGGAATGGTACATGATAGACGCCAGGAGTCTAAAATCGTTTTCTCTTTTGTATCGGCGGACTATCAGACTACTTTGACATCGAGACTTCGATTTAACCAACTGTTCACCTGTCCGGAGACCGGATAGACATGTAACACGTGTTCCAGTGGTGTTTCTTTCATCAACTTAATCACAATTAACAAAAAAGACGAGCTTTGTACTTAACCCTTGATCGGCCTTTGCCTTATTCTAACCAAACCCAGCCGACGGAAATAAAATTAAAACTAAAAATGATACCTGCATAGTTTTGCCTAAGTTTATGTTTCTTCCTTTATTTATACCTATGTGTAACCATGGAGCTTATTTTCATCTTATTATTCACATTGCGTATAATTTGTTGGCTGTCAAATCTAAAAGCGATGATGCAAAAGAAATATGATATAATTGTCAAGGGAAATAACTGAGTAAGAGAATTTGACATATTTGTCATTCGGAAACTCGGACTTGTAGGTTGGCTGCTAATAAGCGGTGCTAGAGTAAAAATATACTTCATAAAAACGTCTAAATTTATTTATTATTAAATGTGTCCTCTTGTTAATGTAAATCTTCCTTATTTCACACGTAACGTTTCAAACTGACCACAATATTAAACGGTTACCCGAACTGTGTTGGCCACTGGCTTATAGTATAACTTTTTGGCTACCATTTAGAGCACAAAGAGCCAATTCCCAGCAGCGGGTTCCCTGTCCCCCTTAAAGCCACTTCAGGGTTTCATCAAGATAATGACGTAGTATTTTGTTCCTCAAGTCCATTATATAGATCGCTCAATACATTGTATACATTCCATTCTGTAGGTGGAACTCCGTGAAGGAACTTTTTGTTCACCATCAGTGTAAAACAAAGCATCCTTTTAAGGCAAATTTATTTCACGTTTAAGTACATGTATTTTATACATTTCATTAAAAAATATAAGCAAAAGAATTGGGGGTCATAATTTTGCTTCAGAGCAAAAATAATCTAAAAACAAACGAACAAGAAGCGCCGTGGAGCGAGCCCTCACCTTTTTTCGAAGATTAAAACGAGTAAAATTAAATATTTTAATAATTAATAATGCCAGGGGATTGCCCCTTGATCTACACTTGAATATTGCAGAGACTGAGTCGAGTTGCCATGATTATGGAATTTTAAATAAATCATGGACATTTTATATACAAGTCATTTTTGGTTACATGCAGAGGGAAATAAAATAGTGAACGAGGTTAACAAGCACATATGTGAATACATTGTGCAATGAACAATGTTAATCTCTCACATTCATCACATACATTTGCCATCTTTACATGTTAAGAATATGTCACAAAATACAAGTGAGAAACTACAAAGTAACATGAACTGCAAACCAATGACTGACACCATGAAATTACACATTAACTGTGAATGTGTATAATTAATACACTTCTCCATAAAATTCAAATGAGAAATTACTGTTTGAATAAAACAATCGGCAACTCTAAAAATCTATTTGTGACAAAAATTATTATGACATAATGTCACCACTACTGAGAACATTGTATCAGTGTTGTACATGACATACCCATTTTGTTAAATTGTTGTTCGAGCGTATGTCAACACATATCTTTTTTTCATTTACAATGCAGTAGACCTTGGTACCAGTTTTAGTTGTGACAAAATATAAATTCATTGTGGTCATTGTGTCAAAACTGTTTGAAAATAAAGTTAATTTATTGAAATTATTATTGTATAGAAACAATCGACAAATTCTTATCCTGGTAAACTTTCTGCAAATCAACTGAAATTTATTTATTAACCTAGATGATAAACAGTGCAAGCGAAAATAAAGTGCTTGGACAAGCCTTTTCAGCCATTTTGAAGTTTCCAAGGCCTTTTACTCTGACACGCAAAAATGAACTCTGAGCAACTTTTGATAAAAAGGCTGGGTCATGTAACACTCGAAATGTGCTTATGATCCCATTGGCTGTTAAAAATATGCTCTTCAAAACCTCCGGAAATCTAAAAATGATTGAATCTAATTTTTAACAATGTAGAATAGTAACGATGACTTCATCATGATGAAATAATAGATACATACTAAGAATAAAGCCTTAAGCCAGAGAAAAAATATTTTAGATTCTCATCCCAGCCCGCCCGTCAAAAAAAAAATAAACATGCCATTCAGCCCCATTTTTCTTCTTCAAAATACGGACGAGTATCAAAACATATTTTCCTCTGGCCTTTTGCTGCAATCCACTGTAAGATATAAATTAACCTCATATGCAGTGAACCATTGGCTTACAGAGACATGCTTGGACACCTTGACACTATGTACAAGATGTACTAGCACTTTGAACACTTATTATTGTTTCAGTGTGCAATCTGTCGTTATCCAACTGTGTAATGTGTTTTTTATTTAATTCCACTTCAGAGAATTCAAACACTTGTGGCTTTTGATTGAATTAATACAGTCTATCATCTTCAGTTCCCGTCTCATAGTAATGTTGAACACTTCGACATTTTCTTAGGAGTTGGCCTTGCTCCTCTGTTAAACGCTGAAAGTTCCTGGCTGAAATGCAAGAGAGGATTTAAGCTGGACAAAAGATAAAGGTTAAATAACATGAATAAATCACCAAGCCAGGAATATCGTTACACTTTAAATCATATATATAACTACCAATGTTATGAGCAACAGAAGAGTTCGAAGATATGTGCAAACTGGTTTGAGGAAATTGGAACTAGAGCTTGAAACTCTAAATGATCATGTGAATGTTGGTCTCACCATTCCACAAGTGGATTAAAAAATCACAAAATCGGCAAAAATGTATAACATTTCATGATTGCAACATCATTTGTGAGATATAAAATATTTGCCTCATGTACACAACTTTAAGTTGTATACAAGCATTCAGAGGTAGAATTTTTACAAACAGCAACACACCAATTTTAGAAAGCTTTTTGCATACTTTAGGAGGTAAAAAAACTCATAGAGACTTGTCTTTAGAAAGCCTTTAAAACAAATATGATTGCATTTGAGCTGTGTTGTCTAAACAATGGTCAATCTCAGGATTAATACAATTATGGAAAACAAGTATCAAATTTGTCCAAGATTTTGTCAAGGAAAACATTATGACCAGATTTATCAAGACAGTGCCAAAATGGTCTCTTGAGTATAACAGGGCTTTTTTAAGTGACCTAACAAGTTAGTTTTTCGACAAAAGATGACCCAGTGCACACTGAGGTGCTTCATTTCAACACCCACATTTCATCAGTAACTGGAAGCATACTTTGTCTATATAACAGACAGCAACATTGCTGCAAAGCTATTGGATCATAAATAAAACTCTTATTTTTAAGCGAACACTTTTAATGAGAAACAAGATAAGTCTACATCTGCAAGCAACATACAAACATGAATTTACCTTCAGGCAGCCCTTCAGCATGTTCAGAGATGACAGTGGATGGGGCAACTGTACCATTGTTCCCTGTAGCATCTGAAACACACAGTTAAGTTGAATGTCAACTGCTACAATATTATGAAAGCTTACTTGTATTCAGGTACAAAATTAACACATGCAATTATTAACTTACTGGATACATAAATTATAAATGTTACAAAAATTATTAGATCTAAATGTATTAATCAAGAAGTGTTGTCATTTTGGGCAACAATAAATCAAGGTGAACAAACATCTGCGGTTAAACTTCAACACACACAATTCATTACACACTTTTAGCATACATCATGAGGTACTAAAGTCAATGCATGTCTAGGTGCAACAAAAAAGTATGTACCTATTTACAGATAAAATGCTCAATTAAGCCTGCAGTTTACCAAGATAAGCATGGTCCACTTCTGATCTTCTGTTGATGCACCAAGAGCATCTTGAGATGGTTCTGAGATCTCTGTTGTTTCTGCAACTGTATAATCGTCTTAACAGCATCTGAAATGCATTGAAAGTGTTTCAAACTGCAACATTCTCGGTTCAGTCTATATTATATACCTGTGTTATAGAGGGTTGGGTTGAAGTCATGGGCAAACAGAACTGTAATAGCATTAAATAGTCATTCTAAAAAACTGGCGCCAGTTTTCTAGTAATTTTGGAAATCTCTCTCTATATATAAATATTGTTGAATAATGAAAACCATATTTCCAAACAACATTATGATGCAGAATACCATAAAAAGTTAAATTACAAGTGCAGAGCTCCTGATAATTCTGTAGGGTTAATGGTACTGTTTGCTGACCATTTTGGACCAAGCATATTGTTCACTTGTGGTTGAAATTAGCACAAGCCTACAAGCGCCGCACTCGTAAAATACGTTCCGGGCTGGCTTAGATCCTGGGTTTTATACAGCAGGGCTTGTTTAAAATTGTATTGCCAAGCAGAAGTATAAGAATTCTGGTTTCCTCATTCAAAAGATAAGGTTTTAATGCAAAAAGTTATTTTACTCTACTGGTGTTTGGGTGTAAAAGATATTAAAATACAAGGAATAATAATGTGCATACTTTTTGTGTTGTTTGTTCTTTATTTTAACTTGTATTTAGGAGGGAAAATTCAAGAATGTATTTATGGCATTATACAATTAAAAAAAATCAGCTTTGTCAACTCCTGGTTGTGAAAGAAATGGGAAATATGAATTTTGTTGCTCCCGCTCCTTGCTTCAACTTTTCTTGGTCACAATCGAACAAATAAATAAATATTTGGTGTGGCCTAAAGTTCATACATTACCCATAAAAGTACAGTGCATTTATTCCTGAAATTGTTTGAGCTCATAAATGCCTTACTTTTGCTTCTTCCTTCCTGCTTGAATGCAATATGTCTCTCGCAGAGAATATATCCTCCAAATATTTTCCGCAGATGCCTCTCACTCTGATCAACCATAATACTGTAGCTGCTCCTGGGTCAAATCTTGAACATTGCTGCAAAAAAAACATGTACAAAAATAGAAAAACATGTCCTGCAAACAATTGCTTAAGATTACTAAGTATGCTTACGGTACATAACATTGTTTTATATACCGGATAGGTAAAGTTTAGCACAAGTCACCTATAGCTGATGTAGAAGTGTTTCACAACTCCATGGAAAGGTGTCTGTTGTAGCCTTTTCCATTGGCGAAGCAGTCACCAATGTTTTTATTGTTTATAGTAGTACATGAAAGAAACTAACATTATTCATAATAAGTGCACTGAACACATCCTTAATCAATAAAATGAAATGACAAAACAAGATTCCTTGAGAGCAAGGTTAATTATCTAGTCTATGTGCAGGTATTTCACTCAAACAGTTGTGGGTTCATTCTGTATCAGGGATACATGTAATGATGTATGTCTTTCTGACAAGCTTTTAAAACAGACACATTCAGGTTTGACCGGTGAAGGAAACAAGACCTTTCCGGTTACCTTATACATTTAATCTCGATCTTGAATTCCATTATTTTTTCTCCATGGTCATTTCACTTTTACAGAATCAACTTCATCATTCTCTTCAGATATTGCCTGGTTTTCATTCCCTTTGTTCATTATGAAATGATTATCAATGTTTCAACCAAGAAAATATGCTAATATTTTAACAAGAGGGCCATGATTGCCCAAAGAGTTGTGACTTTATTTGAAGATTTTTCACTCCCCCGCTGACCAGGCACCATGGTGATATTTTCTTTGAAAAACAGACATGCATACACCAACATATGTCAGATGTCCTAAAATCAATTTTAAGTTACATACAAACATTTTGAGGTACAAGTTGAACACACAACAAGAGAGCAATACACAAATCTTGAGAAGCTTTTAGCATACTTTGTGAGGTAATCAAACTGCAGTATAACTGATGGTATTTTAAAATTTATAACATTTTGTAAGGAACACACACACACACACACAACAAACACACACATTCCGAGGTATATCTTAGTAAGCATTGTGTCTACTTTATGAGGTACCTTTTGACAGAAAAAGTCTTTAAGTTATGAACATCAACAGACTGTGATCACCAGCGACAAATAATTACTCAAAGAAAGTTGGTTTCGTATTCAATTTACCTTGAGGCGGCCCTTCAGCATGTTCAGAGACAACTGTGGATGGTAAACTATCCCTCTGATTTCTACAGCATCTGAAACACAAATTTAAGTTGAATGTAAACTGTTACAAACTCATTAAAGCTTAAAACTTCACAAAATTATACTGGTATTCAGGTATAAACAAGAGCTGTCACAGTATGTGACGAATGCCCCCGAATGTGACATTGACCTACGAACAAGGTCAGTACATGAAAAGTTGATCTTGCCTTTACGTGTCAAATACATATGGCAAGTTATTTTAAATTGCCTCTGAACATAAAAAAATACCACCCATACTTGACAACCTACACTGTTATGTCCTTATATTCAGAATTCCCTTGTGAATAAACACTTGTGTATCTTTCACCTTAGAGGTAGGGACACGGGTCTTGCACACGACACGCCGTCTTCGTATGTGGAACAAATGTAGCAAGTGATTTTAAAATCTGTCCATACAAGGGAAAGTAACAGCCCTGACACGACAACCTATACTCTATGTCCTTATATGCAGCACTCCATTGTGAATTAACACTAAGTGTGACCTTGACCTTTGAGGTAGGGACACGGGTCTTGCACGCGACACGTCGTCTTGGTATGTGGAACACATGTGACAAGTTATTTTAAAATCTGTCCATACAAGAGAAAGTTACAGCCCGAACACGTCAACCTATACTCTATGTCCTTATATGCAGCACTCCATCGTGAATAAACACTAAGTGTGACCTTGACCTTTGAGGTAGGGACACGAGTCTTGCAAGCCACACGTCGTCTTGGTATGTGGAACACATGTGGCAAGTTATTTTAAAATCTGTCCATACAAGGGAAAGTTACGGAGACGGACGGACGGACGGGGGGGGGGGGGGGGGGGGGGGGGGGGATGAAAATAACACATGCAATTATAAACTAACTAGATGCTTACATCAGTGTATGATCACTAAATAACAAACATACAATATCTGGATGTATAAATCAACAATTGTTTGTTGTTCTGAGAAATAATGTCCCTGAGGTGACACCAAATAAGTGAAAAAATAACCCAGACTCTATGAATCTAATAATTTAAGAACAAGATTAAGTTTTACTAAATAAAGCTTAAAAAACATTCTGAGGTTTAACTTCAACACACACATTTCATTACAAACTTTTAGTATACATCATGAGGTACTTTAAAGACTGTGCTGGTCTAGGTGCAACAAAAAAAAGAATGTACCTGTTTCAGTCATAAGCTCAATTAATGTCAGGATGGCTCAGAGTTAGAGTGTCCTCCTCACAACCAAGAGGTGAGCACTAGGTTTGATTCCCGCTCAGAAAATGTTCTAGTTTCCACTCATATGTACACTGTCTTAGTACTGAATTTGACTAAGGAAACCGACTGGAGTGTGTTTAAAATAAGCTGTTAGCTTTACACAATCAGGCTTAAATAAAGTAGTATAAACTAATGAGCACTCAAGTTTACCATGATAAGCATGTTCCAAGACTTCTGCTGATTCACCGAGGGCATCTTCAGATGTTTCTGTGACCTCTGTAGTATCTGCAGCTGTATGACCATCTTTAACAGCATCTGAAATGTATCAAAATTCTATACCACGCGCACATCTGCCATGTCACAATGCTTTGAGATAGTAAAGTATTTGTCTTATGTTCACAAACATAGGTTTCAGGAGATGCAAGTTTAGTTTTAAGTTACCATACAAGCACTCAGAGCTACAATTTTGACAAACAGTAACACACCATTAGTTTAAAGCTGTTGGCATATTCTGTGAGGTAATAAAACATAGAAATATGTCTTTTGAAAACTTTCAAATGAAGTATGATTGAATTACATCTGTATGGTTTAAACATCTGCCAATCTGATGATCAATTCAATTATGTTAAACAAGTATAAGAGTTGTCCAAGAATTTGTACAGGGAAGCAATCTCACCATGTTTAAGAAAGGTAAAAAAAATGGTTAAGACGGTATAAATAGGCTATTTCTTATGTGACCTAACAATTAAGTTTTCCGACACAAGATGACCCAATTCACACAGAGGTTCTTCATTTCAACACACACATTTCACCAATATTTTTACGCATACTTTGTCCAAATACATGTTAAAGAGTATAATAAGCCTGATTTTAATAGATGACAAGATATCTAACATTTGTAAGCACACACACACACACACACATATTCCATGTTCATCTTTACAAGCATTATGTCTACTTTATGAGGTACCTCATCACAGAAAAATAGTCTTAAGTAATTAACATCAACAGATTGTGGTCACCAGTGAGAAATAACTATGTAAAGAAACTTGGTTTTTGTATTCAATTTACCTTGAGGCGGCCCTTCAGCATGTTCAGAGACAACTGTGGATGGGGCAACTGTGGATGGGGCAACTGTCCCACTGTTCCCTACAGCATCTGAAACACACAGTTGAGTTGATTGTATTCTGTTACAAACTCATTAAAGCTAAAAGCTTCACACATATATACTGGTATTCAGGTACAAAAATAACACAAGCAATTATTAACTAACTAGATGCTTACATCGCCAAATTACGAACATACAAGATCTAGATGTATAAATCAACATGTGTTTGTCATTCCGAGAAACAATGTCCCCCAAGGTGACACCCAATGAGTGATTAAATAACCCAGACTGAATAAATCTGTTGATTGAGAACAAGCATAAGTTTTACTGAATTAAGCTTAACAAACTTTCTGAGGTTTGACTCCAACACACACACAATTCATTACAAACTTTTAGCATACATCATGAGGTACTTTAAAGTCGATGCTTGTCTAGATGCAACAGAAACATGTATGTACCTGTTTCAGATCATAAACACAATTAATGTAAGGATGGCTCAGAGTTATAGTGTCCGCCTCGCAGCCAAGAGGTGCTAGGTTTGATCCCCAGTGAGGAAAATGTTCTAGTTTCCTCTCATATTTACACTCAGTACTGGTGAGTTTGACCAAGAAAACCGACTGGAGTGTGTTTAAAATAAGCTGTTAGCTTTTACACAATCAGGCTTAAATCAATTAGTATGAACTAAATAGCACTCAAGTTTACCATGATAAGCATGTTCCAAGACTTCTGCTGATTCACCGAGGGCATCTTCAGATGTTTCTGTGACCTCTGTAGTATCTGCAGCTGTATGACCATCTTTAACAGCATCTGAAATGTATCAAAATTCTATACCATGCGCACATCTGCCATGTCACAATGCCATGAGAAGTATTTGTCTTATGTTCAAAGACAGGGTTTCAGGAGTTGCAAGGTCATTTTAAAATTTTAAAAAGTTATATACAGTCATTTATCACACAGCAACACACCATTATTTAAAAACTTTTGGCATACTTTGTGAGGTAATAAAACATAGACAAGTGTGACCTGGATCTTTTACAAAGGGAAACAGGTCTTAAAGGCTGTCTTTATGTGGTTTACAGATGTGCAAAGTTATTTTAAAATCTGTCCAAACATCAAAAGGTTACAGCCTGGATATGACCACCTATACTCAATGTACGGTATGTATATTGAACAATCTATAATGATCAAACACAAAGTGTGACTTTGACCCTGGAGGTAAGAACACAAACCTTGCACGTAACACATGCCTAAAGTATACTAAACATGTGTGCCAAATAATTTCAAAATTTCCATACATGTGAAAGATACAGTTCGGACATGAACAGATATACTCTATGTCATTAAACGCAGCATTCCATAGAAATCAAACCATAAGTGTGACCTTTGAGGTAGGGACACGGGTCCTGCAAGTGGAATGTCATCTTTGTATGCAAAACAGCAAATTACTTTGAGAACTGTCTATACATGAAGAGGATACAGTCCGGGTTATATAGTGTAATTTTGACCTTGGAGGTAAGGACATTGGCCTTGCACACAACATGACGTCTTTGTATGCATAACACATTTGCAAAAGTATTTTAAAATCAGTCCATAGATGACTTCATAACAGTCCAGACACAACTGGGAGGGACAAAGGACACACGGATGATTTTAATTAGCCCAATTGGGATTCATAATCATTTATGAGATATCATAAAAGTATCTGTCTTCAGCACACAACCATGTATATCAAGCGCCATAAAATCATTTTACAATTTTAAATTATGACAAACCTTCTGAGGTACAATTCTAACACACTTAGGATAAATGAGCTGGAGGTAATTTTACATAATGATGAACTGCAGTATAGATGATTGTGTGGTCTTGACAAAGGCCAATCACATAATGAATTAATTATGGAAAAAACAAGGGATGCAAACGAATATTCGAATATTCGATCAAAAGAATGGTATTCGAATATTAAAATCGGTATTCGAATATTCGTTTATTTTTTACTTTTTTTCTAAATTTTGTTCCATCTTGAACATTTATTTAACATTTATATTTAAAGATTAAAACGCTCTAATTTACCCTCGTTTCGTCAATACACCCACGCATGTCACCAATTATCGAGGCGCGAGCATCTAGACAATACACAGTGGCGCGTCAAGTGTCAATTAAGGCCCATCATCATGGCGAAATAAACAAATAATTTTACGTGTGCCGTCCCCTGCCAATTAGCGGCAATGAAATAAATAAAGTTGAAAGGGGATTGGAACCTATTTTAAACGATGCCAATTAAGGGTTCGTCATGTCAGCAATAACACAAAATATTTCTTTTGTATGTCAATTAAACTGAGCAATGTAGCTAAAATCGCACTGAATATAATGCGCATAAAATTTGATGTCCATCATTCCTTGTGAATAAGCTCTCTCGAACTGTTCGGAAATAAATATAACAAATACACGTAAACAAAATAATCGACAAAATGCCTGCTTCATCTGAAGTTTGGAATTATTTCACACGGTCTGTAGACAAGAAAACAGTGTCGTGCAAGTTGTGCAGTGTTAGTCTTACGTACTTGGGAACTACCACAAATCTATGGAATCATGTGAAAGGAAAACATCCTAGTGCAAAAACAAGTAACAAACGAAAGACGGGTACAAAATAATAACAAGTCGACGGAAACCAGACCGTTTGCAACGGTGAAGATGCCATGACCTTGACTTTTGATATATCGATGTAGTTTTTGTAATGAAACAATATGACATACTAGTATAATTCTAGATAACATATGCAAAGTTATTTTGAAATTGCACAATAAAGCCACTACACGTATTACACGACGTCATACAATCCGACATCAATAAAATTATTCGGCAAATGTCATACCGGAAGTCATTATTTGGAACGCAAATGATCGATGCAATATAGAAGTTTTTAGACAATCTTGCCTGTGATCGAATATTCGAATATTCGATCAAAAGAATTACCGAATATTCGAATATCAATTTTGCCATTCGTTTGCATCCCTAGAAAAAACTATTCATTTCAACAGTTTTAAGATTCCCACAAACGTTCTGATGAACAACTTTTAAACACAAAATTCTAACAAACAAAAAAACAAGACACAGACTGAAAAAGTAAAAAAACTATTGAGATTTTTTTTATTACTTTGTGGATTTTTACGGCAATAGTAGGACAGGGCTTTCCGTAATCTTGTTCAAATGGAGAACAAAATTATGAATATTCAAATGGTGGGGCGGAAAATTAAGTCATATAACTTTTAGATGAAGTTGGAAAATAAAATAATGTAAGGCAAATACAGTGTACATGAAATGAGTCAGAGAACATGACATTGCCAGGCTTTTATATATCATATGTCATGTGTAAATTCGAACTACGACAGAAAAAAATTGTCTCTCTGTATTTAATAATACAAAAAGAATTGTTTGCTTTAAATTTTTTAAGGCAATATGATTTTTTTTTATTAAACATTAAATCCCATGTACACGCTTCTTAGAAACAGTAAGTACCAATTGTTTTAATAATCAATATTTTTGAACGCTAAAAGACTTTTCATGTACACTGAATATGTAGTTCTCACTTTTGCATATTCAAAAAAACCATGCAAATAACAAAAACAATTAACAAGGAACATCTCGATATTACTGAATTGTTCAAAAACCACAGGCTTGACATCATTTTTCTGCAAAATATGGTATACAAGTTTGTAAATGCAGAGACATTGATGTCAACATTATGATTCAACTTACTATCATAAAGTTGCCGATAGTTGTCCGGATTCAAGTTAAGTCCATTTGAATGAAATAGCTTTGATTGTGTGCACCTTGCTAATAAAACAATCTCATTTACAAGGAATTCAATTATTGATTAAGTCATGTCTGTATCTACACCATAGGCTATGTAATAAATTATAACATACATTTCAATCAAGACAAAATAGTAGTATATCCGTAAGTTTTTATAGGTTTTAAAGGGAATAATTCATAAAAACAAGCAATGAAAGAAATAATTCAACACTTAACGAAACTAGAGGTTGAGGTTGTATGATGGTCTATTATTAAAATTTGTGACGTCATAAAGCTCACACCAAATTGGGGTATCAATAGGGGAAATCAATAATACAAATTTTACCCAAGTGAGAAGCAATACCCGTCAGACTTTATTTAACATCCAACAGAGTTTGAGTACAATGCATTCAGTATTTTGACTTCAATTAAAAAGAAGAGAAAATTAAAACATTTTATTTACCTTTCGCTTTCTCCAAGGTACATCAGCAACACCATAATCGTACCTCAATTCAGTGTCTTTGCTGATCATACAGACAGAGTCTTGGTTGATGTCTGTCATCAACAACTTTAACCATTTTGCAATTAGGCTTTGTGTATCGGTCCAAGTCGTTGACCATGCATGCCAGACACGTGTCTTTTGAGGCATCGATGCTATTAAAACAATTGAAACATAACATTACTACAAAGAAAGGAAATGTATTATGACAAATGTCCCTATGTGTTTAATGTTCCTATGTGTTTTTTTCACCACTTTGGGTGTCATTAGATTTTTTTTATTTTGTGAACAACAATGCTTCAGTTTAAAATATTGAAACCAAGAAAACTATTGACTTTGATAATGTTTTTTTGTTTGGAGAATGCACCCGACATTGCTTAATATTGTTTTCTTAATATAAACCACACATATTTTCCAGTCATGGGGAAAATGTATGTTTTTTGCACTGGGAATAGCGCTGAATTTTAACCCAAAATTACCGCCCAGACACGACAAGATATTATGTCAATGCATAGTTTTACAAAACAAAACTTAACTGTAACCATGTAATCTGAGAGAGAGTTTTGGTACGACCACAAGGCCATCACACTATCCAGACTTTATCAATGGACAAAAAGACAAGCTAAAAAAGTAGTGTATAAAGAAAATAAATAGCAATTTATTACTACAAAAATTATAGCTTACACAAAAACTATATATACATACCAGTATTCCTTGTTGTTATGTCTGAAATGGTATTTGAACATTTCATCACCATCAGACTGCTGTTTACATAGTTCTCCTCTGTACTCGAGAATAAACTGCCCCTTCAAGAGCTCTTGCCTAGCAAACACTCCATTACCTGGAACCAGTAAATAGTGTTTTAGCCAGGAATTAAAAAGGGCAGGGTGGGCCCAAAACATGGTGCTTTCTTAAATGGGAAAAAAATGCATTGTATTGATATCAAAGTACATGCATGTTCATGCACACATTGTAGTAATATCCCGACCGATTGCTCTTAATTCTTCTTTCTTGTTCATTTTCACTTCAGACACTTTCTTTACCATCTCGGGTTGTTATCACCAGGGCTCTCACAAGGCTGAATTTTTGGGGAGAAGTCACTTCTCCCACCAGTCAAATTAGGGAGAAGTGGGGGGACTTTAAGGAGAAGAGATACTTATCGTAAAACCTGAGATAAATATTGTGCCATGCCACCAAATTTTAAATTCACATTTACTTTGATTGCTTTTTCTAGATGGAATGTTAAAAAAGTGTTCTTTTTTGGCCTATCAAAAGTGTACTTGTCTAGAGTCTCCTTTTTGCAATGTATAGTTTACCTCCAAAAAAAAAAACAAAGACAAAAAAATTGACAGCAAAAAAAAACAAATAAAGGGCAATATTTATAAATCAAGTAGTTTTTAAGTTATACTCCAGACAAGGTAAATTGCAAAGGACCGACCAACAAACCGACCACAGGGTGACTCCAATATACTCCCTTCAAACTTCGTTTGTCGGGGGTATAAAAATGCAAGTGAAAACTCTTGAAAAAGAACAACTTTCAATTTGTTTACTTCCATTTCTTGTAAACACACAAAATGATGACGTATACACAACTCACACGTTGTAGACTGTTATTTCGTGCTCAGATTCTAGACGGCAGTATTTGACTTATATCAATTTTGAGGCACAGTCCATCATCATGACAAGCAATAATATTTTTAAAGTTTTTTATGCATTGATATTTAATATCTACGAAGGCCGATGGTGATGATCAAACTAATCCGACATAGCAGCCAAAATTAACAAACTGTCCAAAGAAACTGTTACTCAATGGGAGACGAAACTCCACCTAGAATTAGACTTCAATACAGAAAATGATGAGAACATCGGCAAGATATTTTGTGCAGACTGCATATCAGACCTACTCAAAACATTTTTTGTTTTTACAAACCTTATGCTTTGATTATGACACAGAAAACATTGTTGTTGTTTTTAAGTACATACATTTTTCTAACAAACACAAAGGGGTGAGCAGTATTTTTTTCTAAATTCAATTCCCTGACTAAGTCCACAAATATGCTGCTAATGTATCACGACAAAATCATACCTATGTATTGATCGATATACTGCATATAGCACAAATTCAGCTCAATTTCAGCCGTGTTTGTCTGAAGGTAGTTTTGGTTGGCTTTTTTTTCTGCAAGGGCGTTGATTCTGGCCAAAAACATCTGCAATTGCAATAAAATGAGGCTGGAACAATGACAACATATCAACAACAGTCTGATGTAAACAGCCACTATTCAATCCACTTACTTCTCGGCCAGTTAATGACATGACCATCTGGGTTTACACAAATGACATGCTTAATCAATGCTGTGTATCAAAGTGTTTCATCTAGGCTTTTTAGCATAGCTCCCAATACTGCCCTGTGTGATTGGTGCTTTATGAGCAGACAATGTGTTTACATAATTAGACCCAAGCTTATCTCATTATCAAATAAGTAAGTCATAATGAATCAATGTAGTCTAAATAATTTTGTGAATCTACTTTCCCCATAAACATATTAACTAGATGTTGTCAAAACAGCATGGATTTAAAAAAAAACGGGCAAAAGTTACTAATGAAGGTTTTCTGAAGTCAGTCTGTGAAATAGCATTTTTAACCAAAGGCCACTTGGACAAAATCCATATATCATAAGGCCTGAAAGTTCCAAAAGAAATGAGGAGTACATGGATGTGTACTGAGTCCTATCTCGATCTGCTATTACTGTGGCAGTCATTGAAATTAGACTTTCGGATGAACAAGCCCGAATTCTTATACTATTGCATGGAATCATGTTTTTGAACAAGCCCTGCTATATAAAATTCAGAATTTGAGCAAGCCTGGAAGACATTTTACCAGTGCAGGGCTTGCAGGCTTGTGCTAATTTCGACCACTGCTGTGGAAAATATGAAAAAGAAACACATGCTCTCATTCTTCCGATATTTCGACATCTTCTGAAATGGATGGGTCTTTTTACAATCAATAATAGGATCGTTTTTTTTTGAAAATAAACAATTGTGTTACAGCCATTTAAATTTCAAAGATTAACAGAAAGACAAATTTGAAAACATGGTTCGGCAGCCTTTTAACATCTTACTTTTTCTTTCACATTACGATAAAGATCGGTGAAAGCTTATAGTTTCCATTTAACTGTATTAGTATTATGCAATAATATAATAATATACTTATATTCTATATTTCACACCTGAATTCATCCTTTTTAAAAGGAAAGGCAATAAATTTAATCAGATCAGTTATGCAATAGAACTTTAATAAATCGTACTCCAACAATGACTGTAAAAATGACTTCTGACTTAAACAACATGCACATGTTGCCGCACATTTAAGACCATGATTTAGGAAATAAATTGATATTAATTTTTGTTTTACTCAAATCTGGGGCATTTATTCTGTTGATGTTCGTGTTGTCAATGTATATATATACAAATCATACTGCATCGATTGTGGCTGCACATGCAGATTCTTGCCTAGTCTAAAATAATAGACATGTTATATGGGATTCTTCCGATCCATAACTTGTATACGGGTTTGTGCAAAAACAGGGGGGTTTTGAAAAATATTGAAATTGTATTTAGAGAAGCATTTTAGGTTTGAAATAGATAATAAAGGTTTATATTCATATTTTACTGTGCAAGTGCAAAGATATTTTGCACAAAACAAGCATTAGATGCATTAAAACAAAGGATTTACCTTTCCAACAAAACGAAACTTGACCGACACAGACAATAATTGTACCAAGCTTAAAACTTGACCATCTTCGGCAAGCTTCGAGAAAGACCTCTTATATACAATCGTTACAACTCGGCCATGGCTGAAGTGTTCCAATTGTTGTTAAACTGTGAACCGCAGCCTTGCAGGTGTCATTCATGTATTGTATATTCATTATTGTTATGTTTTGACAGTATGAAATGAAGAAACATGCATCAAACTCATAATAATTTGTTGGATATTTGTTTTTTTTGTGTACGGAACTATTATTTAAGTAACATTATCTGGTAATATTTCTTGTTTTTAAGATATTTTATAGATGCAATCGGAATAACTACCCACATTCGATACAAAATAACTTGTGCGTGAATGATTTGCCATATCAAAAATCGTAAAATATATCTGTCAATGTATAATTATAGTGGTCAATATAAGCACAAGCCCTGAAGCCCTGCACTGGTAAAATGTCTTTCGGGCTTGCTCAAATTCTGAATTTTAAATAGCAGTGCTTGTTAAAAAATTTGATGCCAAGCAAAACTATAAGAATTCAAAAGTATAATTTTCACGACTGCTAATTCTTGCATACTGGTAAACCACAAAATGTCAGTTCTTGAGTTCTAACTGCATGATCAGGCACCTCGCATCTGTTGCATGTTTTCGATATTGAGAGAGCCAGTTTTCACACACTATTATCTCCTTTAACCACCACATAAGCACGTACTAAACACCGTTAAAAACCTTACTATAAAGTGTATATACTGGGCGAGTACCTAAATATGGAACACCCATTATAAAAGTGTTTTTCCGATCGGGATCAGGTTATGTACGATTTTAATCAATAAAGACGCTTGCTTCAGATACATGTTCAAATGTCAATACATGGCACGCGGGGGAAAGACTTCATGCTTGCCATAATCACAGCATACTGGTACAGCCTGTATTTTACTGAAATCATCAAATTTTACTGACAAAAATGACAAAAAAAGACAAGCTGTAAATAACATAAATTATTAATTTACTTAAACAAAATAATGAGCAATAATTTTAAAAGAATAAATGAAAATGAATAACAAATTAAAACTGTTCCATATTTAGGTACTCCGAGGACGAAAATGGCAGTCCTTGATTGTGCGGTTAATAAAGTACTTTTCATGCAGATTGGTAGTATCTTGAAAAATGCCATTTATATCAACCAATTCAATTGGTCTTGAATCCTAGTATGCTGATGAAAGTTTTTGTACTTGTAGTTGTACACGAACTTGTAGTGCAAGTCTAACTAAAAATATTTCACAAATATTGCCGAAAGTGTTCCGATTTAGGTACTCACCCAGTATATGATATATCATTATACAGTACAGGTATGTGCCATGTGTAGTCATTCTAAAATGACTAATGCCATGTGCTGTGGTACGAAACAGTCTTAAAACAATGGTACAGAACGATGTTGAAGTGTTCTCCGACATCCATTACTTTCCATAAAAAGGTATTACAATAGAATTGATACGTACACAGTTCAAAATCCAACCAATTTGCAAAAATCCTACAGCAGAAAAAACTGTCCGCCATCATTAGAATCGATAATACACAACCTACCTCGGCAACCGCCATGTTGTTCCCACACCACGTGAGGTGTCGATGGTAGTGCGCATGCCCAATGCGCGAATTTAACAGGTGCCCGCGGGGGCGGACTAGGCATGCGCAGCGAAACGGAGAGCCAATGCGCATGCCCGACTTTAAACTTTTTCCACGCCCTGTTTTCGTATGTCAATGTGTGCAAGCACACTCAAACACACGACACACTATACAACGTTATTTAGAGGTAATCTTCATATTTAACCAGGAGAGTCTGGTGAACATTATAACGCTGTTCAGAGGTTTAAACTTCCGAGGTAACGGGACAATTAACCTCGGAAGTAAATTGTGCCTCGGAAGGTTGCTGTGTACTCATATGATTAACCTCCAAAGGATATAAGCGCAAACGCACACGCACACGCACACACACACGTACACACACACACACACTTTTTTATTTTGTCACGGTAACATATCGTTACAACAGACATGTAATAACATATACAGGCAATTGGGTAAACAACATGACGGAAAATAACAATTGAGGCAATTTTACCACCGATTACATTGACAAATCGCTAACAGGCATGATTTAGGGAATCAATGTAATACAAAGTTGTACAGCTTAAGAATTTGGCATGTATACTGCTCGTTGATCTGCTAACAGATCTGTAGTAAAAACAAGTCCCTTAAACTCGGGATATTTTATGAATGGAAATTCGCCTCGTTTCGTTGGCTAACGGTACAAAAAGCACGTGCAGATATTTATGAATGGTGTAAGTGGTCTTGGACTTGCTACAAATTTAATATGAGATTATTTAGATTTAACTAGTTATGAATAATGGACTTTGTAGAGATAATGATCGCTGCGTGATTTGGAATATAAGCCTGGAGGTAAGAAGAAGTAGAGTAATTAATAATTGTTAAAATTTCACGTGGTTCATCAAATATCTGGCGAACTTTGACAGATTAACGAGAGTTTTTTTATTACTTGTATTTAGGAGCTCGCTATATTTTATCATATTTGGATGCTGCCAATAATATCGTGAAATGAAGATTTTTCTTTGATTCTGGAAAATTGTGCACGTTAATATGTAATGGTAGCTGTCGCCAATGTCTGACTGACAGAGCGGAAACCGCCTGCGCGCGTATTCTATTCCTTGCCATGTTAAAGTTTCAACAGGAAATTAAAAATTACATGATCTAAGTTTGTATAAATTTAAAGCATGATTTAGTGGAATGATAGTTCAATACTTCTCTTGTGTAATCGTTTGCTTAAAGCTATTATAAAATATTCCTTTATTGGACGATCTCATTTTTTCGTGCCAAAATTTTAAGTACTGGTCTTTTAATATTTTCGTTATACTATAACTTGTGAACTTAACATTTACGTTTTTTTGATTTTCAAACAAATTTGAATTACCAGTTGAGTCAAAAATAAACTTTATATAATTAAGCCATTTAAAATTTAGGTTACTTTGTCGCATCGAGCGGTAAACAATTGATGCATATAAGTCCTCAAATAGTACTAATTTGCTCCAATAAGCAATCATTCTGTTTTGAATTGTAATTTTAAGCGGTTCTCTGCCAAGCTCGCCATATAACATATATGCAGGTGTACTTTTCCTTGAATTTGTTATTTTCCTTAAAAAAATCTAGATGAATTTTTTCATAAATTTCGGTATTCTCAAATCCTAGGATTTCACAAGAGTAAGTTAATATAGGAACAATAGTATGATCAAATAGTTTAAGTTGAAGATCAATTGGTAAGTCAAGTTTATTAATTCTTCTGTATAGGAAATGAAGAGCCTTTTTTGCTTGTTGGGCTAAATGTTCTTTGGCTTTATTAAATTTCCGAGTTGGGCTAAATACCATTCCTAAATACTTATAGTTATCAACGATTTCTAGCTCTTCGTTGTTCAGTGTAAATCTATACTGTCTCCACGATCTTCTGTTCGCCCCAAATATCATGACCTTTGTTTTGTTTATGTTGACCTCGAGCTTCAACTGCTGACAATATTCGTTAAAATCGCTAACGCATTTCTGAAAATCGTTTTGTGATCTGGCCAGTATAATTGTATCATCGGCGTACAAAAGGACATTGATTTTTAAATAGTTCGTTAAATCTTCTACTAAATACTCAATCGTTACTCCATCATTATTCCTAGTATCCAGAAATTCGTACAAATCATTTAAATAATAGGAGAAAAGTATTGGAGAAATATTTTCTCCTTATCATAATTACATGTATTAGTTGATTGTGTTAAGCAAAAAAGCATCATGTTCATTTTTTGATTGGTGAATGCTAAAAGATTTACTGTGGTCTTCTATAGATGAATAAGGAAGAAATACTGTGTTTAATGCTCATTTCTTTCAAATTTAACTCGATATTCTTAATAAGAACCATTTTTTTTACATGTATTCATCCTATTTGGAATATTAAAAAAATATTATTAATTGTGATAAATCTTATTTGGGAGTAAGAGTGCATCTTTAAAGGAAAAGTAATAAAAATCAACACTAGAGTACGGTCCATTCAGGTTATTGCGCATGCATTTATTGTACCACAAGCCCCCACCAAACTGTTGGGCACAGTTGTTAGGGCTGTTGTCCACGTCCCTGTCGTATGTTGAAAACGGCTGGTTGATAATACTCCAGGCATTATCGTTGTCGGAGAGAAGAAAGGAATCGGACACTGCAAATATACCGGTTTACCTCAATTTTTATCAGTATAATATGAATAATAGAAAGAAGGTTAAGAGTTAATTAACAGTATAATAATTAAATAAAGAACTTAACCAATTACAAGCAGATCTCTAGAGGTATTAAGTTTGGTCTTAACAAATTCAACTGCATTCCAAAATATTTTATACTTACGCAGGTTTAAGAATAAACACATGTATTTAGCCATTTAAAAGGCATATCATTACTATGATAGTTTCCAGACGTACTTTACCAAACTGTTTACTACGTCCTAAGAACTTTAATGAGTAACCTACTTCCTTCTGAGTTGATCCTCCTATCAACGTTAAAGATGTATCGTTCTGGTGGAGAAATATAAAAACCCGCATACTCGTCGAATCCAGTAATTCCGTCTGGTGAACTCATTTCCACCCGTAACGTCATGTTAGCCCTGCTTGTCATCGAGTGGAGAAGACCCAGACCTGTGAACAATTTAAATTTCACTTAATGTTGCGGCATGTGTCCGGGTGCTATAGGACATTGATAAGAACATTACAATTATACTGTTGCACAGATGTTAGGCTGTAAAGACCACTATGCGACATTTATTGTCGCTTTTATACGAAATCTGCCTGCACGTGCTCTGCATTTTTGCCAATTTTGGCGTAGCGCAGTTAAAAGGATAGTATTGCCATATTTTTCTTTGATTTGTTCGTTTGTAGGCAAAACTCCTCTTGTTAACCATAATTATGATTGTTTTATGGATTAGCTGTTTTCACCATCATAAACATCTTTTCCAGATTGTAATTAACTTATCAATTGACACAGCCTATTGTCAATGTCTTTCACACAAGAATAATTACTAATGCTTCGCAAGATGTGCCTAAATTGTGATAAAGAAACCTGTAATCTGTTTCCTACGACAAAGCAAAACTTATCACAGAAATTTCCACCTCAAAAAAAATTAAACTTAATACTTTAGTGGCAGAATAGTGTGGCAATGTGTTTTTTTCAACTGGAAATTGAAATATTTGTCAAGCGAAACAAGCGAAAGTGAAAATTATCTCTTTTATCTTGCAAACAATGATCTAAGAAAATAGATCTAAACTAACAACTTACATGACGCGTTCCGTTTTCTATACTCGAATAGACGAAAAATATAGCCAGTACGGTAAACACAAAATAAACCATTCTTCGAACAGAGTATACCTTATGAATAAGCAACTGAACTCGATGTTTTAGTTAATTCGAACATAACCACTCAATTAATATAAGTGAGGTAACGCATACAATTTGAAAACCTCACATCAAATTTAGTGTTTGTAAACGGGCATTATTAATTTTCTGTTAACTTTCTGAGAATAATGTCAAGATTTTACCAATTAAAGACGCTTTGTTTGATATACAGATGTGTAGTACATAAATAACGAAGAATATTACATATGATCGTTTGTAATACGTGGGAAGGTTTCGTTATCGTAAGAACTGACCCGTCCAAAATTCACCATCCAATGAGCCAAATCCCTTCTCATAATCCGCGAAGCTCCTGTTGAAGGCAATAAAACCATTCCATCGTCTTTGAAACACCTACATTTGGAAAGCAATGTTAATAACTAATTGAATTTCACACTGTTTGCATATCCGAATAGCTGAATAATGCACTGAGCATGACTGATAACAATACTTTTTTGTATAGACGTCTTGATACAATAGTTGGCATAACGCCATTTTTTCTTGGGTTAAAATGACATTGAAAATAAACTAAATGACTAAATAAGGCTTAAAGTAAACCGACTCGTAATAATTGAAAATATAATCATTATTGTAATGGACATTGTTTTCCCCATGTATGTCGATTATATTATGTAGTTACTTGATTTACTCTTAAATTATGCAGACTACATGTATATCAAACAACATTATACCTCAAATACTTATAAACGTTGCCAATACTTTCTAAGGTATAAAGGCCAAATACACTTGCTGTAACTCCGCTGTGTCATATAGTTTAAATAACATGTTTCCCTTCTAACTAAACACACTATAATACTAAGGAATATTAGGCTTAAAGAAACACAATGCATACTTAGGTATAAAGGCCGAAAACATTGAAACACTCTGATTCTTACTTTTAATGGGTCGAATATTTCATATAGCATTTTTTCGAACTAAGTATTGACTACATACCTTAAAACACATTATTCATTAGTATGTATGTGCCAAATATTTTAATATGTAAGGTGTCTTATATGCGTCGAATGCCTTGAACAGCATAAACATTTACTGTATATATCTGGGAACATTTTATGCATAAGTCGTAATACTTATTGGTCGACTGATTTAAGCAACAGTGTTATTCGCTGTGTATGGGTAGACAACTTTAAATAGCATTGCTCTTTACTATTTTTGGACATACACCTGCACAATTCTTTACCATAAATGTACAGATATCTATAGAATGCCTTTATTTTGCACAAAATATGATTGAAAAGATTATTGCGTTATTTCTTTTAAGATAAAAGAAATATTGCAAAACACGACATGAGCATGTTTGTGTAGTTACACGTGCATGTAAAATGTGCCATTGAATTTAAAACTCGTTCTCCTATATGACTTTCAACTTGTGCTCGTAGACTTGATGATACAAACATTAATCACTTTCCTCGTGTAATTTAATAAGTCATTTAGAACTAAATAAACATATATTGATGACGTAGAGCTCAAAAAGTAGCCCACGCTACCAGTCGTGATTTTAGCCACTCACCTATAGAATACGTCAAAACGTCAGGTGAGCTATGCACCAGTCATGTAGCCACGTCCCAAGGTCCTGGGGTATACCGGGTATAGCGGGGGGAAATAGGCCTCCTCACCTAGGATGTCCCCGGGTGCGGAAGCATTATGCGGGGATCTTACAAGCGTTTTGTTCACGAAGGGCAAATATTTTACTTGGGATCGGCTGGACCGAGAGTCAAAGTCCTCATGAATGCTTAATGGCTAATATAAAGACATTTGCACTAAACACTTAAACACCTAAACAGTGCGTGCTGGATCTGTCGAATCGTTAAGAATACTTTATATAAGCACAAACTCAGCTTACAATACAAACTACATATGTGCTTATGCAATCAGTAATCTCATTAATATGTATAGCTGTTTTTGTCCTCAATATTAGTATATTATAACAGGAGTTTCCTCTGGGAAAAACACATCAGACGCCACTATCTAGGTGACAGTTGACAGATGTTCTTCAAAAAACATTGTTAAAATTACCAATACCGTGTACGTTGTAAATGATGTACAAGTATGTTAAGCGATTGCAGATCAAGAACATTTTGAGGATTTTGCGAAAGACATGCGTTTTTCCTTATATTCATATGTACGCACGTTTCTCCACACGATTGAATTTTTAGGCGGAATTTTCCGGGACTCGACCATCCATGACCTTGACATGGGAGGCTGGATCATAGGAAGCCGACCGACAAGCGTCTTTGCACAAGGCCACGCCCACAAAGATGAGCTAAAGGCGGCAAGCGACAACGATCAAGTGGTTGTCGTAGTTACGTATGAAAACGGCGCCATTTCTGTGATAGACAATGGGAGGTGGTGTCCCTTTGGCTATGATCAACGGCTTGAGGTATAAAAGCATATGTTCCACTATTTCAGTAGTGTATTAGTAACAATTTGAAGGTGTCTCTATTTTAAGTATGGGAAAAGGCTTAATATTTCAATAGTTTGAATGGGAGTAGCATATTACAGCATATCAATAATGTTACCATTTAGACACAACAACAGCTTACATAAAAATATGAACAGTGATTTGTCAAACTTGTATTCAATAATTGATATTAACCAATCAAATGATTTAAATGTACAAACTAAACTTAAACCTGCTAACAACTTTTCAAGATAATATATATACTAATATTAATAAGTCATGGTATGCTTTTTAAACGATTTCACAATATGAAATTATGTTGTGACGGTACAACGTAGTAACAATAACATTTTCTCATTTGCTATTGCTTAAAAAAGATCATTTAACAACAATAACACACACTTATTTATATGTCGTGAAACATGGGGAATCTTTTGTTGTGTTATCATACCTTTTAGTTTTATCGTATTTAAAGCTGACTATATTGTGGAATATTGAAACGCGTTTTACAATTCAGAAGAGATTAATTTGTATCTAACTACTAGTATATATGTTTACATTTGGGCATATCACTATTACGGAGTGTGACGATGTCAAATCATTTGGTAATTCCGTGTAAATTTTTATTGGTTGTTCTATCTTGAAAATTTGCATATTTCCTACAGACATGCACGTACCTTATAGAAGTAAAGATGGGCGCAACTTTCTGATATGTGCGAGTTCAACAATGCTTAAATGTACATCATACCTGTAAAACAGTAGTCACAGAAACATGTGAACCGTATGGGTTGTTGCGGGGTCCTTTTCCTTTTAGCCCCGATACATTATTTCCCCATTTGTTCGTTAGGTTCTTTGTGAAAAGATGCAGCTCTCCATAGAAAACAGGGGAGCTAACCACGTGGTTAGCGGTACGAACCAAGGGATGTTACAATCGGCTCCTGAGGCCAACTTCATGCGCAGGTACCCGGAGGCATACGCCAACGAGCTGGAACACTTCCTTGACGTACTAGAAGGTAAAGATAGTCCATCGACGGTTAAATTTCAGCAGTAAATGACCATTGTCTTTTAAGTAAAGTATTCAAATATGTATTATCCATACATTTTAAATTGTATTGGACAAGATCACATCCAATATTTAACGTAAGAGGAGAAGCAAAAATGTGGCTTAGTTTATTTATTTATTTTTTTGGCGGCGGGGGGATCTTCTCCAAGGAGAGTGTGGCAATTTTAGTTTAAAATGAAGCAATCTGATGTATTCATATTTATTGTATAGACATTAAACTCCATGGAAACTACATTTGAAAATTACACAATATAAACCACAAGTTTGTAACGTTTTAACATAGCTTATAACAATTAAAAAAGTATTATTTCGATTCCCTTCAGGAAAGGTGAAATACGAACAGAATGCAGGGCTAACATTGTGTAACTAAACATAGAAGTATGAAATAGTAGAGTGAAACCTAAGTAAGTGTTATGTAACCGGTAATTAATACTTTCCTTCATGTTTCAAGAAAAGGAGTATCTCGTTATCATATGATAACATAATCACAAGCAATCTTTTGGACAGTTTGATGTACAAATATATACTAGCAGGGTGTATATAAAAAAGAGGTGTGTTACTTTTATCAAACAGTTCCTTCCCCTGTTTCAGGAAAGGAGGAGTTGCGAGTCACGAGGAGAGATACCATACAGGCCATTCGTCTGGCTGAACTGTGTTATGAGTCACTGAGGACGAAAGCTGCCGTACCATACACGGATTAATATCTTTGAATCAGGATTTCATGTATAGAAGATGCAAATAAAACATACAATTTATCAATATTAAAAATACATCCTTCATTTTTAGCCAATAAAAATGCAGATAGGCAATAATTAAGTACTGGGCTTAAGCATTAAGTTTCAGTTTTCGCAGTTTTTTTTCAGGTCTGTCAACTTCCACACATACTTTGCACACTCCCTGAACATGTGCCAGCTATTGTTGTTATATTTTAAGACAGTTAGATGCCCTAAACTATCCTTAATTGTTGAGAGGGGCTCTTTTAATACGTCCACTCCTCCTGATCTTAATTATTAAAATATAGGTTTTTCCTATATATTTTTTTGGCACAAGATAGCTATTGCAATAAAACTTTACACACAGACATGTTGGCTCTTCCTTCAAAACACTGTGTTATTTGTTTTTTTGAAAACAGCAAGGGATTTCGAATATTCCCACGTTCAAAGCACTTCTATAATTTCGCCAAAATAAGCACCCTACCAATCATTCGCCAAACCCGAAAATTAGTCGTTGTTATTTGACCAGTCTAGTGACGTTTAAAACTAGTGACGTTTCAAGTTTCTGATACCCCATGGTTATGATTTTAATTGAGTAACAACAATGAACTATTATATTGTATTAGTATGATTGGAAACAGTAACTGGTTACAACTTAATTATAACAACTGAGTGAAACTGAATTATAACAACTGAGTGAAACTTAGGGTTTAAAAATGCTGAACAAACAATGACAAGAACAAACATGTATAACATAAACTATCTGATCAATTATTGACTCGAGTATATATTTAACATCGCACGACAGCATTGATCAATTAATTAATGTATCCAATGTGTCACCAACTATCTTCGACGATGATGGTGGAGTGTTAATACATTTGACGGATTTGGTGATAACTTTTTCGACCTTCTTTTCTCTTGACATGTTCGAGGAAAAGCTTGCATATAATCCCATGATTTTCCGCCTGCATCTGTCTTTAATAGTCAGCATGTTATAGCTTGTTTATAAACGGAAAGCGGCTGAAGTCAAACACCGAGGTCTTCGATTATTTCAGGCTAGCTTCTAGAAAATGATCGGACTATTGCGGAAACTTTTATCTATTTTCAACTAAGATACATAAATTGAGTTCGCCGATTTAGACAAAATTAGACAAAAACAGTTTCCAATCATCATTTTTGTTTTATTACGCGCCTCTTTTAAATTATTGTTAAATATTTTTAATCCGTTTTGTTACTCATCAATTTTTAAAACAACTGCTTTTTCTATGATTCTGTAACTGTAGACACTTACAAAGAGAGATAACGTATGCACGTACACACATGTAATAATTAATTCAAATTTGAGTTGCTTCCCTTTGAGAAAGATGCCGCAATAAAACGCCAGACTGGTTTGTTAGAAATATTCCATTTTCACTGTTTTGCAGTTGGGTGAAAGAGTGGTACGGGCGAAAAATAGGTCGCTATCCAGTACGTATTTTAACATTTTGATGAATATCACTATACATTTAGTTTCTCTCTCTCTGTCATTTCATAAACGTTGATAAAGCCACTACCATAATTGAATAATTGATTTTTGTTTAAAATTTCCAAAAACGTGTACATACGTGATTTTGTAAGCGTATTCCATGATGTGAATGGCACGAACGAAATCAAGAGGGAGTAGTCTGTCAAATCCAAAATATATTCTCATTCGTCTCGAAATATCTATGAAATGAATGACGCAGTAATTTATATACGTTTTCGGATACCAATCACGCAAAAAAAAGTTGTAAATGGTGATTAATGAACAAAGTTTCAAAACCTCTGACATCAAAAGTCTTACGATATTGAAATTTTTATAGTGCAGCTTTCTTTCAATTAAAGTTTAGATTACAATTTTTTTTTCACGATATTGAGAAATAACATTACAAATTTATTTCTCACAAAATTGATAACTTTATTGCTACTTTATTTCTCACGATATTCCAAATTTATAATGAAGCCGTCTGCCAATCACAATGATGGAGACATGAGCGTCAACACTAAAGCGTGTTTGCCAAAATAAATAAGAGAGTTCATCAATATGTGGTTCAATTATACATATCGTGTAAGATGGTACTAGTTTCACAAATAAGGTCGAACTGATCATGAACTCAAGATAAGCAGGACTGTCTTCATATAAACGTATAATATTAAATCAGAAAAAAGTAATGCTATGTCAACTGACAAAGAGAAAGGTTAGCTTAGTTCATTCAGACTATATTATACACTTCAATAATGTGGAATATAATTTATAATATAAAATTATACCAATGCGGTATTATCTCGACGACGGAGTCTTAAACACGTAAATTCTTTTGTGAAAAATGTACATGTTATATGTCTGAGAATGAAATGCTTTCATTGCAGCAATTCTACTGCTTTTGGCGGTTTGCCTGCACGTGGACACAAGTTTTGGCTCATGCGTGGACCTGGATGTAACCGGCTGCCAGACCAACCCACAACTCTGTCAAGACCCCATTCTCGCAGAGGTCACGTGTCCTGTTATGTGTAACAGATGCTGTGAGTAATGTAAACGTTTTTCGAAAACATTGTGTAATAATATTTATGAAGTGGAACAAGTTGCGAATACTGTAGCACACCTCTCAAGACAACCTAAATCGTTAACGACACATGCATCTTTCGCTGTTTTTGCGTTTGTTTTTTTCCAAATCTAAATTTACTGGGTTTGCCACATAAATACAGGAATTTGAAAATAATGAGCTTCGGTATATGTATATGTTCTAGTAACGTGCCATTCGATATTTTTTCATTTACTTTTATAAATGCATTTTTGTTATCAAAGACATTTCTTGTCTCTCTAGTGTTGTTGTTTTCATAAAGACTTATGAAATGGTTGTCGAGTAATTTAACGTTGAATTAGAATAACTACTTTACTTTTGTTGACAAGAAAGCAGACAATCAGAACCGTGTCGAAATATTTTGAAAACAACACATCCATATAAGATCAATTTTTCCAGCATCTGTTCCACAAACGACGCCATCTTCCTCATCGGGTAAATGACTTTTTAATAAATTTAGAAACAACTTTTTTACCATTTTTAAAAAAGGCCACCAGTCTTGAATACGCACAGATAGATGTAAATATTAGCCTTAAAACTATTGTATTTCACAAGGGACTAAAATGAATGCAAATTTCACATACAAAAGAAATGGACAGAGGTTGGTACAGTTTTATCAGGTCGAGACAAATACAAATATTAACCAAGACAAATACAAAAACTAAAATGCAGCAATTGTTTTATTTTCAAATACTATGATGAAACGAATGATAAACAAGTAAAGATAGAAAACGCCCCAATACTAAACATGGTCCTTTATGGATATATGGCAGACTTAGCATTACTTTACAATGTATCGCAAGGGCAACAGACTGAAAAAATGGAAAAAATATCACGATTTCAATATACACTCGGAAGGTATAGATCATTGAAGTCGGCATGAAAGTGTCCATGATATACTAAGCAAGCTAGAATGACATTGTCCACATTACACTGGGCCAGCTAGTAAGATGTTGTCCACAATACATTGAGCCGACTTACATGACATTGTCAAAAATATACTGAGCAAACTAGTATGACGTTGTCCACAATATACCGAGCCAACTCATATGTGATTGTCCACAATATACCAAGTAAGCTAGAATGACATTGTCCACAATATATAGGGCAAACTAGTATGACGTTGTTCACACTATACTGAGCAAACTCATATGACATTGTCTACAATATCGAAGCAAGATAGAATGACATTGTCCACAATATATCGGACCAACTAGTATAACGTTGTCCACAATATACTGAGCCAACTAGTATGACGTTGTCCACAATATACTGAGCAAACTAGTATGATATTGTCAACAATTTACTGAGCCAACTAGTATGACAATGTCCGCAATATACTGAGCCTTCTAGTATGACGTTGTCATCATTACACGCAGACATTTTGTATGGCGTTGGCTACAATTAATTGATCCAACTAGTAAATAAGTGCCAGCCAGGCCAATGGCTTTCACAGAAATGAAAGCAGAAGATAGCGACATTCTTAGTCAATACAAACGCCTGCAATTCCAAACATAGTCATTTTTAAATAAATACAGGTCTCAAATCGAAAAATGGGAAGTTCCCAAATAGTTGACTTACTGAAAGGCCATTGCCCCAATTTAATGATTTGTTAAAGAATAAAACTCCCAAATTCGTGAAAGACACAAACTCTCAGATTTAATTCACAACACATGTATTGGACACAAATGGGTAAAATTTAAACCAATCGTGCTATTTATACGTTTCTTTCCTGATCACTGATGCCCTAATGAAAAATAGGTTTGACGCCACGCTATACGAAAATAATCATAGAAAAATTCTGCTTTTATTGTGACTTGTAGCCGACTTCATTATAGTATTTATTCTTCTTTTCAAACGGAATTCAAAGTACCAAATGGAAGCTAGGAACTGCAGATTTATTTTCAATTGCATGAAATTCAGATTTAGTATTATTTGATAATGTCATGATACTATAAAATCCAGCTTTGCTTGCCGCGGTTCACTGTATCATGGTTATAACACACACATGTCCGCCTCTCAAAAGAAACGGATGTATCAATATTTAAATATATTAATTTAATATCTAAACTTATTGTGTATCCGTAATAATCTTACGGAGCCTGAAAAAATAATAAATAAAATTAATCTAACATCAACATTTCCTTTTGAAGCTGGGGTACTCATAATTAGCCTATTCCATTTGATCTTCCTTAAAATGAGTGATAGCGTATGTGGTCAAGACAATCGCAGTTAACCAACATACAACTTCAACATTTGTGATCAATGAGCAAGTTGCATAACTTGTCATATTTCATTCTACTTTACACACTTGATATTGTAATTTTGATTTGTTTAAGCCCTCGATTGTTACAGTTGCAAGAATGTAAAGACGCCATCAACATGCAACCAGACACAACTGTGTGGCTTGGGACAGGTTAGGGTAATGTTACGAAAATATGGATATTTAAATATCAACAAACTTAATATGTGGAATTATGTTATGGCTAAAAACAAACATTACGAAAATGAAAGATTGTATATTGAAATATCAAACTTGAAGCTTGTAGAAATAATGTGTACGTCCAAAAATATATATACAAATACATAGTTAGCTATTTTTCCAGTCATGCTTTATGGAAAGAACAGTTACAGCGCATGATGTTTCATATTACATGGGATGTCTAAGCAGCAAAGTGAGTTGTTATTTATTTGTATCTTCAGTACATTACAGTTATACTTCCTCATTATGAACATTGCATTAAAAGCATGTTTTCATTTATAATTACTGAGTATATAACTTTGAGTTATTTTTCTATCAGCGTGTACACATGTTATCGATGAAAGACTTATCACTAATTTTGATAATCTATTATTTGGAATTCTTTATTTATTTTACAAATATAAAATGGAAATAATTGACTTATTGATACAACTAAGTAATTTTACATAGGGCATACATAACATAATGAAATAGTCACATCGTTTTTCATTCCTTTTAAATAGCAATATTTAACTAGAATACCAATTGTGTCCGTGCATATGTGTAAACGTTTCTGAGTCAAAAATAATTAAGTCGGAGTTTGACTTGTGATGCACATTGCATAGCGAACGTGTAATTAAATAAGCAATGGTTCCAGATACCAGAATGATTTACATGTCAACAATATCTCGTGGTGGTATCTTTACACAAAATAATACAATAAATAGACTAAACATCTTTTGGAATATGGCAAAAGGTTTTGTCAACAAATTATTATAACTGTTTCTTGAATTCTATTTTCTGAATCACTACATTTAGTTTCGATAAATAAACAGTTATAACCGATAATGTTGATGGTGTATTATAATATATGACCGGATTATTTGTAAGCAGTATTCAAAAAGGCTAACTTTGTTAATAGGCACAATTCAACTCACGACGACATTGTTGATAACGTTTCTCTATGTCATCGAAAAATTATGAAACTGCATGGATTAAAGGACAATCACATTCATGATTTACTTCTACTATGCTTAACAGCCTGTCTATCTTTCATTAAAGTATAGCACATTTTGAACTGCTATTCTAGATTTGTTGGGTTTTCTCTTTACAGATGTGAACACTATCGGGTAATGTGCCTGGAATCGTCGGTCGCTCAATTGAAACACGACAACAACCATCCTGCCATGAATGTTGCACGGGAAGCCTCTGTAACATCCAATTATGTAGCATAAGTAAATGTTCCCTTTATACGATACAAATGTTCGTGTTACCTTCGTGTACACCCATGCTACAAATAGAAACAACCTTTTATTCATCGGCATTCACAGTTAACTTATATTACTGAAAAGTATAACGTTCCATTCAAAGAAAGAAATGTTAGACAGTGAATTTACATTTAAGAATTACTTGAACCAATACTGCTACAAAATTCACATGTGGGGATGAAAATATATAGCATATTCCTTAGACCTTGATTACGTGACAAACGGAACTGAGAAAGTTAAAAAATTCTGATATACATATGAAAACATCCAAACATATTCCACAGTTTATGAATAGTCAATCTTTTTAATCCAACTATTATGTTACATTTTTTAAACCAATTATTATAATAAAACTGTATAGAAATAGTTTCGTCATTATTTACTCAACAGATGACTGCAGCGAAGTATTAAAACTGGGCCTGTCGCGCGGGTCTGGTGTGTACAGAATCACGCCCTGGAACACGCACAGGGAGGTGGAGGTGTACTGTGATATGGATACAGAAGGTGGAGGGTGGACGGTAAGTATGTTTTGTTTAAATTAAGGGTACGCTGACAATATTTGTACTGTTAATGAATAGCAGCTTCTATAAACGATAATGTTTTTAAGAGCCAGGTCAATAAATATTCGTGCATTTGAATGTAGGATATACAAACAAATGTTTCAAAAAAAATATGAAGAGGTTGGAAACCACTTGTATGAAAACGAGTATGTGTGGGTTACTTGAAGTGAAGTGTACATCGTACAAGATTGGCACGACAAGTACGACAACACAATGAAAACATGTCGTGTTTCGTCTCACTAAACTCCAGAAAAGATGCCGTGTATGCCATATATTCTATCTCGGCGTCTTCAAAAACGTTTTGAGAGCATTTATGCTCAATGCATTATCCAGGACTTTAAATATACAAACAGTTTGTAATAATCATGCTTTCAATATATAGGTGTTTCAAAGACGCTGGGATGGTTCTGTTGCCTTCAACAGGAGCTTTGTGGAATACGAGAGGGGATTTGGCTCATTTGATGGCGAATTTTGGACAGGTGTGTTCTTACGAAAACGAAACATTTTCTCGTATAAAAAAGCGATAATGAATTGCTACAATTTGTTATAATTGTAACACATAAATATAACATCACAAAACATCTCAGAAAAATCACAGAAATTAAAAAAATGGCTGTTTACAAACATTTAATTTGACGTAAGGGTTTTAAGTGGTATGCGTAACGTTAGTAACACTAACTGAGATTAAGTGTTTATTTACGAATAAACTAAAATAGTGAGTTTCAATGCTTATAAACATTGTATGGTCTGTTCGATGAATGGCATATTCTGTGTTTACCTTACTGTCTGTATTATTTGTCTTTACAATAAGACGCACTGTGCAATGCAATATGTACAAATACTTTTCACTCTAAGAAACATTGTACATTGTTTTGGTGTTACTAAATATAGAAATGTTCGTACCCATATCCTATAACATCCGAACACGAGTACACATCCCACACCATTGAAAATGTAAATTAAATTTATTTTATCTCACAGGTTTGGGTCTTATTCACTTAATGACAAGCCGGGCTAACATGACGTTACGCCTGGATGTGAGTTTACCAAACGGAACCACTGGATTTGACGAGTACTCGGGTTTTTATATTTCTCCACCAGACCAGTACAACTTTAACGTTAATAGGAGAATCAACTCAGGTGGAAGTAAGTTATTCGTGATATTTGCCAGGAGTTGATTTATTGTGTTGATAAAGTACGTCTGAATGCAACCATGTTATGCCGTTTAAGTGGTCATAATGGCATATTATAAATCAGATTTGTACATAGCTTAAGTAAGTTAATATCAGTGTATATAAAACAGAATTATTTACCATTGCTCAGTATATCAGTCCTATAAGTTACTAGGAGTTGGTTTATTATTTAAACATATATTATGGTATGATTCATGCACAGATAAGAATTACTTGCCATATTTGTTTTTAAATAATTCTGCGCTGGCACATTTAAAAAGCACAAAAATATCGTTTTTTTATCTCTACACTAGATTGCATCAATAGACTTTAAGTTAAAAATTAACTCATCTTTATGTATGAAATTAAATTATAATGTGTTTACAATAGGTTTATTTTTTTATATTCTTTATTCAAATTCCAACACTTTTAAAGAGTTTTAATGATAATGGTATTATATGGATACACCCTATATTTGCAGTGTCCTATTATTGGCTTCTGTCCAACACTGGCAATAATCTTGATATGAACCACCAGGCGTTTTCAGCATATGACAGGGACGTGGACAACCGGTATTATAACTGTGCAGGCAGATATGGAGGAGGCTGGTGGTTCAATGGCTGCTTCCACACTATCCTGAATGGTCCCTACACCAGTGGATATTTTTATTATAGCTCATTTACACAACACCAAAGACTGAAGACGTCTAAAATGATGTTTCGAATGAGAAGTTCAGATTAAACGTGATTGTTGCAAGTGTTAGCTCATTCCAGAAACTTACAAAATTTGACCTATTTCCACTGATTTAATTAAGCAATACTGTTTATTTCCAAACATTTGTGTGACTTGCTAATCCAGTTGTGTCAAACATATGTTGGTGTATTTAACATTAGCGACGAAGGAGAGGTACTCCATTCTGAACTTACACATAGCAAATTTAAAAAAAAACATTTCTAGTCCAAACAGAAGTATTGTAAATCGTTTGTTGGAGATTTCCAAACATTTGTGTGACTTGCTAATCCAGTTTTATCATAAATATGTTGGTGTATTTAGCATTAGCGATAACGGAGAGGTACTCCATTCTGAACTACCACATAGCAAATATTAAAATAAAAGCATTTCTAGCCCAAACAGAAGTATTGTAAATAGTTAGTTGTAGAAAAACGCGGGAGACTGAATACAAATAGTATTTAAACTACCGGGACAAACCTGGTAGTCAACCATTTTAACAAGGACTCTTTTTAAACGTGCAATGCCTTAAATTCACCTAACGAGAGACAAACAATGTGCAGAAAACCTTAACATGAACCTATGTATCAATACATATTATTTTTTATAATCAATTTCGCGGTTGAATCAAGAATGTGTATTCTTTTTAATAACACATCAGCGTGCTAGTATAAAACCAATATTTCAGAAGGAATGGATACTATAAAGGAGGAACCATGTCAGATATGTCTTGATTCTTTTGAATTCCTTATGAGAATTAAAATGTCGTTATGTAACGTGACTCTTTGAACTAGTTAAAAAACCCGTAAGAGCTCAACATCAGCTGTTGATGCTATCCAATTGACTGTAGCGTGGGCTTTTATTTGGATATCAACCACCGGCCTTCAACCTGAACGGGGGCAACGGGGACAATAGTGACCAGCAAACGACAACTGTGCACAACAGTTTGGCTGGTTCAATAACTGCATGTACAATTATCTGAAAAGACCACACACCACTCATCACTTTTTGTCAAATCTCTTAAGAAGGAGTTTCAAAGAGCATTTAACATGTTTTCTATAATCGTACATTTAAGCACTATTCAAATATTTCAATTGTTATTTTGTTTTCAAAATCATGCAAAAGTATGATCTAGATACGATTTTTGTCTAGATCAGTGACTTTTCGTGTTACTAAACTCAACAATTTATCTAAACTATTTTTAACAATTGGCCGATTGTTCAGATGCTTGTTAAAGTTACCAACGTGATTAACGGCATTGTTTTTAACTCTCAAACGTGACTTAATCGATTATGTGCTCACATATTTGAATATAAACAGTGCAGCGGAAACACTTGTCTAAAATGTTGCTTAATATACAACAGATAACATGGCCAAGTGTATCCAATAAACTTTCAGAAAAGTAACAATGTTCGAGCTGAAAATGATGACGTTAATAACGTTGTTAATTTTAGCGAAATATTGAACACTCGATCAAACAACGCTTATTTTCAAACAATGTATACATCAATTTCCGTCTAAAATATGTCGGTGTAATGAAATTGATTGTAATGCTCTCATGGATTGAAATCAAAGTTGTTTTTAGAAGTGAAAATCGTTCGTTGTTTAATTGTGAGTTTGCGCCATGCAGGTAAAGTCTACAAATGATAGCATATTGCCTTTGGCATTGAACTCAATTTATACGGCGTGATTTACATCAAAAAATAGAGGAACGGGCACCCGCCGCTGTCACTTCTACAGAATTGACAATATCTCGCGTAACACCTCTGCATTTTGAATATAATATCCCTGTCATGAACAATACCGGACTATAAGTACAATAAGGTTAAGAGTAGGATTCAGTTTAGTATCAAGTAAAGGTATATTGTTGTACAAACGTGTTTCAATGATGCTACTACGTGACGGTCTGTAATTTTATATTCCTTCTTCGTCTGTGAGTATTATAGTCGATTATTTTCATAGACCAATAACGCAATGGATAAGGCTCGTCACGAACAAAGAAGAAGGTACATGATACATTCCCCAGGATAAATACTCAAAAGCTGCTTTGAGGTATGACTAATTAAAATAATCAAAGGCGGATTTATTAGCTTCCATATTACATTTGTATTAATGTTAACTACAACAAAAACAACGGATGAAATGTATTGCTGTTTCCGGGAAAAGTTAGAGGCGAAGTGTTTTCATCGATTTCACATAAGGTAGGGTTGACATTTTATCGACGTACGCATTTATAATGGCTTCACAGACAATGCGAAGAATAAATGGACCACTTTGAACGAAAAGACTGTGCTGGTTTAAAACAGAATTTATTCATATGTTGCTAATATATCAGCATGTTACAAGTATACTGGGTAAGAATTGAAGAGATAGCTTAGAGCTTATATTAAGACTTCTTTCCTTAAAAAAGACTGTGTTAGTTGTTTAAGAAATGGAATATAGTGATAGCCAACCTAAATCCATGAGTCAACACTGTTTTATCCATTTAGTAACTAAGTAATTAAGTATAGTGGTATCATGTAGCCCTTACATCAGCTCATCGAACATGATATGCCACTCAGCCTCAATTTGACTGCATTTCCAACTCGGCCATGATAAATTCAAAGCCTCCGAAGTGAAGCTTTATTGAAGTCCATAGTCGTTTGAAGAAGCTCCTTTGCCATCTCCATTAGCTTTTGATCTAAGCAACATCTTCTCCGTCAACAGCTTTTTTGGATAGTTATGTGTTCGGGCTGTTTGACAACAACATTTAGACAACATATTCTCTTTTATACTGATTTTGACATATTTTGATACGTTTAAGTAATAATCTGTACACAAGCATTCTTCCTTCTTATCAAGGATTATATAACCGCTTAAAATGCAATATATTTGATAAAGAAATTCCTATTCGCGAAAATAATGGTAAAACTGATCACCTTTTTTACATGCAATCGGTAATGGATTAATTGTTTTATGGTGTCAATCACCGATTTTGACCGATTATTTTGATAAATGGGGAAATTTCCAGAAGTTGAAATGTTTGCTAAGATGCCGCATGACTTCTGCCTCAGAACGGTTTCAACAAGGTATGAGAAAAGGTCATGCATAGCGATGAATATCGCATGGAATTTCAAATTTAATAACGATAAAAAGAACGTTTAAATGCTGCCATGTTGAACTGAATCAATAAATATCGAGAAATACATGAAGCTAATATATACAAGAAGATCTCTTTAACAAAGAGGTAAAATACGAAAACATAAACATACCAACACATGCCAAAAGTAGTGTTGCAGGCATAGTTGCATAAATCTGGTGTTGCCTTATTTTGAGAGAAAGCGGTTAATTAAAGTAGAGATTAAGAGCAAGTGTATGTACATCGTACATTTTTAAAATGATGAGCATAAGGAGCTACGAGTTATACCCATGGTTATTATTCGTAACTTTTCTCTCTGACTCCAAAACAGAAGAAATTGATCCTTATTTGGAAATGTTGCGCTGATTAAGAAAGTAATAAACTTGTTGGTATTTGCAGTTTTACGATGAATAGAATCAGGTAATGTTCGATAAAACAGTCAATGTTAACTGTTAAGTCATTAATTGAACATACGTTCAACTGCTTGAACTTGAATAACATAATCTGTTCATGACTGCATCGTACTTTTGAAATATTTTTGCATGGGGTGCTTCTCCATCTGCAGAAAGAGTTGGGATCTCTTATCAAAGAAGTACTTGAGGTTTACCTATAAGTTATAATTTTTGTAATTCTTAAGTTTCTTCAAGTTAATGCAAACTTTGATAAGATTTACCTTTTACGTTTTTTCTTTGCTTAGGATCGTTTGGATAAGAATGGGTTTGTGCACTTAAACTGCTTTAAGCCCCCAGTAAATTTACATTTTACTGACCGTTCCAATGCGGTACCTAACAATCTTTGATAAACATACCTAGTTTGTATATATATAGTTTGTATGCACTGTGCTGTTTGTGGAGTTTTGTGCTGTTCTTCCATGTTTCTTGTTTGTGAGTTAATGTTATGTCTTTGGCGTTTACCCAGTGCCATTAAACCGGGTTTATGTTTAAACTTTTTGCTACTGAGCTTGTTTCTGTAGCTTTGTGCATAAATACTGATCGTTGGTACTTTTATTATTTGCAATCGTATAGATCACATACTATTCATCTCGTATATATACTTGCTTTCTTTTGGTAAAAACAATATCGCAATTGCATTCTTTAATTTTTATGGTAACTTAAATCCCGTTGCATTACAGTCGTGTATAATCTCCTCATTTATAAAAAAATGAAGCGACCTTTTTATAAATAACTAATAAGTGCATGCATGGTGTATGGAAGGAATGGTTACAGTAATTCAATATAGATTACATACTCCTAAGTTTGATGCAAACGGACACAAAGACAATAATAGCTTTGTGGCCTAAATTCCACTATTGAAAACACTCAAACGTTTCACTCAAAATAGTTGTCACCTCATTGTGTACACATTATTTTCGTTTGAAAATCAAAATGATATTGCTTTAAAACAATGTCGTATCATTTTTTTGCAATCTCAATTGTGGACATTAATATTTTGCATTAATGTATGGTAAAGTACAAATCTAATCGTAGTTGCGCAATAGACATTTAACCTGGCATTTTTTATTTGATATCGTGATCTTTCTTTGGCCTCGACGACACTTTAGGCACAAGTTCTGTCGTGTTTATAGAGTCATATTTGTTTACTCAAATTGATAAGACTTTTAGTGCGCATGATCAGATTTGGTGTTTAAGGCTCGTAGGACGATGGAACTGTGGATTTGGTTTTTAATATTTAGCATTTCGTGTAGATTAAGTACGTACTTATTTAGGTGTTTGATTCCTGTTTACGTTACTCCTGGTTCCAAGGTTGGTTTAAGATTAGGCATTATATCTAAGGTTAGTTGTAATCCTCTTTCGATTGTATGTGATCAGTTTGTCGTATTTGTGTATGTGGTGTTCAAACGTGTGTGTTTCTAGTTCACTGCATTGACGGCTTTTCCCTGCAGTTTGCGTTGTATGTTTGTCGAAATAATGAGACTAATTGATTATTAATTAATCGTATAAGTAAAATTATGAACGTGAAAAGGTTGTATGTACTTTGATCAATATATGGATATTAAATTTTATTGTAAAGGTTATAAATACGTTATTTAACCATTATTTAACAGCTTTGCATTGTTCAGCGTCAGGCCAATGAATTAGGAGAGATCGTGTACGATCTCAGAAGTTCCCCAAGCACTGTAGGTATATCATAATTAAGCATCAGGTGAAACACTCACGAACCGGTCTAAACCCCAATCGAGTGTTTTATGTAATTCTCCCCGACCGTGACACGGCGGTTACCCCGACATTTAAATATAACGAGTTATACGCGATTATTTCTGCGATGATGATCATGCCTTATTTCACATCTTGCCTTTTTGTTCGTTTGATTCTTTTAAAAAGATATGGTTTTCTTGTTTAGGTGAAGTATTGCTTGTGCAATATCAAACTATGTTTAACTATAGTCCACTTGTCACAATTATTCATTATTTCTCTAGTAAAGTTTTAAGTCATTGACTTTGCAATACGAAGTCGTATGTATCCTTTCAGACATGTACGAACATCACTTCTGTATCTCAAAGCAGCCGGTGTACATATTGTTGTGACATTGATCTTTGTAATCACGTAACCTGCAATGCGGATTCTACAATAAAGTTAACTTAACTTGGTGACCAGTAACGAAACTCACATTCGCCTAGGCCGGGACCTTCTCGAACCAGAACGCAATTGAGACAGAAACAAATTCTTTACGATGATATATTAAAATTTTTCAAGTGAGTGACTTGATGAATATTATGAAAAACATTTTGTTTAACTTAGATGAATAATTGCCATTCTAGACGTAGCTAATTGCTCTACACGTAGACCTGCATCCTTACCACATACATACTCGTGTCACAAATATGCTAAATAACGCAAATATTTCCTTGTATAAGCCAGATACAAAGAAAATCAACTCTGCTTCCATCGGTTTTCAGCGATGTTAATGCTACATAAATTACAATGAAATGTACATTGAATGGTAACCAAATGTTTATAATGATAATGAAACGGAATGATTTAACTATCAGTAAAGTATTTCCTTTCAGACTATCCTGCCCAAAGAGGTCCAATCTGTTACAACTGTCAGAACCCTACGCCGTCTGGAAGATTCCATGATATCGAGTTCTGTGAACAGAATAAGGTAATTTTTACGATTTATTAATAAAATATTTATTACTTTGATTTATTTTCCGGTCTTGTGTATCGAAATCTTTATTTGATTTATTCTGGAAAATTGAAAATCCCTGAAATCCTGATGTCCTCATATTGTTTTGGAATCCTTTGTGTACAGCAAAAATAAACAAATAAATGTCTATTTTTCTAACAGATTATAATTGACCAAAATATATCAATTAGTTTATTTCAAACTAACCTTATAGGAAAGTATCTTATTTGTAAATTAAATATCTTAAACAGGTTGGACTTGGGCGTTTCACAGTCTTGCATTTAGAGATTACACTATTCATCAATTGGTTTTTATATTAAGACCATACGTATTGATGCACAAAAATAACATATAGTAAATTTTTTTTTTTTGCTTTTCAATATGTACTTTAAAACCTTAATTGCTTATATAGAAGATAACTTTAACACCATTCTCCAATGATGAAAATGACATTCTTATATAAAGCCTAAAAAAAATAAATAAAAAAAAAGCCTACCTTCCCTACCTATTTTTGAAAAGGATGTAACCCTAACCAAACAATTTTTTTTTTAGGCCTTACCTGTAATTAATATTTTCCATAAATGCATTATTTAGTAACTACTTTGAGGTTAATCAGTCAAAATGTATGTTTGATAGACATGTGTTTGTATTGATTTTGAATAAGAGTTTCAATTTAATACAACTTACTTTATATCACATGTTTCTTTTCCAGGGGCCCTTCAAGTGACAACGCCGGTGCCATGTACCGATAAGATTCCTAACTGTGCGTCCTATGGCCAGGCAACATGCGCCGATGCGAACTATGTGGCCTGGGCACATGATCAGTGTACCCATTACTGCGGATTCTGTGGTTGGTATACATTTGGAGTTCCTCGGTCATTATTATCGGAAAACAACCTCGGATGTATATGGACGGTTAACAATGTCAGAAATCCGGGGGGTTTCAGTCCGCTGCAAGTAGATCACGTAGTAATTTAATTTAGCAGTTAAACTTAATGACTTTACTCTTAGAAATCTAAATTATATTTGCAATTATACACTTCACGGACAATCGGTTTAAATTAAGACCAACACATACAAGGTATAACACTACATTTAATTAATGATTAAATTCAAAATGTAACGAACTACATGTACTTTTACTGATTTACCGGCATACATCCGAGGCACCGTCGTTTTCGATAAAAATGGCCGTGGAGTTCTGAATGGTTGGTATATTGAAACCAATTTATGGTTTATGCTTGAACTATGTACTAACAAAAATAGTTTGGTGCGTCGCAGTTACATTGCCATATATTTTGTGAATGTATATACTAACAATACTGGGTCAGCCTCTGTTTATATTTACCGCTTCACCTCCTGATAATCATTAACGGCTGGCCGCAGATTTCTGAAATAAATGAATTGAAAAACTTGAAAAAAACCTTCTTCTCTTTTGGCTGAATATAATTTTGATCACTAACACAAACACAAATATTGTCGAAGTTATTGACAGTTGCTGTTTTCTTTTGGCAGTATAAAGGTATTGTTTACGATGATAAAGTCCTTCTTATATACACACAACACTAATGTACAATTAACTGTAGTGAACTTATTCATATAAACAAGAAACATTGGCGACTTGGGCCGGGTTACGTTGAGATGCGATGCCACAGAGAATCCTTAGTAAAATTTGTATGAGTTTTGGCGAATCCATACGCTATGATTTGATCAACATATCGTAAAAGATACACGACAATTCGTTTGAGAGAGTGTTTACACCCCTTGAGATGAGACTGTATCGACGGCGTGGTCTGTGTTTAACGTTTAACGTCTTGATTTCCAGATGGAACTCCGACCCCGGGACCAAACGGTGAGTGTAACCGTTTGTTAAGATTATAAACTTGATGTTATTGCTGTGGACTTATATTTCAATAAAAAACATCCCTTTTAAACGTGGCTCTTTTACAAAGATAATCGAATAAAAGTTATAAAAATATCATTAGTAACAGTTCCCAAATCATTATTGATAAGCCTGGGATTTTTTATAAAAAATAGGGGGAGGGGCGTATTCAAAGGGTTGTGTCAAAGCAGCGCACCCTGCCCCTGTGAAAACGCCGGCATATCTATATGGTTATTTATACATTTCACCATTTTCAAGTGAGAAGTAATTTCAATTGCAACTTTCATGCCAAAAATGACATGGAATTAAATATTACCATTCAAACGTTTATTGTACTTACGGTTGACGTCTCGCTGTATTTTCTGTACAGACGTGTGCATATACAACGGCGTGGCCTACTACCAAGGCCAGCGATGGGACGACGGATGTGAACTGGAATGTGTATGCGATAACGCCGCCTATGGATTCTACAGATGTCAGAAAAAGTAAGATTATTTGACCATTGCTAGGGTATGCAACTGAGGACAAATTTACGAAGCATGCTTACTTGTTGTATGAAAATATTTTATTTACCTTTAGTTAAATGCTGTTTGCACTCCTACGCACAGGGTACAGACGGTCGAAAAATCGCTCAAAAACCTCTCTATATGCTTATTAAATATTGTTCTCCTTAAACCAATTTTCGGACCACTTTGCGCATGATTGTTGCAGAACTGAAGGTTAAACACCACTCTTGCTGTTCATCTCAGGTGCGCGGATGTCGTCAATCTTCCCCTGGGATGCTCGCTGGTGAAGAACACCGGCGACTGTTGCTCCACGATCCAGTGCACGGGTAACACCGGCACGTTCACGAGCTCCCAGACCATCACCGGAACCATCGGTGGCAACCCGGCCCCGCAGCCAGGAGGCACGGCAACCGGAAACCCAGGAAGCATGATAACTGGAGCGCTCAGTAAGAATTTTCATTGGATTTTGTTGCATTTAAATTATGTTTCATACATATACCAATGACTAGCAGTGAATATTTAACACCAAACAGGTGAAATAATCATCTATACTTTTTATCAGGCGGTTGTCTGTACAAGGGAGCGTTGTACCAGGTTGGTCGTCGCTGGGACGACGGATGCTCTTACACGTGTGTGTGCGCGGATGGATCTACCGGGCAGTATAAATGTTCACCCAAGTAGGTAAATCCGTTTTAGATAATCATATTGATATATTATGCTATACACATTTTAGAATGGGGGTTGCTTGTACATGTATCGTGAGTTTGAAAAGACAATAGTAAAGAATAAAACAAGGTACCCGAAGTGATGTTAAATCACAATTGCTTGATTGATATGAATGATAGCTAGTTGAATACGGTAGTGGCCTATTACGCATTATATTTTTTTCGATAAAAATGGCCGAGGGGTTCCGAATGATATTTTCACTCAAACCGGGGTTAATGGTTACACACTACTATTTCCCTATACATTTCAGTGTTAACGGGCAAAACTTCAGATCGGATAAAAATGCTATGTGTAGGGTTTCACGTATATGACAACCATGCATTTTCTTAAAATTCAGTTCAAAGTCAAATTATTTAAACAATACAAAAAGGTTTGTGACATTTCTCCTAAGAAAATTCGCTTACTTTGAAGTAAGGCACCGCTAATTTTCGAAGGCGGGATTTTTTCCATGTTCTTTTCCAGCCAAAAATATATTCTCTAAGATATTCATGATTTTTTTCTTTATCTGATTGCAGATAAAGGAATGAATTCAAAGTATAACATTTATTAATTCTGTGCATTAAATACTCACGATTTTACAAAACCTCAGTGTGAAGTTACATTCACAATCTATATATTATATAGACGTATACATATATGCACGCTTCGGTCGCGGACAACATCCGGGGACTTGGGATTTATTTATAACGTTCCGCTACGTCAAGTTGATTTAACCATATTTCATTGTATAAATTATACCGTTATGCACAAGTCAATTGTAACCATGGCCTCCCCAGGTCCGGGGGTATACCGGGGATAGCTGGGGACATGGGCCGTGTTTTTACCTTCCAGATGGCCCCGCAGAGTGACGGGTTAATGCGGTGGTTTTGTCTTCGCGTCAAATATAGCGGGGAATGGGCCTTACCTAGGGTCCCTGGAGTTCGGGGGCATTCGGTGGGGGATTTTACCAATAGTTCGTTCCCGCAGGGCAGATATTTTACCCTGGCCGTGTTTTTACTTTCCAGGTGGCCCCGCAGGGCCGGGTGACCGCAGTGGTTTTGTCATAGCGCCAAATTAAGCGGAGATTGGGCCTTACCTAGGGTCCCTGGAGTTCGGGGGCATTCGGTGGGGGATTTTACCAATAGTTCGTTCCCGCAGGGCAGATATTTTACCCGGGCTTGGCTGAACCGGAAGTCAAAGTCCCCGCTATTCCCCGGAGCTGGGAGGGGGGGGGGCGTGGTTACAATTGACTGGTGTATTACTCGTTCATATCACACATGGGTCAGGACACAAGTAATTACAACATAAGCAAAAGGTTACGTCATATTCGGTTACCTACAACTCGAAATATAAATTCAAATTCACTGAGATCTTTGGTGACAGGTGTGATACTAGTATACTATGATCGCCGGTATTTTCCGCAGGTGCCCTACATTCGGCACACTTCCCACGGGATGCTCGCTTCGGTCTAACCCGAATGACCCGTGCTGTCAGCAGCCCGTCTGTCCCGTCGGAACTGTCACCTCCAATGGTCAGCCCGTGGTCATCGTGCCTACCTATGGCAATGCATTCACAGGTAGGACTGGGGCGGCATTCACAGGTAGGACTGGGGCGGCATTCACAGGTAGGACTGGGGCGGCATTCACAGGTAGGACTGGGGCGGCATTCACAGGTAGGACTGGGGCGGCATTCACAGGTAGGACTGGGGCGGTATTCATAAAACTCCTTAAGTCATTTCCTAACTTTATCAAATTTCTTAATTTTTTCATTGTCAAATGAACAGAAATGTATAAGTGTTTTTAACATAAAAGTATGTTTTTGCAAAACCGTCAATAGGAAAAATGTATTTTGGAAATCCTTTACTTTTTATTTCATATGAAAACAGATAATAAAATAGGAACTTATATCTGAACTTAAAATTTTCAAGTTTTATTGTGTGAAAAATAATAATACACTGCCGTAATGTTAGATATGGAGGATATGGTCAGCCGGTGATGCCCCAAGCCGGCACCCAGACTTCCGGTATGAACACTACCCCCTCCCCAGGTAGCGGCGGCACAGGCACCGTCATTACCGGAAGTGGTCGTAAGTATCTAATGACACATAAACCCGAGGACATGAAGTCATTTTGGCTGATTTCTGCCATTTCGGGCGATTTTATGGTCTTATATGAACCATACTTCGGCATTGGTATGCATACATACGGTGACCATTCGTCATTGGGCGTATGCTCGCCTTTCGTTGCGAAAATGCGAAAACATGAAATGGCATAAATCAGTCACCATAGAAGTCGTTCCATCTGAAAAAAGTGGCATGGGATAAGATCTGAAGATCTCTGAAGATTAATGAATGCATCAGCAGCTAGTTAACCCGTCTCTGTTTTGTTTTGAAGATTTTAATAAATCTTATTTTTGCCATGATTACTTCATTTAAGACACATACGCTCTAAAAACGAGTTCTACCAATTTTCTTTAAATATCCAGGCGGATGTGTGTACAAGAGTAACAAGTGGCGCCTTGCCACCTGGGACGATGGCTGTCAGTATCGATGTGAGTGTCTTGACCCTACCGCCGGACAGTACAGGTGTACCGAAAGGTGAGAAACACATAGGCTATTCTGCAATTTTATTTCTTCCATTTACAAGAACTGTAAATTGATGAGTTGCATTTATGTTGACATTAAAACTATATTAACTTTAAGGCGGCATTTGCGCAGTTTTTCCCCACATTAAATAACAATGGAGGTAGCGTTTTTAACCTTGGTAAAGTCGTCGTCCTGGGTAGCGGCTACATTTGTGACGTACACACATTGAAGATTGGCCATAATTTTGTAAACATGACATTGTTTTGAAATGGAAATTTTATATTTTATGTAGTATAATGTGTTTAGAATGAGACTTTCATAAACTAGTTTGTACTCCTGCGCAGGTGCCCGGCGTACGTGAACCTGCCTCCCCAGTGCAGCCTACAGACGGATCCACACGACCACTGCTGCAAGACAGTCCACTGTGACTACAATATGGTCGTCACCACGCCCGCCCCCATCTTCGCCGTCACCACACCGCCCACTGGAGATGGTAACATTCTGCATTTTAGACATGTTACTTTTATTTTATGTTTCCATCTTGCAACGATCTGGAAAAGGCTGCATTTTTTTCCGACGGATTTTCTTTTATTTATCATAATGAACCTGAAGTAGTATACATTGTGATGCTTGCCTCCATTGCTGCCTTGTACTTCAATGTATTGAACGTGTGACTAGGTCTGAAAGTATGATTTTATTACATTATTATCATGCTTTAATATTACGTTGTTTAAATAACTGTTTCAGCCCTGTGTCACTACAAGGGCCTGTATTACCGACAGGGCGAGTCCTGGTATGACGGATGTGGACTCCAGTGCCGCTGTGAGGACGCCCTGAACCACTACTACCAGTGCACGGACAGGTAAACATGGACACCCAACCATGATGGCAATGATTGTTTAACCATCGTAAAATATCTATTAAGTAGTAAACGGGATGATATTCGGAAAAACATGTAGACATCGTTTGAACTTCAGTCGAACCCCGTTTAGGTCGAACTCGCTTAGCTCGAATTCCTCGTTGGCTCGAACTGGATGTAAAGGACCGATTTCATTAAACTGAATGTAAGCAATACCGCTTGGCTCGAATTTCGTGGTATTTTTGCCGGTTCCTGTGAGTTCGAGCCAACCGGGATCTATTGTAGTCGTATATTACGATGGACACGACCATGACCTTACAAGTAACTTTATTTGTTTTCATTTGGATTCCCTTATTCTTTTTCCCTGCCCTATTCGTTGTAACCCTATTATGGAGTTTTTAGTCTTTAGATTGATTTGTGTCCAAAAATCAGATTCACTTCTAAATATAACCCTCTACAGGTGCCCCAAGTACACCAACGTGCCTTCCACGTGCACATTCGTCGCCGACCCCAAGGACCCACAGTGTTGCCGGGTACCACAGTGTCAGAACGCCGGCGGAAATGTAGGAACAACGGGATTTGTTGGCGCCTTCACCGGATATGGCCACCCAACCAGCATCACATCTGGGATGATCAGCCATACCAGTTACAACAGTAAGAACGGAGTTCTTTTTATCGCTGTGTAAGGTGATCAACCAATCATTAATTCAAACACAGATGTGGTATAGTTTTAAGTTACAAAATGTTAAATTTGAATATTGTAAATGTTTTAACCGAGTGCTGTTTTATATAGATAGTGTGCTATTTAAGAAATAAATTAACACAATTGCTTTATAATCATAGTGATATTATATTTCATTACTTCTCTTATATATTTATGTATCATAATCGTAGCATCATTCTGGTGTTACTCAAAAATGAAGTTCATGCAAAAAATGATATGATGGTTTTCAATATACCTTAACACCTGCCTCAGTTAACACCTTAAGGGTGGGGGGAGCTAAAAACGTCCATCGTCCGGGTTTTTTATGGCAAAAATGAATAAAATATGCCCAAATGCACCATTTCGGACTCGTAATTGTTGAGCTATTTTTGGGTGAGAACTCCCCATGCCAACACGTTATACCTAACCAATTTCGGTTCTGAGGGAAGGGCGCAGGTCAAAAGGTTACGCCCCTAAGTTACACCCCCTCTAACGTCATATATGGATGCGCCCCTGCTTAAGCACCAACACATATTTGCATCCTATTTATGAAGCCAAACTCTCTGTGACTTCGGCCAGTGTATGTGTATATAGGCATGGCTAATGAATAATAAGTTTCATAAGCCCCCTTTCAAACTTTCAAATTGAATAACGAAAAGTGCCGACAAAAAACAGCTCCTCTTTAAAATATGTTTATTTAAGCAATCGTAACAACTCGGCCATCTCCGGCAAGCTTCGAGCCAATTCCTAAATCGATACTGGCCGAGGTGTTCCGATTGTCATTTAAGCGGTTAAAAAATAATATCGGCATTCGAATGTTGACTGTTCACACATTCCATGTTATTATGGATTGTGTTTATCTTGTTACATAACACTAGACACATATCAATATCGCAGTAGTATGGCATAAAGGACCTCGATCTGGTCTGCAATTCCCAGTTCACGGCATCGAATACTGCTGCCTTTAATTACATTTTGAGTTCAAGGGGATCTAAATTGCTCAGTCCTGTATATATGTTTTTTATCCTTCAGGCAAATGTCTGTACAAGGGTCAGGTGTACGCCCAGGGCGCCACGTGGCAGGACGGCTGCGCCTACGACTGTGAATGTGTGGACGCCAGCAAGGGAATGTACAGGTGTAATGAGAGGTGAGTGACGTCATTTCCAGTGTAAGGGGATCCATTTCCTCACGCAGTGAGATAGTAAGTGCAATACCTCACGCAGGAAAGATTTTGACATATGTAGTTATAAAATGAAAATACTGAAAGAACGCTTCATGAAAATATGAAATTAGAACAACTCCATTGTTTATAACGAAAGCTTTTAATCGCTATTGCCTTTGGAACTATGAAATTACTTGGAACTATTTCATGTACGCCGTTCGACTCAATACGTTTCCTTTTACGCAGATGCGCAAGAATCGCGTCCGTACCAACTGGCTGTTCTTTCGGCCAGGACCCGCGCGACGCGTGTTGCCAGGTACTGAAGTGTGACGCGGCCCAGACGTTCGGCACGTGCCAGGACAAGGTCAACTGCCAATCGTACGGCAATTACGTATGTGGACAGCAGTATGAAGTATGGGCGAGGGAGAACTGCGGAAAATTCTGTGGCTACTGCGGTGGCGGTACGGGCTGCCTTGTTTGTTTTTTAAATTGGTTATTCATGAGGCTATAGATAGATTTGCGGCTGCTAATTTCCGAATTTTAAACACGTTGTCGCGTATGGTGTATTAATGGAGGTTTTGTATTTCTTCTATACTATTCAACTTTATTGTTGGATGTAATAGTGGTTTCCAAGCGCTAGATTGTGACCGTCAACTTTCTTTTGTTTATTTTTACGTATAGGTACCAACCCGTACTTGGCGACGGCGCCACCTAGCGGCGCATGCGTGGACGCGATCCCGAACTGTGCCCAATACGATGTCAGTGTGTGCACGGACGCCCAGTACCGTCCATGGGCCGTCGCCAATTGCCCAAAACACTGCAACATGTGTGGAGGTATGTGGAAACAATTTAAGCAATGGAATGCATACTTGTTTTTTGCTAGCGCCAAGAAAATATGATTAATGCATAAAATGAAAAATATATCAATGTTCATTCAATTCCACGTCAATTTTTGACACCTTTTTCTAGTCACAGGCAAACGGTCTATGTTTACCTGGGGTCGTATTCAATAAGCATCTTAGTGAATATTTTCAACTTAGTTAGATTTTCGTAATTTTTCAGGCCATTTTTTTAAATATCCGCTACTTTTGATCAGATCTATTCATGTGCATATATTGTTCAGAACGTTTTCTTGCTTATTTTCATGGTTTTGGTGTACAAAGATTGTTCTTTTTCTTATAATTCAAATAAGAAAATAGCAAGTTTTCTCTAAGTTGAAAAGTGTTTCTAAGATGCTTATTGAAATCCACCCCCTTGCAAGCATTTTAAGTCAAGAATACTAGTACAAGTACGAACAAGTTATATATAGGTTTTCCCATAAGACAATGATATGTTTTATTTTGTTAAGATATGTATTCCCATTATTTACTATTAAACATTTATTCGAGTTTGACATATTTTAGATAAATAAGTTGTATTCATCGTTCATTGTATTTTTCACCTTTTAACACCAGTAAGTTTAAATTGATTGTCAGTGAAGTGTATTATTGAAAACATAATTAAGATTCCCAAGAGTTAAGTCAGAAAGTTTAACTGCTAGATAAAATTACTACGCGATCTACTTGCAGCGGACATTAACGTACCACTTTTTGAGTATGTAAACCGCCCAAATACATCCGAGGTTGTTTTCGATAAAAATGGCCGAGGAGTTCCGAATGATACAGAGAGTATATTCAGGATAAGGTTTTAGTCAGATTTGTAGGTTAAAGTAAACTTTTTTTTTTTAATTTTAAAAGTTAAAACTAATGATATGAATAATCAATTCCGATGACAGGGACAGGGTGCGTTGTTTTGACACAAACCTATGACCACGCACCCCACTGTTCTGAATTAATCCCAAGCTTATTGATAATGATGGGAGATCTGTTACATTTTTTTTTTAATTTTATTCTATAATCTTTGATTTGTAATTGATCATTAGTAACAATTCTCCCAGCATTACCTATAAGCCTTGGATTGTTTCAAAACAATGGGGGCATGGTCATAGGGGGTTGTCAAAACATCGCACCTTGCCCCTATGATTCCGAATTGAAAACAGTTGTAAACCAAAGTAATGCATAATCGTTTTGAAAGTTAATAACGAGGATGAACATTGATGTCCATAGGAGCAGGGACGGGGATAATCACTGGTAAGCATGTTCATAGTTTGCAAGGCTTTTATTATTGATATGTGCGTTTGCTTATCTTAGGTTTAGATCGGGCTTTGCCTTAAATCTTTCATTCGGAACTCCTCGGCCATTTTTTCAAAAACAACCTCGGATGTATGCCGGTACATCTGCTGAAGTAGTCCGTATTTTTTTTAATAAAAGCATTAATTAAATGTAGTGTTTAAGAGTTGTATTCATTGCTCTCAGTTTAAATTGATTGCCAGTGAAGTGTATTATTGCAAACATAATTACGATTCCCAAGAGTTAAGCCATAAATTTTAACTACTAAATAAGATTACTACGCGATCTATTTGCAGCGGACTTAAACGTACCACTTTTTAAGTATGTAAACCGTCCATATACATCCGAGGTTGTTTTTGAAAAAAATGGCCGAGGAGTTCCGAATGTAAATCTTTAAGCCGAGGACGACCAGCTTGCTTATGGATAAAGGCCGGGATTGATGATTTATTCAGAATTATCTGTATGTATGTTTGACTATATACCAAAACGCTGTCGTTCCACATATTTTGTTGTTAAAAAGGATATAATGAATATATAGACTATACTTATTTGATTTTTGGAACAGGCACTGGTACTGGTACGGGAACTGGCACTGGTACTGGTACGGGAACTAGCACTGGTACAGGTACGGGAACTGGTACCGGTACAGGAACTGGCACTATCACAGGTAATGATACAAGGGATTTGGAGCGTACCAAATGGTTGTTGGGACATTTTACACGATAGTTCCTTGGAATTATCAATAAAACATTGTCGAATTCCGCGCTCTGCTATTTCTATGACTCTGCAGAGTATTGTATCCAATGGAGTTGTATTAGATTATAAGGGAAACTTGTTTTGCTTCCCACCAAGGGCAATTTTGTAGAACATGATTTTATGAAAGTGTATCATCATATAAACATTTTAAGACATGTTTACGCCTTGGCCGTTGGGGCGTCTGGAAACTAAAGCACCATGTTAAAAAATCGTTACTAAATAATTATCAGCTTTTGAACATAATGTTTACTTGTAAAAAAATATAAAAGAAAAAGTATAGAAAACTGTTTTAATTTAATTATACATGACGTAATAAAACATCATAATTTTTTTTCAGCGAATTTTTTTCATGTCTGAAAAAACTGTTATTTACGTTACTTCCAAACTTGCAATTTTTTATGATGAACAAAAAACTACAAAATAATCTGCATCGATTTTTCGGAGAAGACTAATTCAACATTAAGACATAAACTCAAGTATGGTTTCACTGTAATAAATTTACGTGTAATACGTCACATCATAAGAAAAGAAAACTACCTGTTTATACATATTTTACAAATAAGGCCTGCAGTGAGCATTTGATGTCACTTTGCAATGCTATCTATACAATGCTCCTTGTTCATGGCATAAAAGCAAAGTGCACAAATAATAAAGAAAACCAATCACATATTGTGATAAATGTGCATGTAGAATACATTACTTTGTAAAAAAAAAAAACTTTACAAACAACTTTAATGTTAACAGGACAAAATTTATTGACTTAACACTTTTCTTATCATGTTATATTATATTATGCAAGTTTTAGTTGCAAAAAATGAGCGACTCTAAAATTTAAAGACATACGACAAAAAACACCAATTTTCATATTAAATACGTTACTTCAAATTTCTTTCACATCACTTGACATGCTGACTAGATAACACAACACTCCTAAATGTTTTATGTTAATGGAATAGAAATATCACAATTACATATTAAACGGATATAACATTGCATCTGTAAATTGTAGTAATAAATATGGACGCTGTATTGAGTATGAATAAAATATATCTCTTTTATATGCCATTTTACAATTTCTGTTGAACAAATACATATATTTTATGTAATTGTGTTTTTACATTTAATAGTTTGCTATTCTATTTGATCTAACCCGTTTTTTACATAATTTTTAACATTCAACACTTTTGTTTTAGTAACAAAATCATGGTTACGTAAGTTATACTAGTGGTTTAAATTAGGAATAAAACAGTGTATAACTACAGTGTTTAATTTGTAAAAAGTATTAGTGCTTTATCAGGATGAATCGTTGTTGTGCAAAATACAATTGTAAGCTACGTAGATAACACACGCATTATCTGTGCAATCATAAGGAAGTTTAAGGAAATTTTGATGAAATTGTGTAATACGTATTTTGAATATGACATACCTTTTTATCAAGCGAAATGACATAACTTTATTTGTTTAAGCACTCTGTGTAACCTATCATTTTTGTAAAAACGTTGTTTTTATATTACATTTAAAAAGTCACGAAATATACACCAATTCGTGCAGTCTGAATTATTTAAAAACCCTTCATAGAACTTAAGATGGATCATTTACCAACTTATTTTATCTCATTGAAAACCATCATTATACATGGAAGAAAAAGTGGTGATAAAATTATAAAAAAAACGTAGGGTAACGTAGTTTAAATGTCCGTTGCTCACTTATGCCCCCTCCCTCAGAGCGTAAACATATCTCATTTTGTGGCGTTTTGCTTAAGCTTTGGGAAAATTATATCCTTCATAATTGCCCCCGGGGCTGGGGAGCAGGGTCAACTGGCAGCTTAAGGTCTATCTATTATGGATGGATCGGGTACCGAGGATGCAGAGGACTAGAAATTGTAAAGTGAAGGGACACATGTAAAGGAAATTAAAGATGCAGCAGACAAAGTATGAATGTATAAAAATGCATTTAATAAGAACATGCTTGGTGAAAATCCTTTACTTCATACTATTATTTAGAAGGTTTCAGCGCAAAACAGAAATTGTACTGTGCTTTTATTGATTATGAAAATGCTTTTGACACTGTTATACACGATGCTTTGCGGATTAAATTAGTTCCGTCTGGTACAAGTAGTTAAATGATAACCATGCTTATGTCCCTATATGCAAATGTTGAGGCGTGTGTTAAACATATGTTATATTCAGAACTGTTCGATATATTTATTGGAGTGAAACAAGGGGAACCTCTTTCTCCTCTTTTATTTATTTTGTTTATTAATGACATTCGGGAGTATTTAGATTTTGAAAATCTAACCCAGAACGATATAATTAAGCTGTTTCTATACACGTTACTAATTGCTGACGACATTGCTCTGTTCACAACTGACCCTAATAGTCTTCAAGCACAACTGCAATACATAGATATTTATGCAAGTTGGGTCTTGAAAATTAATCTAAAAAACTAAAATATGTATTTTTGAAAAATGAAAAACATTGAATCGCTTTGTTTGGTCCATTGATAATAATGTTGTCGAAACAATGGATATCTTCTGTTATTTGGGTATTAAATTCAATTACAATGGAACTTTTTGTAAATGCAGTTAAAGCGCTGAAAGATCAAGCTTTGAAAGCATATAATCACATTGTATCATTTTTTGGTAGAGTTAAACACGACGTTTAGACTAAACTCTTATTGTTCGACTCTATGATTGCTCCTATTCTTATGTATGGTTGTGAGGTTTGGGGTATATATGACATGAAATAGGTGGATAAACTCCACCTTAAATATTGTAAAAACATTCTTGGAGTTCGCTCTCAAACTTCTAATGCTGCTCTACTAAGAGAGCAAGGACGATTCAGAGCACTTAAAGTTTGGTGCAATATCAAATCTTCCCCAACCTCGTTTATAATATATATTGTGAAAAGTTAATGATGTTAGTTCTGTTTACTGCAATGCTAAGGATAACTGGTCTAAATATATAAAGAATGTGTTAGACACCCTCGGTTTTAGTTATGTTTGGTCTTCTGATCATATATCAAATTGTTGTTTTATATCGTTAAGACAACGCCGCCACGATCAATATGTAAAACACTGGACTGACACCATTCATTCACTACCGAAGTTAAATTATTATAAACAACTCAAGTTAAATTTTGAATTTGAAAAGAATCTCGATTTCATAGAAATATAGAATTGCATTAACGGGGTTGCGACTATGTTCTCACATTCTTGAAATTGAAGTTGGAAGGTACAATCTGAATTTTATTTTTTGCTTGCTTGTCCTTTTTTATGACTTACGTCTACAATTCAATGTTTTCAATTTGTGGAATACCTTGAATAAATTTAGGGTTTTAATATCCTCAAAAGCACAAACAATATAAGACATGTATCTTAATACATTTACAATGCTTTTCAACGACGTTCTGCCAGTATTGACGCAGTTGCTTCATAGTTAGATATTACAATCAAGTAAATTGTTATTGTGTATATACTATGTACGTGTGAAATGTTTTTTGTTAGTTTATTTTGTATTTGTCACCTTTTCAATTTGTGTACATTTCATCCTATGTGTATGTTTATGGCCAAAGGCTTATGTATTGCCGATATTGCAAATTAACTTGGAACTGTAATCTTACTCTTCTTAGGAACTGGGTCTGGTAGCTGTATGGACAAGCTATCCAACTGCGCTGCCTACACTCAAGATGCGTGCACGGGATTGTACGAGCAATGGGCACGTGACAACTGCGCACACTACTGTAACCTCTGTCCAGGTAATTGGTACCTGTTTGTTCATACACTTGCTTTAAGACCTCGTGAGAACCATCTTCCAAACACCCACTGTTACTGTAGACAATTAGTCATTGTCCGTCGCCCGTCGTTGGCGTCGTCGTTAATAAATTAAGAGGTGTTTTAAGTTAAGAAAATGTGTTATATTCTGTTCTCTGCATATGATGTAAAGTAATTGACAAAACATTTGTTGTAACCGCTGTTTCAGCGACGGGTTCTGGTGGTGTAATAACCGGATCCGGTACCGCGGCACCGGGCACTGGGACAGGGACGGGAACGGGAACCGGCACCGGCACTGGCTCTGGATATGTGGAATACAGTGAGTATTTTAAACTCCTCCTTTATTTTAATAGACTTCTTATATCAATAAGGCTGAAACTTCCTGACATTTTATACATTCTAACGCTGTGATTCTAAAACATAAACTATATCTAAAGTATTACAAAAGCAGTCTAAATTTCTGACTGTTCATTGAGAGTAATTGTTAAAGCGACAATATCGTCACCATTGCAGTTATTCGCCCGAGGTCATTCAATGATATTCTTAGACAAAATCAATCTCTTTAAAATCATATCGTGATGTTCGCTTTATTTCACTACGCAGTATGCGATCAGAGAACATGACTTTGGAGGCCATTGCCGCCGTAAAACGATTACTTGGGATCTGATTTTAATGACATTTGGACAGAGTCAGCAGTGTTTTGTTGTATTTTCAGGTGGCGGTTGCGTATATAAGGGTCGGTATTACGGAGCTGGTGACCATTGGTATGACGGCTGTGACTACAACTGTACATGTGAAAACGGACAGACGGGCTTCTACAGGTGTGGAGATAGGTAAGAGAAAACCAAGGGATAGGTTCTTTTTAATTTGTCCCATTCGGGAGCGGCTTGTCTTAAATAGGAGATGTATATGGTAAGTATATGATACATGTATATATAACTAGCACAGGCTGAAGAGTCGTTAGGGAGAGGTCTGTCTTGAAAAGGGAATGTATTACCTGTACAGGCTGAGCCATCGGGAGAGGCCTGTCTTGAATAGGGAATGTATTACCTGTACAGGCTGAGCCATCGGGAGAGGCCTGTCTTGAATAGGGAATGTATTATCTGTACAGGCTGAGCCATCGGGAGAGGTCTGTCTTGAATAGGGAATGTATTACCTGTACAGGCTGAGCCATCGGGAGAGGCCTGTTTTGAATAGGGAATGTATTACCTGTACAGGCTGAGCCATCGGGAGAGGCCTGTCTTGAATAGGGAATCTATTACATGTACAGGCTGAGCCATCGGGAGAGGCCTGTCTTGAATAGGGAATGTATTACCTGTACAGGCTGGCCATCGGGAGGGGTTTGTCTTGTATAGGGAATGTATTACCTGAAAGGTTTGTCTTAAATAGTGAATGTAATACCTTACAGGCTGAGCAATCGGGAGAGGGTTGTCTTGAATAGGGAATGTAATACCTGTACAGGCTGAGCCATCGTGAGAGGTCTGTCTTGAATCGGGAATGCACTACTAGTACAGACTGAGCCATGGGGAGGTGCTTGTTTTGAATAGGGAATGAATTACTTGTACAGGCTGAGCCATCGGGAGAGGCTTGTTTAGAATGGAGAATGTATGACTGGTACAGTCTGGGCCATCGGGAGAGGCTTGCCTTGAAAAAAGAATGTGTTTTAACTAATTCAGGCTAGTATGTATAAATAGTTCAGGCTGAGCCATCGGGAGGGGCTTGTCTTGAATATAGAATGTATTATTTGTGCAGACTGAGCCATCGGGAGAGGCTTGTATTCAATAGGGAATGTATAACTAGTACAGGCTGGGTCATCGGGAGGGGCTTGTCTTGAATAGGGATTCCTAAAACAAGTTCCTGTTTGGTGTGGTTCAGGCTAGGTTGCTCCAATAGAATCAGATTACAATATTGGCATAATAAATGGTAGTTGGTGAAATTCAATTGCGTTAGTAACCGTGAGGGCTTGGTAGTTATTACTAAGGAGATTTTAAAGCAAGTTTTGTTCATGCTTCTTAAATATGTTTATATGTTAATGCAATTTGGCAGACGGACAAAACATGTTTCGTCTTGTATGTACAATTAAGCCAATGACTTTTTAAACCCCAATATTGACATGCTTTATCACAATCAGGTGTCCCACGTATAATTTGGCGGCGGGCTGCGTATTGAGGACGGTTGCTGAATAGTGTTGCGGTGTACCGGACTGCACGGGAGCCACGGGCACAGGGACAGGCACCATGACCGGTACGTGTTGCAACATTACCGGAATTTGGATACGTACTATTACTTTTGTACTATGAGCACCATATATAGGAAAATATCTACATTCGCACTCGATTTTTTGAACGATAAATTTTGCGTTCTTTTTGCATGATCCGTTCGACCTTTCGTGACCTCTTACTGACCTGGGGCATGCATATGTAAAACACGAATTAAAAACACTCTCGAAAGTATTCTTTCCTTTATTGTAATTAAATCGCGGAAAAATAAAATGATAAATTTGTGAAAAGGGGAAATGTAAATATAAGCATCGATCCTTATTATTTTTTCCTTTATGCAGTTTGAACGATTTTGCACGGAAAAGAAGAATCACTCCGTAATACCTTTTAAAGCTGTGTAGTTTAACGTCATAACATTATCTTTCGCATTTACTTTATATTTAAATCTTGCATTTTATTGATAGTGTTTATTGCACGTATGTAGAACATTACGGTTTGTGGCGGATCCGGGGTCTAGTTGTAACACACTTGACTGTCAATCCAGAGGTCGTAGGTTCGATTCCCCGCCGCACCACTAAGAATATTTCTAATCGTCTTCCGCCAGGGACGTTCAATGGAGGTCATACACTGGTGCACGTTAAAGAACCAGGGCTACATTCTGTCAGTGCACTTTGCTCCAAAAACCTAATATGACTAACAATCTTATCGGAGCACTCGCCGAATGGGCCTTGCCCAAGTGTGAGAATAAATAAGCTTACACACCACCTGTGTAGTTTGTATTTTGAGTTGGCCTGTGGTCTTACAGGTCAGACGACCGGCTGTTACTACAAGAACAACGTGTATACGCAGAGCCAGACGTGGAGGGACGGGTGCGACTATAAATGTGAATGTACCGACGCCTCGATGGGACGATACAGACGCACTGCTCTGTAAGTTGGTCACCTGCTGGTTTCAAAGGCAATGGCAATGCAGCACTTTTATAGAACCCAAGTCTTAATACAAATTATATGAGAATTTAAGTAATTCCGCCATTAAAATTTAAGAAATGAAGACCGCCCCAATTTCATGAAACTTCTTAAGCTTAACATGATTAAAATGGCTTATATCAATATGCCAATATACATTCTTAGATATAAGGGACTTAAGAAGTTTCGAAACATTAGGGCCTGGGGCCGCATTGATCAAGCAAATTTGTGAATATTTCGAAGTTAGTGAACATTTCGTAGTATTTGACAACGATTATTTAAAACACACTCTACTTTACATGAAATTTATTCATATACATTATATTGTTTAAACCATTTTCTTGCTTATTTTCATATTTTCATGTACAAATATTGTCTGTTTTCTTTCAATTCAACAAAAAGGCTATTTTTCACTAATTTAAAAATTGTCACTAAGATGCATTATGCATACGATCCCCTCGGGCTGTATTTACAAAGCATATTAGTGAGTAATTGTAAGAAAATCAATATAATATTAGAAGATTATTTCAAGAAAGGGTATATTTTTATGAACTTTATGCATATGCATCTATTCGTGTCCATATTTTGTATACAAACATTGTTAGTTTCTTTTCCTTAAAATGCAAGTTGAAAAAAGGACAACTTTCCATTTAGTTCAAAATTTAACATTACGACCATTGTTCCGCCATATCCGACACTATTTACACAAGAATGACAACTCGAATTAACTACTTATCCATGCCATTATGTTCTCCTATGAATGTCGCACCGCAAAATCCATGAACAATTGTGTCGTCGTTCTTGCCCACCAGTATCATTATTTGCGGCATACATGGATTAAAACTGATCTTAATCGCGTGAACTTTCCAAATGCAAAAATGATTGACCAAATTTAATATTTATTTCTTCACCATTAACGTGTAACAAGAACCTATACTGATATGCTTAAATACACATGTAGATCAGGCTGGTATTCAATGTTGGATCTAAGAACGATGTAGCTAATCGGATTAATGATTATTAATAACTAACCAATAGAGTGAATTATGTCAAATATGAATGACTGTAAGATTGATTTGATATGCATAATGAATACAACCCCTGTGTCATTTTGACAAGTGCTAGAAACTTTACTTTCACGGTAGATCATATCTTTGAATATTATCCCAAGTTTCCTGGACTCCTATTATTTATTTTATGTCTCTTTACACGTGCTTGGGTGTATTGTAAGCCATGGATATGTCTGCTCTTCAAGTCTTATATCATTAACGTCCTTCAGTTTGCTAAATGAACATTTTTCTCTTAACAGATGTGTGGTGTGGAACCTTCCCCCGACCTGCCACTTGGACGCTCCAGCCCCCGGAAAGTGCTGCCAGACTCCCAACTGCCCTTCAGATGTCGTCCTAAGTTACCCACCAGGCTATACGGTGGAATAAGAAACGCTTCACGACGTTTTCAAGACGTTCGGTCACTTTTATAAAGTTTTTTTTGTACAAAAGTTATGAGTTTTAATTGTCTGAGATTTTTCTTGAAATATTTGTTCATTGTGTTTTGTAAATAAATTACAAGATGTTGAAATGTTCCTGTTCTGTTTGTTTGTTTATTCTTTTAATAATGTTACTTTGCGTTGGGTGTTGGTTCGATTAAAGCGACACTCTTGTTAAAAATCAAAACATATACATGTATAACAAACATGAGTGATCAACCTTTATCTACTTACTTAATAATTCTTCTATGGAAAATATAACTTACTGATAACAAGATTGTAACCGTGTACTTAAAAGCTAACAAAGGCAAAAATAATGAGTGATCAAAGATTTACCATGAGGTAGAATACCGTGTTTTCTGCATCTTTCTTTCAAATTAAACTCAATATCCTTCATAAGAACCATTGTTGTTTTTTTACATGTATTCATCATTTTTGGTATACTTAAACAATTGTATTAGCTATGGTAAATCTTATTTGGGTGTAAGAGTGCTTCTTTAACGAGACTGAACAACTCCAGTTGCGATATAATGCTACCAAATGCATAGATTTCATCGATATCTTTTTTACTTCACATACATCTATAAAATAGGCTTCTAAGCGCAAACTCTGTAAGTTATTTGTATACTGATAATTATTTTTTAGGGAACAACACAGTAGTTATTTACAAATGTTAGGCTCCCAAATAGACAAAACGCTATGAGATGACGCATAGTTAAGTTTATACTTAAGAGGTGTTTAAACGGTTTGCAACATTATATTTTAAACTCAGTTTCACAACAACAACAATGTCTCCGTACATGAGAGACGGGGTCCTGGGTGGGGTTTGGGCGGGTGGTGGGGGAGCAAAAGAAACAGGCGAATAAGCGAAAACACAAAGGATTTCTATGTTGTACACTGTCAGTAAATGTCGGTCATGTTAGGTCAAAGGTTTGTACGCATTTTTTAAAATAAGATTAAAGGGACTAGACACCAGATGATACAATTGCAAGAAGAAAAGAAAATAGTCGAACACTTACATAACATTGACATCGTTTATACATCGTATTGAATCTAACTTACTGATCTATCACATCGCAAACGAAACTTGCATCTTTCGCAGATTTTGCGCATTTTTAAACTTCGAAAGTTACCGGGGTTGTCTCTTACTTAAAATCAAGTTATTTTGAAAATAGCGTCAGCTTATTTATCTGTACTCCTCACGTGACTTTCAAATACTTAATATTCACACTTCATGGCTTTCCGGAAGAAACGGACAAATGGTGAATATTATTAGTCTAAGAACTGAAAGGGACTATATACGACAATGCACCCATTGTGATTTATTAATAGACAATTAAGTTGTGCATCGAATTTGCTTCTGTAGTGCTCATGATGCGAAACGGCATTTGATGTGGAGATATGTTCTCACCAACTCTGACACTCCATTGAATTATGCTAGTTTCATTTCTTTAAGGCCAGTCATACAGAGCAATAAACTGATTGAATGTGCTGTTCATTGCCTCATAAGAAACACATCTGTATATCTTGTGAACCTCATTTGCAGCTTGTTCACATAGTTTTCTGAGAAATTTTATAAACCCAAACATGCTGGCACATCATAACTGATATATCGTTATGACTATTTATATGTATTATTTATCTGTAGAAAGGATGTGATATTCATTAAGCAAATTTATCTAGATATTTCGTTTTCGTATCTAGGAAATGCATGCAATACGGATATTGTCTTAAAGTGTGTGTATATAATATTGGTCTCTAAATTGTGCTTTATATTTACTTATACAGTTAAGTAAATATTGATAAAGCAATATGAAAAAGACACAGGTCTGGTAATACCATTTTCGTGGAATTTCAATTTATGTACTCGAAAATGAATTATATAAGTGTGAATGCTGTTTAAATATTTCTTTAATTGCATAATGTCATGTTGTAAACTTGTATGTTGTACATTTATAAACTGTAGTTTTGCTCTTCATAGCATTATGGAGGAAATAAAAGTATATATAAAAGTATATATAGGAAAACTGCTGCGAAACAACGTAGACACAGATTTGTCATCAACATCAGTGATGCAATTGATCAAAGGAAACCCTTGAAAGAGCCTTTAACTCTGCTGGAAATGACAGCGAGTTGTGATGCGCGTATTGACAGTTTTGTGTGTGTAGCCATCACATGACTTGCAAGCTGTCGGAAAAAAAATCATTCCGCGCTTTTTTAAACTGAGAAACCATTTTGCGCTTTTTAACGGGGAAACTCAGCTGAGACAGCGACATGACAATGGCGGTTATTCTTTAAATCATGTAAAAAATGCATTATCGGTTTCATGCTAGCTCGCAGCTTGTCTGGAGGAAATACTGTATATGCCCATTGTGGGACCATCTGGTGTCTGGTCCCTTTAAAGCAGTTATGAAACGTTTTGGGTTAGGAAAAAGGTCAATGAGATAATGAAATTGTACCTGCTGTCGTTCCATAAGTTCAAGTTTTATCAGTTGTGTGTGTTTATTGGTTTGCTTCACATTTAAAAATGCATTATCGGTTTTGTTCTTCATAACGAATGAATATTTAAATATATGTAGGATAAAAATTCATGGAGTGCTAGACAATGTTCCATTTCGTAATCCATACATAAATATTTGCATAGCTAATCTTTTCAGCGATAGAAGTCACACTGACAAATAAATTGATACATTTGTTTGATAAGCTCAAAAGACATTAAATGTCCTCTGTTACTGTCATGACTCATGTAGGAAGAGGTATGAACTTTTTGGACAAACTTCACTTGCGGATCCAGGGATGGGGGCACCCGGCGCCCCCCCCCCCAAAAAAAAAAAAAAAAATAAAAAAAAAAAAAAAAAAAATAAAAAATAAAAAATAAATAAAAAATAAAAGTAAAATAAAATCGTTTACTTTATATGTTAATATCGGAGAAAATAATAATAAAATACGCTCGAAATGCACTATTTTGGACCAGAAATTGTTAAAAATTTCTGAGAGAGGGCCGAAAGTCAAAAGGTCCAAATCTAAGCCCCTCTTACGTCAATTTTGGAACCACCCCTGAACTTTTAAAGCATATAGGCCGCGATGTAAGCGTACATTTGGTGCATTTAAGGTTAACAGCTAGTACTTTTCGTCGATGTAAAATTCGTAAAAAATATCGATTAAGGTAATGTGCTATTCAGAGATCCAGCTGAAACTTTGATGTTCATGTTCAACAGTTTTAAAGACAGACTTTTTACATAATGGTTTGGGGTGATAAACTCCAAAAAAGGTTTTCAATTCATTTTACATTCATGCCATGCACATATCGAACAAAATAACTATTGAGAAACATAATTATTTTGCTCTTAGAACAGAACAGTAAACACAAATTTATTTCAGCAGAAACAAGGTTGTTATAGCCAGTGACCATTTAAGTTATTTATCATTTGAATGACGGTTTGCACTGAAATTCTTGCCAGAAGACATAAATAAATATACATGTATAAGCAGTACTATTCAGAAATAAATTATTTTGAGAGATACTAACTAGTATTATCTAATGATTCAGGGCCGGCCATATATCGAATTATTATTAACAAGACGTATTTGATTTGCTTAGTACTAACAAATAAACAATTCAATACACAAAGTGATAATATTCTTTCTCCCACGAGGAAGCCGGTAACGAGGCTTGACGAAGACATGGAATATATTCTCTTGCATATCTTAAAACTGTTTCTTTAAAATTTCACATAGAAAACGCATGTTGGTGTCAAGCAGTTCCGCTTTTGGCGATTATTGTTCGTATTTTCTCTTAAAAGGTGAATAGTATAAATATAAACGTAATCGCGATTCATTGAAATGGTAAACAGCTATCGCACGTGCCCTCAGGTCGATTGTTCTCAATCGGAAATACATTATACATACAGTCGAACCCCGTTGGCTCGGCAGGAATGTTTACAGTCAGTAAATAGAAATCGGTCCCTTACATCCACATCGAGCCAACGATAAATTCGAGCCAAGCGAGTTCGAGCCAACGGGTTCGACTGTACTTATATTTTTCCAAAACCTTTATTTAAATACTGTTTACATGAACATTAAAGTTTCTATAAAAATACAGCTAGAATTCTTATTGGCACTTTTTCTTAAATGGCATAAATATCGCCTGTTTTTCAAAGAAACGACTGGAAGCATTGTCGTAGGCTTGGTGTTTTTGTCGGCGTCGTTGTTATAACGGTACCAATTTAACCTTTGTCATAGCTCAAAAGCCTTTCCAGATATTCAAATGGAATTTGGTACATATGTTGCCAAAGGCAATTAGCACATCTATGTTTAATAGGTCAGCAACGCTGTCTTTAATAGTTAATGATATTACTCCGAAAAATAACAAAACAGACGGGCGTTGGTGTTCGCACAACGGCGCTCTTGTTTCGTTTAAGAAACATTAAACAGTATTTTATTCATCTATATTGGTGCGTTTTGCACTTAACTAGTGCGTTTTGTTTTGGCGAACTTCACCAGTTCCACTTTTTACCCCCGTGCGAAAGGGACATTTAGTTAAACCGAAGTACACCATATGCTTCGCTCTTTTAGATAAGTGTTTGTTTCAAGAGTTGATAATAGTTTTAAAATTATACATGCAGTCACTCCTTTTTAGGATGACAATGACGATCTTCAAGTCGTTTTGTAATGAAAAATTATACTTAAATGTTGATTATGCTATTATATACTAGGTACGACAGAGATGTTAACAATTCAGGGCAAAAGTTCCTTAAAAGAACAAATTAATACATCCTATACTTAATCATTACCTTTTGTATTTCATCTTATACGGATACTCGAATGGACACCTGGCTGCATTAAAATTTCCTAAGTTGAAAGGGAATGTTGATCACTTTTTGAAACATCTTGAATGTTGCGAATGTCGTCAATGTCTTGAATGTTGCTAATGTCGTCAATATCTTGAATGTTGCAAATGTCGACAATGTCTTGAACGTCGTCAATGTCTCGAATGTTGCGAATGTCGTCAGTATCTTGAATGTTGCGAATATCTAGAATGTTGCGAATGTATTGAATGTCGTCAATATCTTGAATGTTGCGAATGTCTTGAATGTCGACAATATCTTGAATGTCGTCAATAACTTGAATGTTGCGAATGTCGTCAATATCTTGAATGTTGTTGCGAATCTTGTAAATATCTTGAATGTTGCGCATGTTTTTGTGAATGTCGTCAATATCTTTAATGTTGCGAATGTTGTTGTGAAAGTCGACAATATCTTGAATGTTGTGAATGTCGTCAATATCTTAAACGTTGCGAATGTCGTCTTGTCTTTAATGTAACAAATGTCATCAATATCTTGAATGGGAATGTCGTCAATATCTTGAATGTCGTAAATATCTTGAATGTTAATGCGAATGTCGTCAATATCTTGAATGTTGCGAATGTCTTCAATATCTTGAATGTTGCGAATGTCGTCAATATCTTGAATGTTGTTGCGAATGTCGTCAATATCTTTAATGTTGCGAATGTTGTCAATATCTTGAATGTTGCGAATGTCGTCAATATCTTGAATGTTGTTGCGAATGTCGTCATTATCTTGAATGTTGCGAATCTCGTCAATATCTTGAATGTTGCGAATGTCGTCAATATCTTGAATGTTGCGAATGTCTTCAATATCTTGAATGTTGCGAATGTCGTCAATATCTTGAATGTTGTTGCGAATGTCGTCAATATATTAAATGTTGCGAATGTCGTCAATATCTTGAATGTTGCTAATGTCATAAATATCTTGAATGTTACGAATGTCGACAATGTCTTGAATATTGCGAATCTCGCGAAGGTGCTCTGAGCATACAAACTCGAATGTCGCAAATGTCGTTTATACCTATATTTGGATGTTGAATGCCGAAAGTCGTATGTTCATCCAGTTTCACACAGCAAGGAAATTAACCAAGTTTTTTTTTAAAAAAGCCTAGCTTTGACATAACATAAGTTGCGCACCGGGCGATGCAAACCTATGCATATTATATATAGCGACGGAAGCGTTTTAATCTAAATTCTATTTTTATAACCAAATCACTGTCTGTACCACCCACGTCAAGCCAATGTTGTGGTAAATAAAAAAATAGATCTAGATTTTTTTTTTTGTATTTTCAATGTTTAGATGGTACCATCTCCCAGGACCTGTTTGTATACACATAATAACATCCAGGTCACATGACCAATGTCAACTTTAGGTGAAAAGGAAAGAAAATGAAACTTGTTTAAACCGTTTAACCCGAGTTAGAGACGATAATTTATCTCTTTAATAGTTTCATACAAATACAAAGTACAGTTTAAAACAATAAATTGCAAACAAAATTCTTCCCCCCAGCGGATGTTCCTATTCATACTTGCAGATTAACCCATTGGCGAGTGACCCAAATCGCGCCATATCTAAGTACAAGCGCTATCTGAGCCCATGGCTCGCTTTGGGGCATCTATAAAAAGCGCATTCCTACGAAACTCGGGCATTTATCCTCCGACAATGCTCAGGAATTTTCTGGTAGCCCTCGTGGGTCTAACGGCAGCCCGAGGGGTCCAGGCAGCGGCCACGACCCCGGCACCAAGTAAGTACCACCCCTGGGGTTCTTATTGTATTTTTGCGATTGTTTATTAATATTTTGCGTTCATAACTAGATGCTTATAAATGTTTGTCTAACTTAATTGTACCCGTGTCTGTTATAAAAAAAATAAGGCAAATAGTAATATCGAGGAGAAACAAGCAAACCACAATACTCTTATTTTTTGCAATAGTTCAATTTTATACGCGCTATCAGAAGAATACTACAATGTCTGATGAGGTTATTGTTGCATAATTGTACTTGTATATATTTTGTTTGTGGTTAAAGTGATTGTTTACTTTCACGCGCATGTGGTCACATAAGGCAAGCAATATCATCGGGTGATAGTAAACAATAACACGATATTCATTATTTATTTATTTATACGCTCTTAAATTGAAGAAATCTTAGTGTTTCTATAAAAGTTATTATCAATGAAAAATGCAACACTATACTTGTTATTCAAATGTAATTGCTATATTCTCCTTTCTATCAATATGTATATGGACATGTCGGTCTCCTAGAACTATACACATGGAGGCAATTAAATGGGAAAAAATACGTTTTATTTGAAAGATTCTGTTTATTTCTTACAGTCTTTATCTGCTTTTATGAATCAGTTGTTATATAACTTGGGTGTTTCCATTTGTGTGTGGGGCATTTTTTCAAGTTTTCTGTTCATTAATTTAACGTTCATCGATTCTGACGAATGCACCAAAAAATAGTTTCATAGAGTGAAAGGTAATGTACCGTTACAGAATGACAGAAGGATGCAATCTTAACAAATGTAGAGCAAGCGTCATTGCGATTGTAAAACGGTCCGTTAACTCTTCCCAATATCTTATTTGTACCACATGTAACCATAACAGAAGAAACACACGAGTGCCACAACAACATCCTAAAGAAAACGATTACTAGATTTTTTAGAATCTAACGAAATTATTACTTATTTAAAGATGCACTCTTACTCCCAAATATGATTCACCAAAATTAATACAATTCTTTTAATTTACCAAAAAGGCTGTACATATGTCGAAAACAATGGCTCTTATGAAAAATACCGAGTTTAATTTGAAAGAAAGGTGCAGAAAACACGATATTTCTATCTTCTGAAACGATAGTAGATCACAGTATATCTTTTAGCATTCACCAATCATTTAATATTTCTGGGTTTTTAGCTACTAATTACACGGTTATAATCTTGTTATCAGTAAATAATATTTTCCATAAATGCATAATTTTGTAAGTAGTTAAAGTTTTATCACTCAAAACTTATCTTTGTTATACATGTGTATGTCTTGATTTTGAATAAGATTGTCACTTTAACAATTCTGTTTCACAGACTGCGGATCGAACCCGGCAGATATTGTGTTCCTCCTCGACTCTTCCGGTTCCATCGGGAGCACGAACTTCCAGAAACAGCTCGATTTTGTCTCACGCTTCGCGCAGACTTTCGACATCGGACCGCGCAATGTCGAAATCGGCATCGTCACGTTCGCGACCACCCCGCACAACGAGTTCAATCTCAACACATACTCAACCAAACATGATCTGGTTGCAGCCATCCACAAAGTTGGGTAAGAAGCGTGAGTTCTTTCTTTGTAACCCGACCTGCTAATACTCCAAAACTGTTACGTCTATGAGCTTTAACGAATGAAAGGCCGTATTTGGTCGAAACAAGCTCTTGAGTCACAAAAACAACACAAATTGTTTCATTTTCTTTGAATTCAAGACTAGTGTCTTATTATTTATTTGGGGGCATTGCTTGCACTGATGCAGTTACATAGACTTTTATTTTTTTTCTCCCACCGCTCATAAGTAGATCCAAATATATGGCCATGCTGGAAATCCTTTTCTCCCACCCCTGATAAGTAGATAAATGAATGGCCATGCTGGAAATCCTTTTCTTACCCATTAGCAAAAATAAAAAAGTAGCCGTATGCAAAAATTAAATTAAAGACATTTTTGCTATATTTTATTTTAATGCGGTGGGAGAAAAAGCATCTACCATGGCCGTTCGGGTAAGATAAGTTCATCCCAACCCTCGCGCAAGGTGTTTTGCGGAAATTCGGTAAACCTGGATTGCGCAAAACACCCTACACTCGGGTTGGGTTACACCTAACAGCTCGGCCATGGAAGATACGTATAATATCGTACAATTTTAAAGACCTCACCATTGGCTGCATTAGTATCAGATTGAACATGTATAGTTGTTGTTTTTTAAGGGGTGCAATGATTTAGGGGCCGCATTTCAGTATATTTCAAGCAAAACTCTGCATTTCATTTTTTGAATTACGAAAATTGTCAATTGTCAAAGGTCGCATAAACTATCAAACGATACTTAAAAATGCAAAAGATTACCAACAAATTATCTTTCGAACGCACCTTATCATAAAATTAAGATGCATAAGCCTTTTATTTATGTTTTTATCAACATATGTGACACGTATCACATGGGCGGTACTCGCAGTGACCTTGTCCTCAAGTGAATGCAATTATAAACATATATGACAGGCACCACAGGGGCGGTACTAGCACTGACCTTGACCTCAAGTAAATGTAATGATCAACATATATGACAGGTAACACACGGGCGGTACTAGCACTGACCTTGCCCTCAAGTAAATACAATTATCAACATATATGACAGGTATCACAGGGGCGGTACTAGCACTGACCTTCCCCTCAAGTAAATACAATTATCAACATATATGACAGGTATCACAGGGGCGGTACTAGCACTGACCTTGCCCTCAAGTAAATACAATTATCAACATATATGACAGGTATCACAGGTGCGGTACTAGCACTGACCTTCCCCTCAAGTGAATGCAATTATAAACATATATGACAGGCACCACAGGGGCGGTACTAGCACTGACCTTATCCTGAAGTAAATGTAATGTTAACATATATGACAGGTAACACACGAGCGGTACTAGCACTGACCTTGTCCTCAAGTAAATACAATTATAAACATATATGACAGGCACCACAGGGGCGGTACTAGCACTGACCTTGTCCTCAAGTAAATACAATTATAAACATATATGACAGGTATCACAGGGGCGGTACTAGCACTGACCTTGTCCTCAAGTAAATACAATTATAAACATATATGACAGGCACCACAGGGGCGGTACTAGCACTGACCTTGCCCTCAAGTAAATGCAATAATCAACATATATGACAGGTATCACACGGACGGTACTAGCACTGACCTTGCCCTCAAGTAAATGCAATAATCAACATATATGACAGGTATCACACGGACGGTACTAGCACTGACCTTGCCCTCAAGTAAATGCAATAATCAACATATATGACAGGTATCACACGGACGGTACTATCACTGACACTGCCCTCAAGTAAATGCAATAATCAACATATATGACAGGTATCACACGGACGGTACTAGCACTGACCTTGCCCTCAAGTAAATGCAATAATCAACATATATGACAGGTATCACACGGACGGTACTAGCACTGACCTTGCCCTTAAGTAAATGCAATAATCAACATATATGACAGGTATCACACGGACGGTACTAGCACTGACCTTCCCCTCAAGTGAATGCAATTATCAACATATTTGACACGTATCACACGGGCGGTACTATCACTGACACTGCCCTAAAGTAAATGCAATAATCAACATATATGACAGGTATCACACGGGCGGTACTAGGACTGACCTTGCCCTCAAGTAAATGCAATTATCAACATACATGACAGGTATCACACGGACGGTACTAGCACTGACCTTGCCTTCAAGTAAATGCAATAGTCAACATATGTGACACGTACCACAGGGGCGGTACTAGCACTGACCTTCCCTTCAAGTAAATGCAATAATCACATATATGACAGGTATCACACGGGCGGTACTAGCACTGACCTTCCCCTCAAGTAAATGCAATAATCAACATATATGGCAGGTATCACACGGGCGGTACTAGCACTGACCTTGATCTCAAGTACATGCAATTATCAACATATTTGACAGGTATCACACGGGCGGTACTCGCACTGACCTTGCCCTCAAGTACGTGGAGGCGAACAGTTTCACCCAAGCCGCCGGCGACAGAGCAGGAGTCGCAAACATCCTCATTGTAATGACAGACGGCAAGTCGAACGTGCCGGCAGAAACCGTCAAAGAGTCTGCTCATATACACAGCAATCTTAATGCTAAGGTAGGAAGACCTTTAAAGGCATTTCTTGTTGTTTTGTGTATTTTGCTTTAACAACAATAAGGTCTTGGCTACTGTAATGTCCCCGGTAGTTTCCGACATTGCTTTGAATCTGAACTAATGTGTAATTCACACATTATATTTACCTTCGTTTAAGTTTTGGTCAGTTTCAATTATAGTTTTTATTCAAAAACTAGGCCCATATGGGCATCAGTTTCACAAACAAAATACTCAATGCATAAACATAGCATTGCATGATTAACATACAAGCGAACACATGTATGCACACATACATTGTATTTGTTAATTAAGGAAACATCCGATGCATTATGAAATTATATTTTACCGTACTATAATGGAAAAGTCAATTGGGTCAAACTGGGCTAAATGGCCCCGACGGGTCCCACAGCTTCAAATACGAGTGCATGACTGGGTGGCTTACATGGTTTACCTTTCTAGATGAAATTCAGCCATTTGTTAGTGAAAAGAGATTATTGTTTGCCAGACATCAAGGTTATATGTTAACGTTATATGTCACTGTGTGTATACCACGTGATAAATTACGTCATAAATGCTACGTCGGAAGGCAATATTTTGATTTGAAAAAATTACTTTAAACAAAGATAACTTCACTATTCACCATTTTAAATGAAACATAGCGCAGTCTACGCCGATTACAGAGCCCTGCCTTTGGTCTTTTACCAGAGTTTGATTGAGAGTTTAGTTTCATTAAACACTTCGGCAAACCTTTTCACAATACGGCCGTCTGACGTAGCACTGTCAAAACATGATTTTGGAAACAGGTTTGTCGAAGTGTTTGATGAAACTAATGACTTTACCAAATTTCGGTCATAAAACAAATGCAGGGCTCTTTAAGAGGCATAGACTGCCCTTTGTTTCATTTAAAATATAATTTAAGTCTTCATTTTAAGCAAAATGTTGCCTTCCGACATAGCATATATGACGTAATTTATCACGTGGTTTACACACACTGTATGTGCATGCACTCGTATTTGAAGTTGTGTAAGTCTGGGCCATTTAGCAGCAGTTACATGCTTATACATTATATAGTTACGATGGAATTTAAAAGTGAACTTACTATTGAGTATAAATAACCGTTAAGTGTTCTGACAAAATTGTAACTCATCTAGGTGACCTTACTTTTAACCTTGTATGAATTGAAGACCGAGTTGTTTAGACAAGATAATGTTACTAAGGAAAGTTTCACTAACATCCTGAATAAAACTTCCGACACTTTACGGATTACTGATATCAAAAGTTTAGATTATAAACATTTTAAAAGATTAATAAATGAGTATCAAAGACTTTTAACCACTTGAATATCATTTGAGACCTGTTTTATCACACAAGATCCTCTTGGTGTTCCTGTTTATAGATTCATGAACGTGCTTGTTGAACACGTACGGTATCTTTTGGAACGCGGCCATATTTTGTTACAAAATATTTCTTTCTCTTTTAAAACCGTTCGTTTGACTTGTATGAATAATGACGGAAATGATAATAAAGAAGAAGGAGGAGAAGAAGAAGAAGAAGAAGAAGAAGAAGAAGAAGAAGAAGAAGAAGAAGAAGAAGAAGAAGAAGAAGAAGAAGAAGAAGAGGAAGAACAAGAAGAACAAGAACAAGAACTAGAACAAGAATGATACTAAAACTTATTCTCATACTAATAATAACAATAAAAAATATATTAAAAAAAATTAAAAAATAAATAAAAAAATATAATAATAATAATAATAATAATAATAATAATAATAATAATAATAATAATAATTATAATAATAATAATAATAATAATGATGATGATGATGATGATGATGATGATGATGATAATGATTATATGGAGCACAGAAATGGTTTTGTTTAACATCAAATATTTTATTGTTCACCATTCAAAGAACATTGATTTAAGATATTTCATAAATATTATAATTTTAACCCTTATGTCGAGATATGCATTTTTCAAACGATTGCTTCCATAGAGACCTGCATATGTGAAAAGATGATAAATGATAATTCAAGATTTTTTTGTAACCCTGTGTTTCGCATGCTCTTAATCTGTCTTTAAAATGATATTTATTGTAAATGTACGTGAAGTTAGTGGCCTAGCGGCGTGAAGTTAGCGGCCTAGCGGCGTGAAGTTGGCGGCCTAATTATTTTTTCTATTTCCAAGTAATTGTTAATGCGTTTTTATTTAAAACAATGATAAATCAAGGTTTTTTATTCATACAGTTACATAGCGGCCTTAAATTGTTAATGCTTTGAATTAGCTGACTGCTTTATCGACGTTTTGGGAAAAAACTGTTGATAATCGCTTCAATGTGTTAATTTGTGCATAAAAACAGTTAAAATGTCATTGTTTTAGAAGAAAATTCATGTATATATTCTTTGAAATAGGATTCAATTTAGGCCGCTAGGCCGCTAATTTCACGCCGCTATGCCGCTAGGTCGCTGAAGTGCTAGATCGACTTTTTTGAAAAAAAGTTGAAAAACGCTTCAGAGTGATAATTTGTGCATAAAACAGTTAATTTAAAATTGTTTTAGAATAAAGGTAAAGATAAATATTCTGAATAGATAACAATTTAAGGCCGCTATGTAACTATATGAATAAAAAACCTTGATTTATCATTGTTTAAAAAAAACGCATTAACAATTGCTTGGAAATAATTAGGCCGCCAGGCCGCTAGACCGCTAGGCCGCTAACTTCACGCAGCTAGGCCGCTAGGCCGCCAGACCGCTAACTTCACGCCGCTAGGCCGCCAGGCCGCTAACTTCACGCCGCTAGGCCGCTAACTTCACGCCGCTAGGCCGCTAATTTCACGCCGCTAGGCCGCTAGGCCGCTAATTTCACGTACATGTGGTGTAAACATATTTTATTTCATGAAAAGGGTACAAAAGGCAACGTATATTTTACACAAAATTTAAGAATTTGATCTGAAGGTAAAAAGCTTATAAAGATCTTCTTCGGCTACTTCAATAACTCAAACTGCAAGTACTCGCCGATCGGGATAGGTATTAATTGCACATGTCCGTCTAGACATTTATGAATGAAAAAAACAACGTATGGTTTATCAAATATCAGATTACAAAATTAAATGTATATATGTTATACAGTCATATACATAACATATTGAAACGGATAAAAACGAAGGCAGAGCGTATATAATGTTTATTTCCGAAAAATATCTTACCAAAGTTGATTATTTGTTTTAGATTTTCGCGATCGGTATCGGGTCCGGCGTGGACAAGGCGGAGTTGCAGACGATCGCCACGAACAGCCAGCACGTGTTCAATGTGAGCAGCTTCGACGCCCTCAACACCCTACAGGCCGAGCTGAAAAAGACAGCGTGCAGAAGTAATATTTTATTCAAATTAATACGTGAACACAGAATGCTTATCAATGTTAGATTTATGTTTCATATATCAATATAAGAACCAACTTTTTATATGGATGTTCGGGAAGCTTAAAGCTGCACTATCACAGATTGAACGTTTTGACAACTTTTTTAAATTTTTATCTTGGGACGAGCCAATTTATGCGAAAATGCATGGAAACAAGTGACATAAAACTGCTGACAAAAAATCAGATCGAAGATATTCACATTTGAGTTAAAAAATGATGTTTTATGAACTTTTCTAAAAACCTTTAGTAACGCTTTTAGCCATAAAACATCAATTTTTGAACAGATATATGAAAACCTGCGATCTTAGCTTTTGCCAGCTGTCTTTTATCACTGGTTTTCTCATTCCAAAAAAAGTTGTGAAAACGGTAAATCTGTGAGAGTGCAGCTTTAAGATGTTGATCCAATAAAATAAGTAAAATCTGTACTCCTTACCATACCACCCCGTCTTTGAGGCGGTTTGATTTATCACCTCTGTAACAGTAACATTTTACTTTTACAAAATTATTTCTGTGAAACATCAACATGGCTCTGAATTAGACCAGCTTGCTTATGGAAAAGGCTGCATTTTTTTCCGACGGATTTTCTTTTATTTATTATAATGAACCTGAAGTAGTATACATTGTGATGCTTGCCTCCATTGCTGCCTTGTACTTCAATGTATTGAACGTGTGACTAGGTCTGAAAGTATGATTTTATTACATTATTATCATGCTTTAATATTACGTTGTTTAAATAACTGTTTCAGCCCTGTGTCACTACAAGGGCCTGTATTACCGACAGGGCGAGTCCTGGTATGACGGATGTGGACTCCAGTGCCGCTGTGAGGACGCCCTGAACCACTACTACCAGTGCACGGACAGGTAAACATGGACACCCAACCATGATGGCAATGATTGTTTAACCATCGTAAAATATCTATTAAGTAGTAAACGGGATGATATTCGGAAAAACATGTAGACATCGTTTGAACTTTAGTCGAACCCCGTTTGGTCGAACTCGCTTAGCTCGAATTCCTCGTTGGCTCGAACTGGATGTAAAGGACCGATTTCATTAAACTGAAGGTAAGCAATACCGTGCGTTCGAGCCAACGGGGATCTATTGTAGTCGTATATTACAATGGACACGACCATGACCTTACAAGTAACTTTATTTGTTTTCATTTGGATTCTCTTATTCTTTTTTCCTTGCCCTATTCGTTGTAACCCTATTATGGAGTTTTTAGTCTTTAGATTGATTTGTGTCCAAAAATCAGATTCACTTCTAAATATAACCCTCTACAGGTGCCCCAAGTACACCAACGTGCCTTCCACGTGCACATTCGTCGCCGACCCCAAGGACCCACAGTGTTGCCGGGTACCACAGTGTCAGAACGCCGGCGGAAATGTAGGAACAACGGGATTTGTTGGCGCCTTCACCGGATATGGCCACCCAACCAGCATCATATCTGGGCAGATCAGCCATACCAGTTACAACAGTAAGAACGGAGTTCTTTTTATCGCTGTGTAAGGTGATCAACCAATCATTAATTCAAACACAGATGTGGTATAGTTTTAAGTTACAAAATGTTAAATTTGAATATTGTTAATGTTTTAACCGAGTGCTGTTTTAAATAGATATTGTGCTATTTAAGAAATAAATTAACACAATTGCTTTATAATCATAGTGATATTATATTTCATTACTTCTCTTATATATTTATATATCATAATCGTAGCATCATTCTGGTGTTACTCAAAAATGAAGTTCATGCAAAAAATGATATGATGGTTTTCAATATACCTTAACACCTGCCTCAGTTAACACCTTAAGGGTGGGGGGAGCTAAAAACGTCCATCGTCCGGGTTTTTTATGGCAAAAATGAATAAAATATGCCCAAATGCACCATTTCGGACTCGTAATTGTTGAGCTATTTTTGGGTGAGAACTCCCCATGCCAACACGTTATACCTAACCAATTTCGGTTCTGAGGGAAGGGCGCAGGTCAAAAGGTTACGCCCCTAAGTTACACCCCCTCTAACGTCATATATGGATGCGCCCCTGCTTAAGCACCAACACATATTTGCATCCTATTTATGAAGCCAAACTCTCTGTGACTTCGGCCAGTGTATGTGTATATAGGCATGGATAATGAATAATAAGTTTCATAAGCCCCCTTTCAAACTTTCAAATTGAATAACGAAAAGTGCCGACAAAAAACAGCTCCTCTTTAAAATATGTTTATTTAAGCAATCGTAACAACTCGGCCATCTCCGGCAAGCTTCGAGCCAATTCCTAAATCGATACTGGCCGAGGTGTTCCGATTGTCATTTAAGCGGTTAAAAAATAATATCGGCATTCGAATGTTGACTGTTCACACATTCCATGTTATTATGGATTGTGTTTATCTTGTTACATAACACTAGACACATATCAATATCGCAGTAGTATGGCATAAAGGACCTCGATCTGGTCTGCAATTCCCAGTTCACGGCATCGAATACTGCTGCCTTTAATTACATTTTGAGTTCAAGGGGATATAAATTGCTCAGTCCTGTATATATGTTTTTTATCCTTCAGGCAAATGTCTGTACAAGGGTCAGGTGTACGCCCAGGGCGCCACGTGGCAGGACGGCTGCGCCTACGACTGTGAATGTGTGGACGCCAGCAAGGGAATGTACAGGTGTAATGAGAGGTGAGTGACGTCATTTCCAGTGTAAGGGGATCCATTTCCTCACGCAGTGAGATAGTAAGTGCAATACCTCACGCAGGAAAGATTTTGACATATGTAGTTATAAAATGAAAATACTGAAAGAACGCTTCATGAAAATATGAAATTAGAACAACTCCATTGTTTATAACGAAAGCTTTTAATCGCTATTGCCTTTGGAACTATGAAATTACTTGGAACTATTTCATGTACGCCGTTCGACTCAATACGTTTCCTTTTACGCAGATGCGCAAGAATCGCGTCCGTACCAACTGGCTGTTCTTTCGGCCAGGACCCGCGCGACGCGTGTTGCCAGGTACTGAAGTGTGAAGCGGCCCAGACGTTCGGCACGTGCCAGGACAAGGTCAACTGCCAATCGTACGGCAATTACGTATGTGGACAGCAGTATGAAGTATGGGCGAGGGAGAACTGCGGAAAATTCTGTGGCTACTGCGGTGGCGGTACGGGCTGCCTTGTTTGTTTTTTAAATTGGTTATTCATAAGGCTATAGATAGATTTGCGGCTGCTAATTTCCGAATTTTAAACACGTTGTCGCGTATGGTGTATTAATGGAGGTTTTGTATTTCTTCTATACTATTCAACTTTATTGTTGGATGTAATAGTGGTTTCCAAGCGCTAGATTGTGACCGTCAACTTTCTTTTGTTTATTTTTACGTATAGGTACCAACCCGTACTTGGCGACGGCGCCACCTAGCGGCGCATGCGTGGACGCGATCCCGAACTGTGCCCAATACGATGTCAGTGTGTGCACGGACGCCCAGTACCGTCCATGGGCCGTCGCCAATTGCCCAAAACACTGCAACATGTGTGGAGGTATGTGGAAACAATTTAAGCAATGGAATGCATACTTGTTTTTTGCTAGCGCCAAGAAAATATGATTAATGCATAAAATGAAAAATATATCAATGTTCATTCAATTCCACGTCAATTTTTGACACCTTTTTCTAGTCACAGGCAAACGGTCTATGTTTACCTGGGGTCGTATTCAATAAGCATCTTAGTGAATATTTTCAACTTAGTTAGATTTTCGTAATTTTTCAGGCCATTTTTTTTAAATATCCGCTACTTTTGATCAGATCTATTCATGTGCATATATTGTTCAGACCGTTTTCTTGCTTATTTTCATGGTTTTGGTGTACAAAGATTGTTCTTTTTCTTATAATTCAAATAAGAAAATAGCAAGTTTTCTCTAAGTTGAAAAGTGTTTCTAAGATGCTTATTGAAATCCACCCCCTTGCAAGCATTTTAAGTCAAGAATACTAGTACAAGTACGAACAAGTTATATATAGGTTTTCCCATAAGACAATGATATGTTTTATTTTGTTAAGATATGTATTCCCATTATTTACTATTAAACATTTATTCGAGTTTGACATATTTTAGATAAATAAGTTGTATTCATCGTTCATTGTATTTTTCACCTTTTAACACCAGTAAGTTTAAATTGATTGTCAGTGAAGTGTATTATTGAAAACATAATTAAGATTCCCAAGAGTTAAGTCAGAAAGTTTAACTGCTAGATAAAATTACTACGCGATCTACTTGCAGCGGACATTAACGTACCACTTTTTGAGTATGTAAACCGCCCAAATACATCCGAGGTTGTTTTCGATAAAAATGGCCGAGGAGTTCCGAATGATACAGAGAGTATATTCAGGATAAGGTTTTAGTCAGATTTGTAGGTTAAAGTAAACTTTTTTTTTTTAATTTTAAAAGTTAAAACTAATGATATGAATAATCAATTCCGATGACAGGGACAGGGTGCGTTGTTTTGACACAAACCTATGACCACGCACCCCACTGTTCTGAATTAATCCCAAGCTTATTGATAATGATGGGAGATCTGTTACATTTTTTTTAAATTTTATTCTATAATCTTTGATTTGTAATTGATCATTAGTAACAATTCTCCCAGCATTACCTATAAGCCTTGGATTGTTTCAAAACAATGGGGGCATGGTCATAGGGGGTTGTCAAAACATCGCACCTTGCCCCTATGATTCCGATTTGAAAACAGTTGTAAACCAAAGTAATGCATAATCGTTTTGAAAGTTAATAACGAGGATGAACATTGATGTCCATAGGAGCAGGGACGGGGATAATCACTGGTAAGCATGTTCATAGTTTGCAAGGCTTTTATTATTGATATGTGCGTTTGCTTATCTTAGGTTTAGATCGGGCTTTGCCTTAAATCTTTCATTCGGAACTCCTCGGCCATTTTTTCAAAAACAACCTCGGATGTATGCCGGTACATCTGCTGAAGTAGTCCGTATTTTTTTTAATAAAAGCATTAATTAAATGTAGTGTTTAAGAGTTGTATTCATTGCTCTCAGTTTAAATTGATTGCCAGTGAAGTGTATTATTGCAAACATAATTACGATTCCCAAGAGTTAAGCCATAAATTTTAACTACTAAATAAGATTACTACGCGATCTATTTGCAGCGGACTTAAACGTACCACTTTTTAAGTATGTAAACCGTCCATATACATCCGAGGTTGTTTTTGAAAAAAATGGCCGAGGAGTTCCGAATGTAAATCTTTAAGCCGAGGACGACCAGCTTGCTTATGGATAAAGGCCGGGATTGATGATTTATTCAGAATTATCTGTATGTATGTTTGACTATATACCAAAACGCTGTCGTTCCACATATTTTGTTGTTAAAAAGGATATAATGAATATATAGACTATACTTATTTGATTTTTGGAACAGGCACTGGTACTGGTACGGGAACTGGCACTGGTACTGGTACGGGAACTAGCACTGGTACAGGTACGGGAACTGGTACCGGTACAGGAACTGGCACTATCACAGGTAATGATACAAGGGATTTGGAGCGTACCAAATGGTTGTTGGGACATTTTACACGATAGTTCCTTGGAATTATCAATAAAACATTGTCGAATTCCGCGCTCTGCTATTTCTATGACTCTGCAGAGTATTGTATCCAATGGAGTTGTATTACATTATAAGGGAAACTTGTTTTGCTTCCCACCAAGGGCAATTTTGTAGAACATGATTTTATGAAAGTGTATCATCATATAAACATTTTAAGACATGTTTACGCCTTGGCCGTTGGGGCGTCTGGAAACTAAAGCACCATGTTAAAAAATCGTTACTAAATAATTATCAGCTTTTGAACATAATGTTTACTTGTAAAAAAATATAAAAGAAAAAGTATAGAAAACTGTTTTAATTTAATTATACATGACGTAATAAAACATCATAATTTTTTTCAGCGAATTTTTTTCATGTCTGAAAAAACTGTTATTTACGTTACTTCCAAACTTGCAATTTTTTATGATGAACAAAAAACTACAAAATAATCTGCATCGATTTTTCGGAGAAGACTAATTCAACATTAAGACATAAACTCAAGTATGGTTTCACTGTAATAAATTTACGTGTAATACGTCACATCATAAGAAAAGAAAACTACCTGTTTATACATATTTTACAAATAAGGCCTGCAGTGAGCATTTGATGTCACTTTGCAATGCTATCTATACAATGCTCCTTGTTCATGGCATAAAAGCAAAGTGCACAAATAATAAAGAAAACCAATCACATATTGTGATAAATGTGCATGTAGAATACATTACTTTGTAAAAAAAACAACTTTACAAACAACTTTAATGTTAACAGGACAAAATTTATTGACTTAACACTTTTCTTATCATGTTTTATTATATTATGCAAGTTTTAGTTGCAAAAAATGAGCGACTCTAAAATTTAAAGACATACGACAAAAAACACCAATTTTCATATTAAATACGTTACTTCAAATTTCTTTCACATCACTTGACATGCTGACTAGATAACACAACACTCCTAAATGTTTTATGTTAATGGAATAGAAATATCACAATTACATATTAAACGGATATAACATTGCATCTGTAAATTGTAGTAATAAATATGGACGCTGTATTGAGTATGAATAAAATATATCTCTTTTATATGCCATTTTACAATTTCTGTTGAACAAATACATATATCTTATGTAATTGTGTTTTTACATTTAATAGTTTGCTATTCTATTTGATCTAACCCGTTTTTTACATAATTTTTAACATTCAACACTTTTGTTTTAGTAACAAAATCATGGTTACGTAAGTTATACTAGTGGTTTAAATTAGGAATAAAACAGTGTATAACTACAGTGTTTAATTTGTAAAAAGTATTAGTGCTTTATCAGGATGAATCGTTGTTGTGCAAAATACAATTATAAGCTACGTAGATAACACACGCATTATCTGTGCAATCATAAGGAAGTTTAAGGAAATTTTGATGAAATTGTGTAATACGTATTTTGAATATGACATACCTTTTTATCAAGCGAAATGACATAACTTTATTTGTTTAAGCACTCTGTGTAACCTATCATTTTTGTAAAAACGTTGTTTTTATATTACATTTAAAAAGTCACGAAATATACACCAATTCGTGCAGTCTGAATTATTTAAAAACCCTTCATAGAACTTAAGATGGATCATTTACCAACTTATTTTATCTCATTGAAAACCATCATTATACATGGAAGAAAAAGTGGTGATAAAATTATAAAAAAAACCTAGGGTAACGTAGTTTAAATGTCCGTTGCTCACTTATGCCCCCTCCCTCAGAGCGTAAACATATCTCATTTTGTGGCGTTTTGCTTAAGCTTTGGGAAAATTATATCCTTCATAATTGCCCCCGGGGCTGGGGAGCAGGGTCAACTGGCAGCTTAAGGTCTATCTATTATGGATGGATCGGGTACCGAGGATGCAGAGGACTAGAAATTGTAAAGTGAAGGGACATATGTAAAGGAAATTAAAGATGCAGCAGACAAAGTATGAATGTATAAAAATGCATTTAATAAGAACATGCTTGGTGAAAATCCTTTACTTCATACTATTATTTAGAAGGTTTCAGCGCAAAACAGAAATTGTACTGTGCTTTTATTGATTATGAAAATGCTTTTGACACTGTTATACACGATGCTTTGCGGATTAAATTAGTTCCGTCTGGTACAAGTAGTTAAATGATAACCATGCTTATGTCCCTATATGCAAATGTTGAGGCGTGTGTTAAACATATGTTATATTCAGAACTGTTCGATATATTTATTGGAGTGAAACAAGGGGAACCTCTTTCTCCTCTTTTATTTATTTTGTTTATTAATGACATTCGGGAGTATTTAGATTTTGAAAATCTAACCCAGAACGATATAATTAAGCTGTTTCTATACACGTTACTAATTGCTGACGACATTGCTCTGTTCACAACTGACCCTAATAGTCTTCAAGCACAACTTGATGCAATACATAGATATTTATGCAAGTTGGGTCTTGAAAATTAATCTAAAAAACTAAAATATGTATTTTTGAAAAATGAAAAACATTGAATCGCTTTGTTTGGTCCATTGATAATAATGTTGTCGAAACAATGGATATCTTCTGTTATTTGGGTATTAAATTCAATTACAATGGAACTTTTTGTAAATGCAGTTAAAGCGCTGAAAGATCAAGCTTTGAAAGCATATAATCACATTGTATCATTTTTTGGTAGAGTTAAACACGACGTTTAGACTAAACTCTTATTGTTCGACTCTATGATTGCTCCTATTCTTATGTATGGTTGTGAGGTTTGGGGTATATATGACATGAAATAGGTGGATAAACTCCACCTTAAATATTGTAAAAACATTCTTGGAGTTCGCTCTCAAACTTCTAATGCTGCTCTACTAAGAGAGCAAGGACGATTCAGAGCACTTAAAGTTTGGTGCAATATCAAATCTTCCCCAACCTCGCTTATAAATAATATATATTGTGAAAAGTTAATGATGTTAGTTTTGTTTACTGCAATGCTAAGGATAACTGGTCTAAATATATGAAGAATGTGTTAGACACCCTCGGTTTTAGTTATGTTTGGTCTTCTGATCATATATCAAATTGTTGTTTTATATCGTTAAGACAACGCCGCCACGATCAATATGTAAAACACTGGACTGACACCATTCATTCACTACCGAAGTTAAATTATTATAAACAACTCAAGTTAAATTTTGAATTTGAAAAGAATCTCGATTTCATAGAAATATAGAATTGCATTAACGGGGTTGCGACTATGTTCTCACATTCTTGAAATTGAAGTTGGAAGGTACAATCTGAATTTTATTTTTTGCTTGCTTGTCCTTTTTTATGACTTACGTCTACAATTCAATGTTTTCAATTTGTGGAATACCTTGAATAAATTTAGGGGTTTTCTATCCTCAAAAGCACAAACAATATAAGACATGTATCTTAATACATTTACAATGCTTTTCAACGACGTTCTGCCAGTATTGACGCAGTTGCTTCATAGTTAGATATTACAATCAAGTAAATTGTTATTGTGTATATACTATGTACGTGTGAAATGTTTTTTGTTAGTTTATTTTGTATTTGTCACCTTTTCAATTTGTGTACATTTCATCCTATGTGTATGTTTATGGCCAAAGGCTTATGTATTGCCGATATTGCAAATTAACTTGGAACTGTAATCTTACTCTTCTTAGGAACTGGGTCTGGTAGCTGTATGGACAAGCTATCCAACTGCGCTGCCTACACTCAAGATGCGTGCACGGGATTGTACGAGCAATGGGCACGTGACAACTGCGCACACTACTGTAACCTCTGTCCAGGTAATTGGTACCTGTTTGTACATACACTTGCTTTAAGACCTCGTGAGAACCATCTTCCAAACACCCACTGTTACTGTAGACAATTAGTCATTGTCCGTCGCCCGTCGTTGGCGTCGTCATTAAGAACTTAAGAGGTGTTTTAAGTTAAGAAAATGTGTTATATTCTGTTCTCTGCATATGATGTAAAGTAATTGACAAAACATTTGTTGTAACCGCTGTTTCAGCGACGGGTTCTGATGGTGTAATAACCGGATCCGGTACCGCGGCACCGGGCACTGGGACTGGAACGGGAACCGGCACCGGCACTGGCTCGGGATATGTGGGATACAGTGAGTATTTTAAACTCCTCCTTTATTTAAATAGACTTCTTATATCAATAAGTCTGAAACTTCCTGACATTTTATACATTCTAACGTTATGATTCTAAAACATAAACTATATCTAAAGTATTACAAAAGCAGTCAAAATTTCTGACTGTTCATTGAGAGTAATTGTTAAAGCGACAATATATTCACCATTGCAGTTATTCGCCTGAGGTCATTCAATGATATTCTTAGACAAAATCAATCTCTTTAAAATCATATCGTGATGTTCGCTTTATTTCACTACGCAGTATGCGATCAGAGAACATGGTTTTGGAGGCCATTGCCGCCGTAAAACGATTACTTGGGATCTGATTTTAATGACATTTGGACAGAGTCAGCAGTCTTTTGTTGTATTTTCAGGTGGCGGTTGCGTATATAAGGGTCGGTATTACGGAGCTGGTGACCATTGGTATGACGGCTGTGACTACAACTGTACATGTGAAAACGGACAGACGGGCTTCTACAGGTGTGGAGATAGGTAAGAGAAAACCAAGGGATAGGTTCTTTTTAATTTGTCCCATTCGGGAGCGGCTTGTCTTAAATAGGAGATGTATATGGTAAGTATATGATACATGTATATATAACTAGCACAGGCTGAAGAGTCGTTAGGGAGAGGTCTGTCTTGAAAAGGGAATGTATTACCTGTACAGGCTGAGCCATCGGGAGAGGCCTGTCTTGAATAGGGAATGTATTACCTGTACAGGCTGAGCCATCGGGAGAGGCCTGTCTTGAATAGGGAATGTATTACCTGTACAGGCTGAGCCATCGGGAGAGGTCTGTCTTGAATAGGGAATGTATTACCTGTACAGGCTGAGCCATCGGGAGAGGCCTGTCTTGAATAGGGAATGTATTACCTGTACAGGCTGAGCCATCGGGAGAGGCCTGTCTTGAATACGGAATCTATTACATGTACAGGCTGAGCCATCGGGAGAGGCCTGTCTTGAATAGGGAATGTATTACCTGTACAGGCTTGCCATCGGGAGGGGTTTGTCTTGTATAGGGAATGTATTACCTGAAAGGTTTGTCTTAAATAGTGAATGTAATACCTTACAGGCTGAGCAATCGGGAGAGGGTTGTCTTGAATAGGGAATGTAATACCTGTACAGGCTGAGCCATCGTGAGAGGTCTGTCTTGAATCGGGAATGCACTACTAGTACAGACTGAGCCATGGGGAGGTGCTTGTTTTGAATAGGGAATGAATTACTTGTACAGGCTGAGCCATCAGGAGAGGCTTGTTTAGAACGGAGAATGTATGACTGGTACAGTCTGGGCCATCGGGAGAGGCTTGCCTTGAAAAAGGAATGTGTTTTAACTAATTCAGGCTAGTATGTATAAATAGTTCAGGCTGAGCCATCGGGAGGGGCTTGTCTTGAATATAGAATGTATTATTTGTGCAGACTGAGCCATCGGGAGAGGCTTGTATTCAATAGGGAATGTATAACTAGTACAGGCTGGGTCATCGGGAGGGGCTTGTCTTGAATAGGGATTCCTAAAACAAGTTCCTGTTTGATGTGGTTCAGGCTAGGTTGCTCCAATAGAATCAGATTACAATATTGGCATAATAAATGGTAGTTGGTGAAATTCAATTGCGTTAGTAATCGTGAGGGCTTGGTAGTTATTACTAAGGAGATTTTAAAGCAAGTTTTGTTCATGCTTCTTAAATATGTTTATATGTTAATGCAATTTGGCAGACGGACAAAACATGTTTCGTCTTGTATGTACAATTAAGCCAATGACTTTTTAAACCCCAATATTGACATGCTTTATCACAATCAGGTGTCCCACGTATAATTTGGCGGCGGGCTGCGTATTGAGGACGGTTGCTGAACAGTGTTGCGGTGTACCGGACTGCACGGGAGCCACGGGCACAGGGACAGGCACCATGACCGGTACGTGTTGCAACATTACCGGAATTTGGATACGTACTATTACTTTTGTACTATGAGCACCATATATAGGAAAATATCTACATTCGCAGTCGATTTTTTGAACGATAAATTTTGCGCTCTTTTTGCAAGATCCGTTCGACCCTTCGTGACCTCTTACTGACCTGGGGCATGCATATGTAAAACACGAATTAAAAACACTCTCGAAAGTATTCTTTCCTTTATTGTAATTAAATCGCGGAAAAATAAAATGATAAATTTGTGAAAAGGGGAAATGTAAATATAAGCATCGATCCTTATTATTTTTTCCTTTATGCAGTTTGAACGATTTTGCACGGAAAAGAAGAATCACTCCGTAATACCTTTAAAAGCTGTGTAGTTTAATGTCATAACATTATCTTTCGCATTTACTTTATATTTAAATCTTGCATTTTATTGATAGTGTTTATTGCACGTATGTAGAACATTACGGTTTGTGGCGGATCCGGGGTCTAGTTGTAACACACTTGACTGTCAATCCAGAGGTCGTAGGTTCGATTCCCCGCCGCACCACTAAGAATATTTCTAATCGTCTTCCGCCAGGGACGTTCAATGGAGGTCATACACTGGTGCACGTTAAAGAACCAGGGCTACATTCTGTCAGTGCACTTTGCTCCAAAAACCTAATATGACTAACAATCTTATCGGAGCACTCGCCGAATGGGCCTTGCCCAAGTGTGAGAATAAATAAGCTTACACACCACCTGTGTAGTTTGTATTTTGAGTTTGCCTGTGGTCTTATAGGTCAGACGACCGGCTGTTACTACAAGAACAACGTGTATACGCAGAGCCAGACGTGGAGGGACGGGTGCGACTATAAATGTGAATGTACCGACGCCTCGATGGGACGATACAGATGCACTGCTCTGTAAGTTGGTCACCTGCTGGTTTCAAAGGCAATGGCAATGCAGCACTTTTATAGAACCCAAGTCTTAATACAAATTATATGAGAATTTAAGTAATTCCGCCATTAAAATTAAAGAAATGAAGACCGCCCCAATTTCATGAAACTTCTTAAGCTTAACAGGATTAAAATGGCTTATATCAATATGCCAATATATATTCTTAGATATAAGGGACTTAAGAAGTTTCGAAACATTAGGGCCTGGGGCCGCATTGATCAAGCAAATTTGTGAATATTTCGAAGTTAGTGAACATTTCGTAGTATTTGACAACGATTATTTAAAACACACTCTACTTTACATGAAATTTATTCATATACATTATATTGTTTAAACCATTTTCTTGCTTATTTTCATATTTTCATGTACAAATATTGTCTGTTTTCTTTCAATTCAACAAAAAGGCTATTTTTCACTAATTTAAAAATTGTCACTAAGATGCATTATGCATACGATCCCCTCGGGCTGTATTTACAAAGCATATTAGTGAGTAATTGTAAGAAAATCAATATAATATTAGAAGATTATTTCAAGAAAGGGTATATTTTTATGAACTTTATGCATATGCATCTATTCGTGTCCATATTTTGTATACAAACATTGTTAGTTTCTTTTCCTTAAAATGCAAGTTGAAAAAAGGACAACTTTCCATTTAGTTCAAAATTTAACATAACGACCATTGTTCCGCCATATCCGACACTATTTACACAAGAATGACAACTCGAATTAACTACTTATCCATGCCATTATGTTCTCCTATGAATGTCGCACCGCAAAATCCATGAACAATTGTGTCGTCGTTCTTGCCCACCAGTATCATTATTTGTGGCATACATGGATTAAATCTGATCTTAATCGCGTGAACTTTCCAAATGCAAAAATGATTGACCAAATTTAATATTTATTTCTTCACCATTAACGTGTAACAAGAACCTATACTGATATGCTTAAATACACATGTAGATCAGGCTGGTATTCAATGTTGGATCTAAGAACGATGTAGCTAATCGGATTAATGATTATTAATAACAAACCAATAGAGTGAATTATGTCAAATATGAATGACTGTAAGATTGATTTGATATGCATAATGAATACAACCCCTGTGTCATTTTGACAAGTGCTAGAAACTTTACTTTCACGGTAGATCATATCTTTGAATATTATCCCAAGTTTCCTGGACTCCTATTATTTATTTTATGTCTCTTTACACGTGCTTGGTAGTATTGTAAGCCATGGATATGTCTGTTCTTCAAGTCTTATATCATTAACGTCCTTCAGTTTGCTAAATGAACATTTTTCTCTTAACAGATGTGTGGTGTGGAACCTTCCCCCGACCTGCCACTGGGACGCTCCAGCCCCCGGAAAGTGCTGCCAGACTCCCAACTGCCCTTCAGATGTCGTCCTAAGTTACCCACCAGGCTATACGGTGGAATAAGAAACGCTTCACGACGTTTTCAAGACGTTCGGTCACTTTTATAAAGTTTTTTTTGTACAAAAGTTATGAGTTTTAATTGTCTGAGATTTTTCTTGAAATATTTGTTCATTGTGTTTTGTAAATAAATTACAAGATGTTGAAATGTTCCTGTTCTGTTTGTTTGTTTATTCTTTTAATAATGTTACTTTGCGTTGGGTGTTGGTTCGATTAAAGCGACACTCTTGTTAAAAATCAATACATATACATGTATAACAAACATGAGTGATAAACCTTTATCTACTTACTTAATAATTCTTCTATGGAAAATATAACTTACTGATAACAAGATTGTAACCGTGTACTTAAAAGCTAACAAAGGCAAAATAATGAGTGATCAAAGATTTACCATGAAATTCTATCATCTCATAAGGTAGAATACCGTGTTTTCTGCATCTTTCTTTCAAATTAAACTCAATATCCTTCATAAGAACCATTGTTGTTTTTTACATGTATTCATCATTTTTGGTATACTTAAACAATTGTATTAACTATGGTAAATCTTATTTGGGTGTAAGAGTGCTTCTTTAACGAGACTGAACAACTCCAGTTGCGATATAATGCTACCAAATGCATAGATTTCATCGATATCTTTTTTACTTCACATACATCTATAAAATAGGCTTCTAAGCGCAAACTCTGTAAGTTATTTGTATACTGATAATTATTTTTTAGGGAACAACACAGTAGTTATTTACAAATGTTAGGCTCCCAAATAGACAAAACGCTATGAGATGACGCATAGTTAAGTTTATACTTAAGAGGTGTTTAAACGGTTTGCAACATTATATTTTAAACTCAGTTTCACAACAACAACAATGTCTCCGTACATGAGAGACGGGGTCCTGGGTGGGGTTCGGGCGGGTGGTGGGGGAGCAAAAGAAACAGGCGAATAAGCGAAAACACAACGGATTCCTATGTTGTACACTGTCAGTAAATGTCGGTCATGTTAGGTCAAAGGTTTGTACGCATTTTTTTAAAATAAGATTAAAGGGACTAGACACCAGATGATACAATTGCAAGAAGAAAAGAAAATAGTCGAACACTTACATAACATTGACATCGTTTATACATCGTATTGAATCTAACTTACTGATCTATCACATCGCAAACGACACTTGCATCTTTCGCAGATTTTGCGCATTTTTTAACTTCGAAAGTATGCTTATTAATGACAGGCTTTGATAAATTACCGCTTCAAATGGCCCCATTCAGGAAAGGATACTAACACATTCATAAGTTAACAAAATGTTACCATATTTTTAAATATAATTCTTTCAAGAAATATATTGTATATATGTAGCATACGTTTATAGACCTAAATATAAAGATAATGCGACTTATCTTTATCTAAAAGTAAACATATTGGATACTCAACAACACTGCTAAACGAAAAGCCCTCTTTTCCCCTGTAAGTAATCACCGTTTTTCCTCCTGCACCTCTTATACCATCCAAAATGCTACCCCTGTGTACCCTCCGTTAATACGGATGTTCGGTAGCAGTCAATCGTTTAGTCATCATTCGATTGTTCATCGTAAGATGCGAATCGGGGATCCCAAATTTCTATCTATAAGGTATTGAAGGTAAATTTCGGCAATATCTGTCTCTAAAAAATATAAAGCTATTGTTTTTGTTAAACAGGTACTATGTTACGACTGTTTCTTATATAGGGCCAATTTAAATTCGAAACTGTGCTAGAAACACCCTACCTTTCAAATCTGAAGCTAAGCTTTAAAGCTGTACTCTCACAGATTGAACGTTTTGACACCTTTTTTGTCTTGGAACGAGAATTTTTTTTGCGTAAATATCTGCAAACTAATGGTAAAAGACTGCTGACTAAAGATCCGTCCCAAAATTGATGTTTTATGCATTTTTCTTAGTAACGGTTTAAGCCATAAAACATTATATTTGGAATGGAAATATGAAGATCTGCGATCTGATTTTTTGTCAGCATCTTTAATCACTGGTAAGCAGATATTTACGCAATATTTTCCAATTCCAAGACAATTTTTTTTTTTTTAAAAATGGAAAAACGGTAAATCTGTGAGAGGGCAGCTTTAAACCTGATGTCTGCAACCCGGTGTTAATCAATCTCCAACGCAGTGTTCTCAATAATTTACATTTCATTTACCAAAATAACGTTTTTTTCTATTGACACGGGATTTTCATGTTGTGTACTCAAACACCTTAGCGATGTATATTCATGTGTTCGTTCATTATGCTCAGACCAGAGTTTCCCCAGATCAATGGCCTATGTGAGGTTGAAGTGATTCCAAATTCCTACCACTCTGGCAATATTCATGTTAATTGAACATAAACTCGTGAATGCCTCGAACATGAGCCATCACAGCATATTGAGGTATAAGGCAATGCTCACATGTTAATGTGCTCAAACCAGACTTTTCCGAATACAATGGTATATTTGAGGTTGAAGAGATTCCAAATGCCGACCACTCTTGCATAGTGGCAATAGCCATGATAATTTTAAGCAAACGTGTCAATGCCTAGAACATGAGCCATGAAAGAGTATTATTATTATCTATACTTCACATTATAGGCCCTGAACCTAGTTATCATTACACTTTCTGTTAAGGACCTCTTAGTCGAATAATCGGGTCAGTTCGTCCCAAAAATGGCTTTTGCAGCAGCAAAGTTCAATTTTCGAGCTCTATTTTCGGCTATTCAGTACAGCAGCTCCAGCGAAATAAAATTGATCATAAAGTAAGCCTCGTGGCCTAGTTCATCCCTACACTTATCGTTATGTCCCCGAGGTAAAATTTTTGGGTCAGTTTGTCCCTATCCCGCATTGCCTGCCTAAAATCCTAGGGTATTCACATGTGCCATCACCTAGGGCCAGGTCTCGGCTACACAGTGACATAGGCCCCTATGGTCCCCTTGCTCGTTTCTGCGAGAACGAGCCTTACATGTATGGTAGGGGTCAGTAGGGCTTATATTGCCCATATACGCACAATGTTGGGCTAAGGACGGGGCCAGACTAAAATCCTCGTAGTATTAACAGTTTCCCCGAATGTATCACACCGCCAGGTAACCCTTGGATACAGTGCCATTGGTCCCCTTGCTCGTTTTTAAGGCATCCGCACCATAACAGTGTCTGAATATGGGCCAAATTGGCATGGGGGATCGAGTTCATGTCCCTTTCCCGCATAGCCTGCCTAAAATCCTAGGGTATTCACATGTGCCATCACCTAGGGCCAGGTCTCGGCTACACAGTGACATAGGCCCCTATGGTCCCCTTGCTCGTTTCTGCGAGAACGAGCCTTACATGTTTCTTCGAGAATATTGCATGTCCTCTTATTGTATAGATTTTGATGGTGATACGGTGCTAGCACCGCATCACCGCGGTGATATGGGGATACGGTGCTACGGTGCTAACTTCACGCACATGTTTAAATGATATAAATAAGGAGAGAAGTCTTAAATGTAGGGTTGTTTTCCTGATTCTGTAATGGTGTGCGTGTGTGTGTGGTGGGGCGGCTGGGGCGAGGCGGGCCTTAGCTTCACTCCTTTTTTGTTTTATGTACAAAATTATGACAGATATACAAGTTACCTTTATCACGAAATTACGTCAATATAAAAATAGTGCGGACCTTAGCCTTATCTGAATCACAGTGGCTTGATGACAAAGGCTCATTTAAGTCACAATAAATGATTTCAACTAGCCAAAATGATATTTTATACATATTTGAACATGTATATCACCAAAATAATACATTGCCATAAACATAGAATGAGATTTGACAAAATTAAAAATTCTCTATACTGTAATATTTTTGAATTTGAAGGAGAAAAAAAATAAGCTCAAAAGCACCATATCGTCCCCCCTCCCCCTCCCATCGTATTAAACTATTTCAAGTTCTGTTCTGAGAGAGGGGCGAATGTCAAAAGGTTGTGCCACTAAGTAACGCCTCCTCTAACGTAAATTTATGGACCCGCCCCTGTTTCATACATGACTTGAGTGTTTTGGTTACTCATGTGAACTATTTTATTCCACCTTTCAGCTACATATCTGGCGGAACCCGCACTGACCGCGCCCTCAAGTATGTGGAGGCGAACAGTTTCACCCACGCCGCCGGCGACAGAGCGGGAGTCGCCAACATCCTCATTGTTATGACAGACGGCAAGTCGAACGTGCCGGTGGAAACCGTCAAAGAGGCTGCAAGCATTCATAGTCACTTGAACGCTAAGGTATGCACATGGATACAATCTTGTAATTCATCAGTCAGTTGTGACCACGGCCCCCAAAGGTCCGGGGGTATACCGGGGTTAGCGGGGGCGTGTTTTTACCTTCCAGGTGGCTCCGCAGAGCCGATCGAAGGCGGTAATTTTGGTTTTGCGCCGAATATAGCGGGGAATCGGCCTAACCTAGGATGTCCCCGAGGTGCGGGGGCATTTGGCGGGCCGCAGCAGTTTGTTCCCGCAGGGCGGGGATTTTACCCGGGATTGACTGGACCGAAAGTCAAAGTCCCCGTTGTTCCCCGGACTTGGTGGTGGTGGTGGTGGGGGGGGGGGTTACAATTGGCTGGTGCATAAAGAACTTTACATTTTGGGTCTTTACTTTGCAGCTCCAAGTTATAAAAACATTCACATTTAACTCGACATTGTTAAAGACATCAAAATATAAATAAGTATTCTAAAAACTTATGCTTTAACTGTTAGATCGCGGATTTCAGATTTTCGCGATCGGTATTGGATCCGGCGTGGACAAAGCAGAGTTGCAGACGATCGCCACGGACAGCCATCACGTGTTCGAAGTGAGCAGTTTCGATGCCCTCAACACCCTACAGGCCGAGCTGAAGAGAACAGCGTGCAGAAGTACGTATCGTCTACCTTAAGCTAACCTCAACACACACTCTTCACGGAACTTGGTCGGAATGTGTGTATTAATGGAATCTAGGTCAAGTACGAGTATGAACTGTGTTGGGTAAATAGTAGGTCACTAGGTGAAATAATACAAACAATAACCCGGTTTGCACTCTACAGTATGTACTTAAGTGTCAAACCGATCTTACTTAACACTTGACCAGAAGATTAAGAGTGGTTTATTGGTTATGTCCGATCACATACTCAATCGCTGCACATTGAACACCACGTTAACCTTTTAGATGCCACATTTCTATTCAGTTAAACATTGAAGGACTATATAAAGTTAAAGGTTAGATGACTTTACAAAGTTCAAGGTTAGTGGACCATACAAAGTTCAAGGTTAGCTGACTATACAAAGTTCAAGGTCAGCGGACCATACAAAGTTCAAGGTTAGCGGACCATACAAAGTTCAAGGTTAGCTGACTATACAAAGTTCAAGGTTAGCGGACCATACAAAGTTCAAGGTTAGCTGACTATACAAAATTCAAGGTTAGCGGACCATACAAAGTTCAAGGTTAGCTGACTATACAAAATTCAAGGTTAGTGGACCATACAAAGTTCAAGGTTAGCTGACTATACAAAGTTCAAGGTTAGCTGACTATACAAAGTTCAAGGTAACCCCTTGGTTCAATGAAGGCTTACTACATGGTCCTAATGTTTGCGAGTTGGTTCCGCGGTTTTAGTGTATGCGCTGCAATGGATAAACAAACCAATATACATATACCTGGGATACAAAACAGTTAACAAACGTGAGCGCTTGTTAACCAGTGCAGATGTCATGCTGAGTAAACAGTAGGTCACAATGTCGTGTTTAGAACAATCTTGTTAACGTTTTAAATGCCATATTTTCTGCTTCAGTCTTGTTCATATTAATGAGAAATAACATTGATGGTGTGTTTGTATATACAGTTGAGCGATATAGAGACTCAATGACCTTTGAAAGTACAGTAGTCGTGCAAGCTAACGCGGCACTGTGCTCCTACCGTTTTTATAATATATCGTTTACGTATATTATAAACAATTCGGAACTCCCCGGAACCGGCGAAAATACCTCAAGCCTCAGAAAGTTTGAGCCAACCGGGAATGCTTACGTTCAGTATTAAGAAATCGGTCCTTAACATTCAGTTTGAGCCAACGGGAACGGTTAGACTGTACTTAATAAGGTAGTAAAATTATATATTAAAATTGCCCGTTAATCATAGTGTTCTAGTATTGATAAAAATATTTCAGTTGACGGAGCTTGGACAACGTGGGGATCATACTCCCCGTGCACAAAGTCCTGCGGAAGCGGCACTCAGTTCCGTGAGCGCTCCTGCACCAACCCGCGCCCGGCTAACGGCGGAGCAGACTGTACCGGAAACGCCAGAGAGAATCACGCGTGTAACACAGCCGCCTACGGCACCTCCACCGACAACCACGGTTCAGACGCTCCCTCCAGCCACAATGGCTACTGGTACGCATCTGTTCAAAGTTCTCTGCATACGTGTAGGCATGCATCCTGATACTCGCTGCTTAACCTTTATTAACGGCCTTACGAGTTGCATATTCGTTGAAAATAAAGGCACGTGCTTCCCTTGATCGACAGGGATATTCAAATATCGATTCTAACTGATGTTATGAAGACGAAGTTCCAAAAACTCAATGATCATTATAAACGGTAGACACTCTCATGCATTGCTCATTTTTAGACTATCTGCGCATGCGCGCAGGTAGTCTTAAGACCGCAAATTCCAAAGAACTACTTCTATTCCTGTCGTTTTAACCCATTTTTTTTTGTCTCAATGAGCTCTATGTTTAGCAGAATGACGACAAAATCATAAAAATAGATTAGTTGTATTGCGTTCCGAGTATGAGTTCTTGCGTGTTCGGCTATTTCCGCGCTGTATTTCTGTATCCCGGCGTTTTATTTTTAGCAGGACATAACTATTTTTATATGGTTGTTGGCAAAGTTCCTTAAACATCAAGGCAATAAAAGTTTTAACCATAAACAATTCATGTATACGAAAAAGTGCATTGTACATCTTACAGTTGTCGGCGAATATCCTTTAACACGATGGCAATAAGACCATAAACAATACACGTATACGAACTCGTTTGTGCATCTTAAGTTGTTGACAAAGTTCCTCAAAAACGATGGTTAGTATACCATAAACAATAGACAATCTCACACATTGTTCATTTTAGGTTGTGTTGAGCCCGCGGACATTGTGTTCATCTTGGACGCTTCCGGAAGCGTCGGGGCTTCGAACTTCCAGAAAATGCTGGGCTTTGTCAACACCCTGGTAGACGGGTTCCCGATCGGGCCCACGCAGACTCATATCGGACTGCTGACCTTTGACACGAAGGTCTACAACCAGTTCCATCTGAACAAGTACAACGACAAGACCGCCATCAAGAACGCAGTTACAAGCACTCAGTATGTTTTACTCATACATTTGTATTAAACGTTAAAATGACGTCACACTTTAATATGCAACCAAAAAAAAAATGATGATGATGATGATGATGATAATGATGATGATGATGATGATGGTGATGATGATGATGATGGTGGTGTGATGATGATGATGATGATGATGATGATGATGATGATGATGATGATGATGATGGTGGTGATGATGATGATGATGATGATGATGATGATGATGATGATGATGATGATGATGATGATGATGATGATGGTGGTGGTGGTGGTGGTGGTGGTGGTGATGATGATGATGATGATGATGATGATGATGATGATGATGATGATGATGATGATGATGGTGATGATCCTTCAGATATCGCCTGAATAGTATTCATCATTAATTCACCAGGTACACATCTGGCACAACGCACACGGCTGAGGCGATCAAGTACGCCCGGGAGACGTCCTTCTCCACCGCCAACGGCATGAGGGCAAATGTCGCCAAGGTCGCTATCATCGTCACTGACGGTTCGTGACATCTGCTTACACTGATATATGGCTTAAAACTTGTGGGTTTCGATTGAGTTTAAAAGGAGTATTTCTTCATTTACTTAAAACGAGCGTTTGTCCATAATGTAAAAATAGAGAAGGTATTTGTCTACCAATCGATATATGTTGCTGCGTTAACATATCCAGCACTTTTATACTGATGATCTTCATACGCAGGCAAATCCAACAACGCCGCTGCCACGGCTTCAGAGGCAGCCAGCCTGCGCGCACATGGTATCACCGTGTTTGCGGTAGGTGTTGGGGCTGGCGCCCAACAGAGCGAGCTGAATTCAATGGCAACGGACCCGGACAGCTCCCACGTGTTCCAAGTGGACAATTTCAACAACCTCGCCAACATCAAGGCCTCGCTGTCACACCAGGCGTGTGAAGGTTTGTAGCGTTCAACGATCCTAATTGGCTTATTCCGTGTTATCTTAAAGATGCACTCTCACTCCCAAATAAGATTTACTACCAGTAATAATATTGTGTTTTAATATTCCAAAAAGGATGAATAAATGTCAAAAACAGTGGTTTCCTATGAAGGATATCGAGTTTAATTTGAAAGATATGAGCATAAAAGACGCTCTCTCTACCTTATGAGACTATAGTAGACCACAGTAAATCTTTTAGCATTCACCAATCATTTAATATTTGTGTGCTTTCTGATATTAAATTCACGGTTACAAGCTTGTTTTCAGTAGTTAATATTTCCCATAAATGCATTATTTAGTAAGAAGTCTAATGTTTATCAATCAAAATTTATTTTTGTTATACATGTGTATAAATTGATTTTGAATAAGAATGTCACTTTAATTATAACCATTGCATCACCTTTTAATTGATGATACTTAAGCTATGAAGTATTAACCTTTTTGGATGACAGTTAACGTCAACGTCACAGTAGGTACGCTCACATATACATCTCATGTTTTTATTAATATAGATTTTTTTAAATAGTCAAAGTGGTAACGTTGCCGCCGACGACGCCTGCTCCGAAGGCGGACTGCCAAGCCCAGGCGGACATTATGTTCCTGCTGGACTCTTCCGGTTCCGTGGGCTCCCCCAACTTCCAGACAATGAAGGGCTTTGTCCACGACATGATGAACAGCTTCAACATCGGGCCTAACGCCGTCCAGGTGGGCGTGGACACGTTCCAGACGAGCGTCAAGGCAGAGTTCTACATGAACACGTACCAAGACCGCCCGAGCGTCCAACAGGCCATCAACAACATCGCTTATCACTCCGGCTTGACCAACACTGGCGAGGCTCTCCGAATTCATGCACACTGACAGTTTCTCCGCCGCGCACGGTATGCCAGTTGAACGTTTTTATGCCAGTTAATTGTATTGTCCTGTCCTCTCAGACAACATCATAAAAAGTTTGGTTTTTCACACAATGACAGTTTGTGTATTTCAAATATAATCACTGCGTCATATCAGCATGCAAATTCGATAATACTGCGTGCATTAATATCTATTTGCAGTCTGTTAAAAAAATAAAATCATAAACACTGAGATTAAGAAAAATAATGGAAACTCTATAATCGCTGAAGCCTAATATACAAGTAACCAAGATCCTTTTTAAAGCTGCACTCTCACAGATTGAACGTTTAGACATTTTTTTTTTGTTTTAGAACGAACCATTTTTTGTGAAAGTCCATGGAAACCGGTAATATAAGACTGCTGCCAAAAATTAGATCGCAGATTTTTTATATTTCAGTTTAAAAATTGATGTTTTATGCATTTTTCACAAAACATATATTTTCGAACGGAAATATGATAATCTACGATCTGATTTTTTTGTCAGCAATCTTATATCATTGGTTTGCAGATATTTACGCAAAAAATGCTCTTTCCAAGACAAAAAATAAAAAAAAGTTGTAAAAATGGTAAATCTGTGAGAGTGCAGCTTTAAAAGCACATCGATCAATACAATACATGCACTAAACGAGAAACTCATTATTAAACTATCGGCATTAGTCAATGTGTAGGTAACCGACTTAAAAATCATCTTAAAACGATAATAAATTACAATATAACATGTTCCCACACCAAGGTGACAGAGCCAATGTACCCAACATCGCCATCGTGGTCACTGACGGACAGTCAAACAACCCGACCCTCACGGCTGCGGAAGCGAAGGCGGCCAGGGACGCCGGCATAACCATCCTTGCCATCGGTGTCGGCCACGGTGTGGTGCGGTCGGAACTCAACGAGATCGCTTCTGACCCAGACAGTACCCACGTTTTTACTGCCGACTCGTTTTCTGCCCTGAGCTCCTTGAATGCCCTCCTGTCTACAAAAGCGTGTGAAGGTGACGATCTAAACATAAGTCTAAACACATAAACACACTGTATAATGAGTCTTCGGTTAACAAGTGTTTGCCATGTTCACTACCTTTCTATCTCTTGGTGATTGAAGAATAGTTTGTATAATGGTTGTGTATTTTTGAATGGTATTGAATTCCAAGGTTTTCTCTAGCCGTTTTTCTTATATTTTCATATAAATTTTCTTTTGTTCAATACAGTATCGAAACCTCATGCACAGCCGCATACCGCCCCTAACTGTGCGGCCAAGGCCGACGTCGCTTTCATTCTCGATTCTTCCGGAAGTATTGGTGCCACCAACTACCAAAAAATGCTCCAGTTCGTTCGTGACGTCACATCTAAGTTTGACGTCGGTCCAGACAAGGTGCGCATTGCAACGGAGAGTTTCAGCGACAGAACATTCCCACAATTTAATCTGAACAGGTAAATATTGAGATTTGAAACATATTTGCCCGTATGTTCCTTGTTCAGATGTTTACATTCACCTCGACAGTCCGAAAAAAATATGTCCGAAAAGAATATCCGAATTATATGCACTCGTCTTCGTAAATATGGGTAAGTTTTGATAACCGCGATTTAATTGCACGAATAAAATGAATTCCTTGCACGGACTGAATTGATAGAGAACACATTATAACGTGAACACTTTGTCTGGTATTTTGTGCCAATAAAACCTTGAGTCTGTCTAGCTGGTACTCTCGTATTCAAAAAAAAAATGTGTTAGGGGCGTTTACTACAGCCCGGGTAAGAACTAACGACACTTATATTTAGTGGCATCTATGTTTTATGAACACAAATTACCAGGTAATTCCATTTGTCCAGGTATACGACCCAGCAGCAGGTGGACCAGGCCATCGCCAACATCCCGTACAAGCAGGGAACCACCAACACGGGACAGGCTCTCCATGTACGCCTATATTAGTATTAACACGTCCATGTTCAGCGTTTAAAGTCATATATTTACCTTCGCCTAATATTTTGTATAGAAAATACAGGGTCATATTGTATATCCCGCTAGCGATAATGACGCTATTGTTTATTTCAGCAATTCGTTCTGATTGGACTCTGATTGACACGAAAGAAGTTATATAATTAACATGACTTGCTGCCTTCTTTTTTCACAATATACCATCACGCACGGTTATCGTAAAAGTATTAATTTTTATGTCATTTAAAAGTTACTATGGGACATCGGCCTTAATATAAACAATCACATAAAATGGCGTTGGCATAACGGTGTTGACGAGATAGGGACAAAGCTCTGTAATTTGAAGACCATTCCGGTAATTATGGTGATAATTATATCATTGCTGTTGCTGTTGCTGTAGTTGTAGTAGTAGAGGTTGTTGTTGTTATTTCACACCCGTTCGCCTTTTGTGTAACAGGACGCCTACACCACGATATTCAACCAGAACAACGGTGACCGTCCTGGCATACCCAACATCGCCATCGTAGTTACAGACGGACGGTCGACAAACCGACCTAACACTCTGGCTGAGGCACAGAAACTTCGCAACTCTGGCGTTCAGGTACAGCAGTTTTGTGGAAACAGTATTCTTCGTGTAACCTAAATGTTTTGTTTATTGAAGATACTCAGCTTTGATGCGTTTTGATTTATTCTATATCGCGAGTAGGTACGATTTTTATACCCCACCTGTAGGCAGTTATTTACGGGGTAATTCTGAAGACGGATTACATAAGATTTCACTATACTCCATTCCATATGTATTGTCAACTATCCTCTCATATTATTTGATTAATCGATCCCTGTATCTCGAAGAACATGTAATATGATAGACGGGCACCAAAGCACGTGCATCGTCCTTTTAACATTGATGTAGGTGAACTTCGTTGATGTTGTAAAAAGTGTATTGGGAACCTGAAACATCTTAGTTTCTATGATACAGGTGTTTGCTGTCGGTGTAGGTGGCGGTGTGGATACGTCGGAGCTAAACGCAATCGCGAGCGACCCGGACAGTTCCCATGTGCTTACCGTGCAGGATTTCAGCCAGCTTGCCTCGATCACCGCCTCCCTCAACAGCCAGGCATGCGCCGGTAGGTTTTGGGTGCCAGTTTGTTAAAATCATTAGAATATAACCTACATTTTCAGCCAATGGAATTTAAGATAGGCAATCATTTAGTTTTAGGCTTAATCATTAAGAATTTCAACTTTCGCGGGTGTTTAAAGGTCCGCCTACTGCCGCTCATCCGATACACTCTCCCTGCGTCATATTTTGCGTTTAAAATGTATCAGCCAACGAGGTTGTATTCTAAGTCACATAGATAGCCTGAATTAAAATCTAATTGATTAAGAAGGGCTCGTTCGCGACGCTCGTTCCGCCTATTCTTAATCACAAGGATTTTAATTCGTGTCATTTAACTATTACTTATGAAGAAGAATTAACCGTGTTGATATCTTTTACAAATCCAAAGATTATATAAATGGTATTAAAGTATTCGAATGACAAAAATAGAAGAAAAATAACAACTGTTTAAACTCGACACTAAAGGCGGATGGGTGACTGACTCAATACTATCAAATCATTAGCGATCCCCCAACTGGCCAGACAGTGATGACAACGATTCCTCCGCACGCATGCCAGGACAACTTGCCAAACTGCAAAGCGTATGCATTACCCGGGGTGTGCACGAGCTACGCCGAGTGGTCGCACAGCAACTGCGCTGCAAGCTGTGGCTTCTGTCGTAAGTAATAAATGACTATATCATGTTAATATGTACATTTAGAGTTATTGTGTTTAATTTAGACCTTTTGCGTACACTTTAAAGCTGCACTCTCACAGATTGACCATTTTAGCAAACTTTTTATTTTATTTTTTGTCTTGTAATTTTATGCGTAAATATCTGCAAACCAATGATATAAGATAGCTGACAAAAATCAGTTCGAAAATTAATATATTATGGCTTAACGGTTAAAGAAAAATGCATAAAACATCATTTTTTTGAAATTAAATATAAAAATCTGCGATCTGATTTTGTATCAGCAGTCTTATATAACTGGTGTCAATGGATTTTCGCAAAAATTGGCTCGTTCCAAGACAAACATAAAATAGAATTAATGTCAAAACGTTTAATCTGTGAGAGTGCAGCTTTAAAGCTCAATGCCGATGTCCAAGACTACACAAATGAAGTGCACCGCCATCGAGCGTGTTGTATTTAATACATTCTTGTATATATACTATCTAATATCATGTAGGGAACATCACTAAGACTAGATTCACTTTTATTTTTGATAAAATAAACACGCGTATTTACACTGTATTATAAGTAATACCAAAATTTGAAAACATAAGACGTCTTATGAAAGTGACATTTTTATTCAAAATCAATACAATCACATGTATAACAAACATCAATTTTGACTGATAAACCTTTAATTACTTACTAAATTATACATTTATGGAAAATGTTAACTACTTATAGTAAGATTCTAACCGTGTATTTAATAGCAGAAACCGCAAAAAAATATTAAATGATTGGTGAATGCTAAAAGATTTACTGTGATCTACTATAGTCTCATAAGGTTGAAATACCGTGTTTTATTAATTAAGCCCGGTATCCTTAATAAGAACCATTATATATATATATATATATAGTTATATATATATATATATATATATATATATATATATATATATATATATATATATATATATATATATCTACTTAGGGCATTAAGGAGACCGTATGTATTTTACGGCATTAAGGAGACAATTTGTATATTTTTTGTTTTATACTTTATTTTGCTTTTTTGTTGATAATTTAGTATTGAAATGATCATTTATTATGTGTACAAGATTTAGGCTTCTTAAATTAATTAACAAAAAATATACGTAATTTGCGGTCTCCTTAATAATTTGTAAGTATGTTGCAGGTTTTAAGGGGACAGGTATATATGTCGAAGGGTTTATGGAGACCAGTGTATATATTATATTATTTTTGAGGCATTAAGGGGACCATCCATATTTTATGGCATTAGGGGGACAAATTATATATATCTTACTTTTGACAGTGAAGGCTCCCGTAACCTTAAGAGACAACTTTGTAATAGTATTTTTATATAATTGTGTGTAATAAATCCACAAACAATGACCGGTCGAAACGGGAGGACTGCAAATTTCATAGGATATTCATCGGAAATCTTTTACAGACCATCTCATTCATTAAATGAAATTCAGCTTCAGTCACTTGGTATGTGTACCGTTTGATAAACAAAAAATATAATGGCCAGGGGCGGATCCAGGAATTGTCGTTAGAAGGGGGCGTTACTAAGGGGCGTTTGCAGGAGGATTGAGGGTTACTCAATCAAGAAATTTTTAACAATTTGTAGTCGGAAATGATGCATTATGTGCGTATTTATTTTCTTCTCATATATTGACACAAAAAGTAAACTTGGACGATTTTAAAGACAATTGCGCCCCCTTCTCAATCCGCTAGTGAATGGTGACTTAATATTTGATATATTATGGTTAAATAGAACTTTCAGTTGAATTATATAGAAACTGTAAATGCTAAATACAAGTTCTGTGCTTGTAAAAACAATAAAAGTTTCGTGTGTCTGTTAACGCTTGAACAGTTAGCTCATGATAAAAGAACATTGTTCATTGGGTCCATTGTGACCCATGGAAGTTTTATTTATTAAATTCCAACTTCCCCTTAAATTTTACTTGCCTAAAACTTTAACCGAAGTCAATCAGGGGCCATAACTTGTATTATGGTGTTATGTAACCTCATTGGCTGATGGTCCTGAACAATTGTGTGAAGTGTTTTAAGTCAATTAGATGAAGGGTATAGAACGCCTTAACCAATAGGCTACGGAGACGGTTTTAATGCATGTACTCAATTGCAGATTCAGGGGGGGGGGGGGGGGTCGGTCCCAGCGCGCGCGCCGTCCCCCACCCCTTTGAATCGTCCGTTTATAATACGTTCTCAGTCAATATCGGGAAAAAATACAATATTAAGATAAAAATGCACTATTTCGGACTATAAATTAGGGGAGTCTAACCCCCACCCCGGTTCAACATTTTAAGCCATTCAATTTCTGTTCTGAGGGAGGGGCGGATGTGGAAAGATTAAGCCCATGAGTTTCACGTACCCCTTCTTAAGTCAATTCCTGGATCTGCCACTGATATCTGTAATCAGATTTGTTGTTTCATAATGTTATAGTTCCTTTAAACAGTTTAAACCTTTTATGGCATCAAAATAAACAGACGCATGTTCAGTAAAAACATTCTCTGTATACAACGTTCTCGTACTCCAGAGCGATGATGCTATGCATTATATTTATCACCATCTGACTGACTGAGTAACTGCCAAAACTTTTCCGTTTAAAAAGACTCTCTCATGTTTTGGCACCAAGCATATTTTTCCTCGTAATGCATCTGAAAACACTTACATGTATATTTATTTTACTCCTTGGTACTGAAATTGCAGAAATAATAGTAACCAGGTTGATTTTCTTTTATACTTCAATTGCATTTTACAGTAAAGTATTAAAAATTAATCTTGTTCAAGTTGGGAGCAAGCACATGGGGGTGCAGATAACACATAGAATAAAAAACGGAACGCTTATCCACTCGCCCACAGGGACTCATACTAAGGTGTTGAATATTTTAACCTTAATGGAAGTTATTGATTTATCACGTGATTATGTCAATCAACTGATTGTGCAACAGCCTTTTGTTGAATCGGGTTAGTAACGCATTTCAAAATTTTGGACTTCAAAGACTATATTTTAGCACATATCAACATTTATTGAAGGGTTTCAGCCATCAATAGCTTGGCTTTAACACTTCGTTTGATTCGCCATACTTTATTTCGTAATAACAATCTATAAAATCCAAGTAAAAGATGCATTTTCAAAACATTCGCTTATATTCACTCAAAAACTCATGTTCGAAAGATATAAAAAAAAAGTATGTCATAATCATATCCTCTTTAGCGGCTGAGTTTCTTAATATATAAATCTCTTATAAATTTGCCAAATAAAATTCAACATGGGTAAACAATTATAACAAATAACGTATTTTATGTATTGCAACATATTTATAAAAAGATAAAGTCAATTGAATCAAATGAACATTTTCAATGTACTTTCTTTCTCGCGGAAAGTGGACATTTCATCTTACTCCAACAAGTGTGGGGTATGGTTGATTCTCTTCGTGACTGAAATCAACTTTTTAAACACTTGGTGCATTTCAAATCTAGTCCATATAAACAGCCCCTTCAGATTCTTTGACGATTGCATTTCCATGGGAGATCACTGCGTATGATAAACATACAAGTGTTGTTTAGCCACACTGTGGTTTCAATTATGTCAGGGGCGTAGCTACCCCTCTATTCATGTGAATTCATAAATGTGCTGGGGGGTTCAGGGGCGTGCCCCCTCAGAAAATTTTGAAAACCATGGTGCAATCTAGTGCATTCTGGACGTTCCGATGTGCATTATTTAGTACTGGAAAATAACCTATTTTAGATTCATGTAGTCAAGTTCGCATACTGCAACTTTGGTTGATTTTTTTGTCAGAATCATGTGGATTCAGTGGCGTATTCACGTATAGGCGGCTACACGCCTGTATGATGTGCATATGAATGTATAATTTGGTTTAAATGATGCATCCTTAATGTAACACCTCCTTGCTGCTACACCAATAGAAACTTCATGGGATGTTAATAGTAAAAGAACTAGCACTGACGTTCCCATTTTTGTCTGAGTCATTTAAATAATAGATAACAAATTACAAGATAAACAAATTTGTTTTGACTTCTTTAATGAATTATATAAAAACATTGTACAAAGATATCATGACACTTTAAAACAATAAGTATGGTTGTCAATTAAACAGTATGCTAGCTTTAAAGATTTAGGCAAACCATTGGAATTTTACAGCGGTCTTAAAAGGTGTATTTAAAGCTGCAATCTCGCCGATTGATCGTTTTGACTACCGGTACTCTTTTATTGATCGTCTATTAATGGAGTATTTTTTGCAGAAATGTCTAGACCCAATTTTAAGTGATATAAGACTGCTGAAAAAAGATTAGATTGCAGTTCATCATATTTATGTTTAAAAAAATGATGTTTTATGACTAAAAGCATTACGAACAATGACTAAAAGCATTACGAACAATTTAATGTAAATGAACTTTTCGGCAGTTTTACCAAACATTTTTGATTGGTTCTATCGTGAATTATCTAATATGACTGAATTAAAGGAATGATAACCAAATCAGCCGATTTTGAGACAATTTTGTGTCTAAACTGACAATCTGTAAGAGTGCAGCTTTAAGTGTTGATCTAAAGCTTCATATACACATTGTTATATTGTCAATAACTGTTTAAAAGGTCTCATGTACTAAATAAGATAATAATTTTCATAATATCTAAAATTGATTAAAATAAATAAAGTACCATTATACCTATTTCTTAATAGTGCCGTTTCTCATCTGACAATACCATTCAAAGCCATCATTTCAACTATGAATTTATTTTTAACTTTCAACTTTTCTATAGCATATGCAACAAAATATACCAAAAATACAAGCCATGAACAATATGATTGTTCAACTTGCATTATCTTTGACCTTTTGATATGACCATTTTCCAGTTTTGTCTATTTGTAAGTTGTGCCCTGAAGAATAAAGTATGACTGTATGAATCAAAAACAAGCAATAAAAACACTAAAAATATACCCCAATCCCTGTAATTTCTAATACAGTAGTAAAATCAAGCAATTAAACATTTAGAGCTGCACTCTCACAGATATACCGTTTCCACAACTTTTTTTGTCTTGGAATGAGCAAGTTTTTGCGTAATTATCTGCAAACCAATGATAAAAGATTGCTGACAAAAGATCAGATCGCAGATTTCATATTTCCGTTCGAAAATTAATGTTACTAACGGTTTAAGAAAAGTGCATGAAAAACATCAATGTTTTAACTTAAATAGAAAAATCTGGGATTTAATTTTTCGCAAAAATTGGATGGTTCCAATCCAAGACATAAAATGAAAAAGGTTGTCAAAACATCTAAAGTGTGAGAGTGCAGCTTTAACGTTTGAAAGTAACTCTGTTTGCCTCGTGCCCCTAAACAGGGTTTAATTATATTATATGCCCAGTGGGCTTGTCCCTGTATATTTGATTGTATGATTGCAGTAATGGATACTGGTCTAATTATCTTCTGACAATTTTTCACCAATTTTAAAGAATGAGAAAACACATATTAAGCTCATATAACGCTGTACAATTTAATCTCATTCATTAGGTTGAGAAAAATTCCCTAAAAATATTAATTGTGGAGACATATCTTATTTAAATACATACAGGAAATGGCGACATCATTTACCCTTTAGTATGAAAAAGGCAGTTTCCTGATATTTGAATAGCGGTTTTTTATTTAAGCATCTCAATTCATAGTATGTATCAAGTTTCAAAGGAAACCAAATCATTGTAACGATTGTTTTCAAAATAGATTCACACTCTTGATAAACTTCTTTTCCTAGTTTCAACTTTTGAGACTTTTTGATGAGCCTGCACCTTCCCCCCTCTTGTGCAGTGGCTTCAAGCAATAAAGCTACCAGCTCAAGTTGCACAGCTGGTGAACAAGACTGCTGATAGTCGGCAAACTGCACACTTTATGCCATGATAAATCACGTCCATCGACTTCCAGAATGAAGAAATGACGCAGCACAGAATTGATTTCAATTGGACCTCTCTGTACTTTCATCACCTTGTTGTAGTCAAAGACTATGTCTTAGTGTGCAGTGCGGGATCTTGAGAAGCTTTCTGCTCGTCTGATGAAGTAAGTTTGGCAGAGTGTGACACTCCTATCTACTCATATGGCTAGACACCTGTGATCTATGTCTTCTTGTGTGTGCCCAATCATCACCTGAAGAGAATTTAGAGGAAGTTAGTGCTTGCTAACAAGTCAATGTGACAAAACAAGGTCTTTCATTTATGCCACCAAGAACTAGTATTCCAAGTTTCATAACTCGTATGTTAACTCAAAGCAATTGAGCAGAAACTGTTTGGTAATTAATTTTAAGTCACTGCTTCCACTTATACTGCAAGTAATATTGAACGTGAACCGACTGACCCAAATGCAATTCTAAATAATTTTTATGTGCAGAAACCTTAATCCTATTGACACAAAAGTAATCCAATTGTATGTCTTCACAAAACATTCTACAACAATATTTGTTCTAACTTATTGTTTGGACACTTACTGAACACTTTTGGTCTGACTTTATAATGCAGCTGGTGAAAATATTAAAAGTCCCTTAATAATGGGCTTACAAAAACATGAAAAAAATGTATTTGTTTAAAAATTACAAAGGGCCATAACTCTTACAATATTTAAGTTTGTATTGAGCAGAATAAAAGGCTTTGCCTAAAATACAACCTTAAAACTATATTTACAAGTAAAACAAAAAAATCTACAAATATGTTTTTAGTATCTGGTTTTTGAGAGTGAATGATCAGAAGAAAACATCACACATTCACAATCATATTAAATAATTTAGTTTTTTTTAAATTATATTATATTTCAAAAACACTGCAAAAGACAAGACACTTACGTTTCAATTTCTTGATTTAATACAGTGATGATTATCAATTCTTATGAAGGGAGATGGGTCTTACACTCTAACCAGTGCAACTTGCATGTTCTTAGTTGCTCAGTTATTACCTTTCTTAAAATTCTCCTCTTGATCTGAGCCACGCCAAAATGATGGCAGAAGCATTTGTTTTTCAATCAGAATGTATAGCACCTCTGTGTTTCTGTTTGTCTCCTGAAATAGTAAAAGTTTATTAATAATAATAACAATAATAATAATCAGTGACTTTTATTGAAATTATTTTCACCGATTGTGCCTTGCACATTGGGGAACAAAGTTGACTTCTGAGGAGAATATTTTTCAGTATAGACATATAGCAAAAAATAGCTCCGCACCCTGGAGCAATGTTTTTTTATGAATCAATATCCAGTGAAGAAAATTCATACAGGGTATTGCAACATATTTTGCTTCAAATGAAGACTTTTAACAAAAATAACTTAACTAGCTCTTCATCATATTAAATAAATATTAACACAGTCTATGCCGCACACGGAGCCCCGCATTTGATCTTTTACCAAAGTTTGATTGAGAGTTTAGTTTCACATCGACAAGTCTTTACTGGTCTATTAAAGCTGCACTCTCACAGATTGAACATTTTGAAAAAGGTTATATTTTTTATCTTGGAATGAAACAATGTATGCGAAAATGATGACAAAAAAATGTCTTTAAATTCCCGTCAAACATGTCCGAACCAAATTCAAACTATGGATAATCACTGTCATTCACGATGAAATTCAGCACTTCTTGCCCAGTATATATACCCTTACTTTAAGCAGAAGGCAAATTTAAACACACACATTTGTCCGAAATTTAATCAAACTTTAAATGGTAGTAGGATTGTCATTTGTTCACATAATTTTCAAGAATCAGGAAGTGGGGAACATTATAAAGCCATTTAACGATACAAACAAGACGATTTTCTATTGAATGTACAATAGTAGTACCGGGGTATTATGCAAATAGTTATTATCTCAAGAAAAGGACATCAAGACCAGTTCATTTACCAGTAGCATCAGACAGTCAATAATGGTTCTGAGTTTAAAGAGCATAATTTCCATTTTATTGTTAGTTTAATCATTATATATTTAACACCAGTTGTGAAGAAGGAGTTATCATTATATAAGATTATATTATCTGGCAGTGGTTGAAAATGTAAAGTGAGACCAGTTTTTTACCTGTTATTGAACAAACTGTTATGTTGGCAGGACTGTCCTCCTCAGCAATGAAAAGAACAGCAATGACTGGCTGGCACTCTGTAAAATGGCGATTAAAACATTTTGTCCTATTAAAACTGTCCCTTTCTAAACAATCCATCAGCAATATATATAAATGAGCTGCGCCATGTGGAAATGTATCTTGGGAAGTTTCCATTCCATGTAATGATGTCATAAAGATGAGCAGAAGACATTACTTACTATGCAGTAAAAGTTCTTACTTTAACAGTAAAGATATCTTTCTCTGAGAAAATTTATCAAAGTGAGCTCTTTTATGTCATGTTTCTAAGTCTTGTACACATCTATGTTACATATATAAATAATAAACAGGAATAAAATGAGGAGTTGTGTACACACTTATTCCTCCTTATGTACTGTGTAACTCAAGAAAAACAATCCATAATTCTAGTAAATCTCTAGAATTCCCTTACTTTTCTCGCTGTACAAAAATGAATGAGGAGTTGCAAACAAGCAGGGCCATAAAACTTTTGCTATTTAAACTGTACCGCAACAGCAATTTAAAGACAGTGATACTCATTGATGGAATAGGCACTTAGACAGCTACATTTTCTGAGAAATGGAGATCAGACTAAATTCTCCAGAGATAATTTATAGATTTATTTGAAATAAAAAACATGTTACAGTGTTTGTGTTAAACTTGTTACTTATCCCTGATTTAACACAATCATTACCTTCAAAATGGTGATAAAATAAAAACAAATATACCATATTAAACACTGTTTACTATCACATCTGTACCCCCCCCCCTTCTTACATACTTAAGCGGCTGTTACCAAAGTAAAGAATGAAAGGTCCACAAGGCCAATTATAAACCATGAACCATGAGAATCCTGTTTACTAATTTGATTTTAAATCACCCAAAAGGCTTTCTACACATAATGGTTCCTTAATTTAAATCTAGTCTCCAAAGGTGTCACAGTTGTGATTTCATTGAAAGACTTGAGATACGTTATTTAAAAAAATGACGAAAGGAAAGCTTAAACGCAGAAGCCTGGCCGGGTATATGAGCCTGGAAATAAATACGCAAAAGCTCACCATGCTGCTAAGGAGTCTTATATAATTCCCGGCCCCAGTTCAGCTGGAGATGTTGATTCCACACGGCTGGAAAACCGGCCCGGTGCACCCAAGCTTCACCATTGGCAGTATCTGCAAGAGGAGGGTGTAAATCTGGGAAAACGCATTTATAATCAATTTGCGAAAGTTCTTATCCGTCATAAGTAGTGAACATGTATGTGGCTTATAGAACATCTGAAATTAAGTTTAATGAAGGAGACAAAGTTCGGTCTGGGATCTTAACCTGGATTTTGATGCTGAAATTGTAAGGGCCGAAATCAGAACATCCACTCCCACTCACACTCCAACCACATTCCCGTAAGGGACACTCAAATGATCACTTGAGTGGAATATGGGGAGTGACACTCAAGTGATCTGTTCGTATTCACACGCCTCGCTAACACTCCACTTCATCAAGTGAGCAATACAGTATATAATTATACACGTATGTTTACATGATCATATCGGATTATCTGTTTGACTATGGTGATGTTTACATTATACATTGTAAACATATGTTTATTTGAGATTTGAGTACCTTATTGTTAGTTATAGCAACAAACAAATGATAATAAGTGTTATTCTGAAACTGAAATTTACATTTAACAATTGGTTAATAAAAATAAACGTTTTGGGTTGTAAATAACTGTTGCAAAATACGTTTAAATGCATGTTTTTTGTTGTTGTCGTTGTTGTTGCTGTTTTAAATATGTAGCCGTTTTCCATTGTATCACGTAATTTAAATATGTATTCATATATAATCTTGCTTTTGTATTCTACATAAAGCGGTCTTGGGCGTTTGAAAATAATATATGGAAGTTGAAAAAATGGAAGTTGAAAAAATAGCAGATGGATAGAATTAGCGAATGAATCTACTTCTTATGGGGAAATAACACCTCGGAGTGAAAAACAACTCAAGAAATGTAGGGGAAAATGGATGAAAATGACGATAATAATAATAATAATAATAATAATAATAATAATAATAATGATGATGTTGATGATGATTTGGTGGTGTTGGTGGTGCTGCTGCTGGTGGTGGTGCTGCTGATGATGTCAGATGATAATGAAAATGATAATAATAATAATAATAATAATAATAGTAATAATAATCCAGCTGAATGTAGGCTGGAAAATACATATCAATTCCCTTACCACGCTATGAAATGGCCTAGCGGCGTCAAGTTAGCAGCCTGGCGGCCTAGCCGCCTCATGTGACTAGCGGCCTAAAATTGTTTCCTATTCCAAAGCACTTTATATGCGTTCTTTTCTAAAACAATGATAAATTAAATGTCCTTTTCATAAATCAACATCCTTTAGCCAATATCAGCATTTCCCCCTTTTCCTGGGCTTCTGGATTGAGTTTTGGGGATTTTTAGGCCGCCAGGCCACCAGGCCGCCAAGTTCACGCTGCAAGACCGCTCAAGCGTGATGTATTTTGCATAGGAAAACAATTATTTTAGCATTGATTTAGACGAAAACTCATATAAAAATGCTCTGAAGTAGAAAACAATTTAAGGCCGCTAATGTACGACTAAAAACATTGATTTATCATATTTCCCATTTAAACCATTGAACCTTGAAATAGATAACAAATTTAGGCCGCTAGTCCGCCAATCTCACGCCACTAGGCCGCTAACTTCATGCCGCTAGGATGCTAACTTCACGTACCTTTAGCTGCCTGTCTTTGCAGCCATTGAGGAATTGCAAACATCAACATTGCTGGGGGATCAAGATCATTGCGAAACAAAACAAATATATGATAGGCGCATCCTTTTGAATTTGTTTTGTTTATAGATGGCCACGTTATTGAATGAACATGTACTTCAATGGATTATCCCATTCTCTTAAATATTGTCTGGGAACGAGCATGTCCCTTATTTGTTCCAAATATTTGATATATTTCATCTTTTCTACTTGCCATGTACTTTTTTCACATACACTCATTCAATTCCTATTCACAACCAATCCTCAAGGGCAGTTCAAGTGGCCTAGCCGAGCACTCACAAATGTCCCACTCACGCAAAACACTTGAGTCTCACTCACACCTGTGAATACAGATATACCTTTCACTCGAAAATATCTCGACCGTTATGTGATTACAGAGGATTAACTCATTGAGTGTGAGTGAGAGTGATTGTTAAGAATTCGGCCCTATGTTTTGTTCAAATGAAGTATAAACTTACAGTGAGTACAGAGATATCTTGAAGTCCAGATTTATCGCTTACCTGATGTTCGTAGGGCTACAATTGAGAGCTTTTCTGTAAATTGCAGGAACTGTCCCCATGAGCCTATTGTCTGTTAGGGGAATGGTGGCTTAGGTGATTGGTGGTACCACTCTGCATTTCTTATCCACACAAAACACAGTGTATCTGAAAATGACAGAGAATGGCCATGCACTTATGAAAGCTATGCTAGAAATACGCCGTTATGAGTGTATCAGATGACATTTCCACACAGAAATTGTGAGGCCTCCAATACAGCAGTACTGACATCATTGACGAAAACATATATATCTGTCATGGAGCTATGCTGGTTCTGTGGCGTCAAAACCACTGCAACTGGGCAATTCACTAGAAACATCTTTTCAGAAAAAAGAAACAACCAATACTGGGTAGCCTTTGTCACCCAGTGAACACCCAGAGCATCTTGTTACTTTGAGCATCTATTTAGTTAGAAGTAGCCACATTAAGATATCAAATTAACAAAAAAGTGTATCCGTAAGCTTTGAAATACTGAACGAAGTGCAACTTTGAGGGGGGCTGCGAGCAAATATTGTCAAGGGCAGAAATCTCGCAGAAGTTTGAAAAAGATTATGCAAAGCTCTAGCTTGATGATTTTGGCCCAATTTCAAATTGTTACTCAGTAACACGGCGGCGTAAATTTAATCTAACATCAATATAGTTACACAGGAAAATAAGAAATAGCTTTAAACTCTCTAACATTCATGGCAGAGTGTCTGAGTATCCAGTATGCCAACCAGGACGGAGAATATGTGAAACATGCACATACACACCTTTACAGCCCAACATTTGGTTATGGTTTCACAGTTATTCATTTACACAAACTCACAATCAATCAATCGATCAATCAATCAATCAATGCACACCCACCTGGAAAGGTACGACATCCTTTGGAAGAGATGAATCTTGCAGTCTGGTAGAGATGTGGTGTTCACTAATTCATGTGGCAAATTATTCCAAGTTGAAACTATACGATTGCTGAAAGAATTTTGACGTAATGACAAATCATTTCTAATTTAGCATGATATATATATATCTAATAACTATTGAGTAACATAAATTATTGGCTTGTTACTAGTGAGAATTTGAGTAATGTCTTCCAATTGGTGTCTTGGTTGCTGTGCCATATACATCCAGGTTCGAACAATACACTTAACGAGGTGCTAAGTGTACTATTTATCACCTTGTTAAATGGTGGTTACCATATGAGCAATTGATTTCTTGACGGTTACGAATTGACTGACAAAATGGTTACGAAATAACCAAGATTCAGCAGTTACGAAATGGTAAGGTTACGAAATGACCAGATCCCCGTCAAATGCCCCTGGGGACATCCTAGGTTAGGCCCATTCCCTGTTTTCAGCGCAAAAACAATAACCACGCATTCACTCAGCACTGCCGGTCCACCTGGAACGTAAAAACATGGCCCATTTCCCCTGCTATCCCTGGTATAAACAAGACCTGCCTGGGGGCCATGGTTACAATTGACTGGTGCATAACTGTGGCAGAATAAGGGAAATATTTTATTGTTGCATTTATTATCAAATATGAGAATTTAAGACACATGCAAAAAGCCACAATACGAATTGGTGATAGTGTTCGTTCTGTTCTGCTATTTAAAGGTGGTGAGAATGACTAATGACATGACATTGACGAACAAAATGTAAGGCATTTGTATCATTTCGTCTTTTATTTATTAAAATCTGAGATGTTAAGGGAGCAAATCCCTTTTTAGATTGGAACATACCAAATAATAATAAGCGACGATGTAGTGGTAAACCAAGTTTGTTAGAAATCAATCGAGTTTCTCCAAAATACAAGCAAAAATTACACCGGATGTTGATACTAGTGATTTAGTTTCGGATGAACAAAATCCGGATAAATCATTTGCTTTTCATCCAAAGGGTGGACGATTTATACTACTGTACAAAAGTCATAAAAATAAACGAAAAAACGTTGAATATGTATTTTAAACACTTACCAAGTTACCATTCTCTTTCCGTAAGAGATGAACGCCATACTGCATAATTGCACGGAGATGGTACCACGGAGATACCCGAAAATTTCCGTTATATTCCGGAAAGTTAAATTTCTGTATACTTGAAAATTTGGATGTTGATGGTACACGAAATATCGAATTTCCTTATTTCTGTATTTTATGGAATGAAACTTCGGGATATTATACAATAGGCTTTAAATAAAGTAAAACAAATAAAAAATGCTTAGTATATAGCTATTTTTGACCAAAATTATGATTTTTTCCCTGGTCGCCTTAATAGCTATTTTTATGGATACACAAATATACACACACAAAAGTTTAAGAATATTTTTTTTAATATTAAAAGATAATAAGATTTAAAACAATGAAATGATCTCGTAAATAAACATTCAAGCTTATCAACTTACTGTCAATGGACATTTTTATTGACATTTGATACATCAAATCTGGACTGAAAATATTAAGGAGACCAATTTTTGTCGCCTTAATCCAGCGGTCCCCATAATGCCTAGATTAATATATATATGGTCACCTTAATATCTGTAGTAGATATATATATATATATATATATATATATATATATATATATATATAGTTTCTTTCACAAAACAGTAGAAAAAGAAAATGTATTAAAAATGTATCATATTACCTGTTCAACCAAAGTTGTGGCGACATGTGGAGCTCGAACCAATGACCCCCCCAAAAAAATCTCGATGCTCTAGTTACTGAGCCATCTTGTCGACTTGTTTATCATATCCCAAACTCGGGTCACAAAGGAACATGATATACTTAATTATTTGCCAATTTTACAACGATGGATATTAAGGATATTAGCTGAGTGTGTTCCGTTTTCGCTTAAATTAGAAATTATCTTAAAATATAGAAGAAAGTGTTGCATGAAAAACGATTATATTTTGTTCTTTCTAGTATTTTGAAATATTCTAATCATACGTATTGATTGTAAAGGTAAAAAAGCGTATCCGGCTGTGATTCATATTTTGTTCTTATGACGTAATGTATGTTTTCTGATGATACTAGTCTCGAATATCGATATAAAGCGATCCGTTAGTTTACACATGCTTGGGAGCAGTTCAACAACGTTTTCCTCCATTCGGAACTCCTCGGCCATTTTTTCAAAAACAACCTCGGATGTATGCCGGTACATCTGTTGAAGTAGTCCGTATTTTTTTGAATAAAAGCATTAATTAAATGTAGTGTTTAAGAGTTGTATTTATTGCTCTAAGTTTAAATTGATTGCCAGTGAAGTGTATTATTGCAAACATAATTACGATTCCCAAGAGTTAAGTCATAAATTTTAACTACTAAATAAGATTACTACGCGATCTATTTGCAGCGGACTTAAACGTACCACTTTTTAAGTATGTAAACCGTCCATATACATCCGAGGTTGTTTTTGAAAAAAATGGCCGAGGAGCTCCGAATGCGTTTTCCTCCATAACTCAGAGGAAGCTCTCATGACACCTGTTTTAGCATAAGTTGGCAACAACACTTTTACGACTATATTAAACCACAACTTGTACTTTTTGTTTAGAATCGGGTCTTATTACAAAGATATTTATTGACGCTTTGTTTAAAATCACAAATAAAGTTGAAATGTAGCTGTGAAAGTAACTTGACATGATTGACAACATGTTTTCATGTTTGGAAATTCCTCAAATTGGTATCGCTGAAACAATGGAAGATAACAAATTGAAGACACCATCTAAACATTTTTAACTAATTAAGTAGAGACAATGTTTTATTAAAATTAAGATTTTTGTCTTACGCCCAGGATAAAGCTTTATCTAAATTTGATTTATTCCACAGTCTTAAAATTCTAACGGCTCCATTGCGTAGGATCAAACGAAGTTTTATTTGTAATTAAATACTAACAACCTCCTACCATTACTAACATATTATTAGTAAACAAGTGAAATAACAATTACTTGAAGTAGTCTATATTACAAAAATGTATTATTGTGGACAGGTTCACAACGATACAGTTTCAAATGTTTATAAAGAGAACTGTTACAGTTAAAGAAATATGACAAAAATATTTAAATTTGAACTCAATTGACTCTCAGAAAAGATAGCTCAGATCATTTTTTTTTTCAAACTGTGTGAATGAATAGTGTACAAACATCAAGCTTAAAAATGTTTGATCTACACTACAAATGATTACCTATAACATATCAATGCCTGTTTCACTGTTTGGGCAATCAGTTTTGTTAAGTTTGGTAGGTACTTTATTATTTGATGTCTCATTTTGGCTCTTTTTTTCAGAATGTATGACACTTAGTCAGATACCTTAAGGACGACTGTTGTCATGTGTAAACTAGTATAAGTGTTTACCAGCTTTACTATTAAGCTTTAGCTGTTATTTATTTATAATTTGTTGATAAACATCCGTTGCCTTATTTTACTCATTTTCCTTTCGAGAGTAAAATAATATCTTATTTCGGACAAGAAAAACAAAATCATACGAGTACAATGTACATTTTTATATTGATCTCAATCATTAAAAAGGCACTTTTGAAGTGCATTGTACCTGCTGCTATGCTTTTACCACTTTTGCTTTCGAAGGTAAAAACATTTCAAACTCAGATTTATTAAACATATGCAATATATATTACTGCTATTCTAAATATCTAAACATTTTTGTTAAAACTTTAACTTGATAACTGCATGCACTTGACTACTACTGTTTTTGAATGTTGTAAGGGCCTATGAGGATGGCCCCTATTACTGGGCAAATAAAAGAGGTCCTCGAGACCTCAAAAAGAAAAAGTTTGGTAGGAGACATAAAATAAGTATTTCAATTGTAAAAAAATAATAAATGACATGGTTGATGATAAATTCAGCTCATCTATGCAAATACGTCAACAACATTCTGTACGACTTTCATATCTACTTTTTTGATGATTGCCGAAATAAACACTTGCATTTGATCTCATCATTGATTGTAACCAAATGTTTTATTCCTAAGCGGCTATCACTTTGTTGTTTATTAAAAAGCTATTGAGGTATAGCACAATATTGGTCAAAACGCTTCTGCATTAGTACACTTACTCAGAGTTTAACAGCATCAGTTGATTTACAATATATACGTATTATTTTAACAATCTTGTTGTTTATTCTGCCTGTTATAACACATTAAACTTCAACGTGACAATGGTAGATCAAGTTTGAACTCACATGCTATTATATACAGTACCAATTCAATATTTTAAACAAAACCATTATTACATTCCAGATTGACCTAGATGCAACAAAAACGCCTGGATTTACCAGGGCCAAAATTTGGTTACAAGGTTTCTATGTCTTCAGGAGTATTTATATTTCGGCATTATGTTGCACATAGTTCTTTCAATTCCCGTAAATGTTGTTTCGCAAATATTTGCCCATGTGTGCGTCCGGGAGGGCCTGTCTTTCAAGATTTTGACTATCTGTCAAGGGTAAGCGATCTTGGCTTAACATGGGCCTAATAAGGTCTACGGCTTTCATCGTCATCGCCTTACCTACATGTTGACTATTAATATCACCTAGTATTTTCCACATGACATTGCCGGGCCTCAAGGCTATAAATTCACATTGATTCGTCAAACTTGGTACTTGGAAAATGGGGTTTGAAGAAAATGAAAGTTTCTCTGGTTCATTCATATAATAGTTCCGATTAGGCTACCAAAGTTTATATCGATGAAAAATCATGTTTACAAATGAATGTGACATTTGACACAGTTTTCGAAGTGGGAAAAAAACGATTCTGAAGAATGAGGTACACTGCCCTCTTTATGGAAAAGGGCCATTTTCAAAGGACGACAGATGGTACTCACGAGTAGACTAACGGTACTCATAATGGTGATAGACTGTACACACAATGGTGATCGGCGGTACTCACAATGTTGATAGATAGTACTCACAACGGAGATAGGCGGTACTCACAATGGTGATCGGCGGTACTCACAATGGTGGTAGGCGGTACTCACAACGGAGATAGGCGGTACTCACAATGGTGATCGGCGGTTCTCACAATGGTGATAAGCGGTACTCACAAAGGTGATCGGCGGTACTCAAAATGGTGATAGACGGTGTTCACAATGATGATAGGCGGTGTCACAACGGTGATAGGCGGTACTCACAATGGTGATAGGCGGTGTTCACAACGATGATAGGCGGTACACACATTAGCTATAGGCGGTGTTCACAATGGTGATAGGCGGTAATCACAATGGTGGTAGGCGGTACTCACCATGGTGATAGGTGGTTCTAACAATGGTGATAGGCGGTACTCACAATGGTAATAGCCGGTACTCACAATGGTGATAGGCGGTACTCACAATGGTGATAGACTGTACTAACAATGGCGATAGACTGTATTCACAACGGTGATAGACTGTACTCACAATGGTGATAGACTGTACTCACAATGACGATAGGCGGTACTCACAATTGTGATAGACTGTACTCACAATGGTGATCGGCGGTACTCACAATGGTGATAGACGGTACTCACAATGGTGATAGACTGTACTCACAATGATGATAGACTGTACTCACAATGGCGATAGACGGTACTCACAATGGTGATAGACGGTACTCACAATGGTGATAGACGGTACTCACAATGGTGATAGACGGTACTTACAATGGTGATTGACGGTACTCATAATGGTGGTAAGCGGTATTCACAATGGTGATAAGCGGTACTCACAATGGTGACAGACGGTACTCACAATGGTGATAGGCGGTAAACACAACGGTGATAGGCGGTACTCACAATGGTGATAGGCGGTACTGACAATGGTGATAGGCGGTACTCACAAAGGTGATCGGCGGTACACACAACGGTGATAGGCGGTACACACAACGGTGATAGGCGGTACACACAACGGTGATAGGCGGTACACACAACGGTGATAGGCGGTACACACAACGGTGATAGGCGGTACACACAACGGTGATAGGCGGTACTCACAATGGTGGTAGGCGGTACCCACAATGGTTATCGGCGGTGTTCACAATGGTGATAGACGGTACTAATAATGGTGACAGGCGGTAAACACAACCCGATAGGTGGTACTCACAACGGTGATCGGCGGTATTCACAATGGTGATAGATATTACTCACAATGGTGATAGGCGGTACACACAACGGTGATAGGCGGTACTCACAACGGTGATAGGTGGTACTGACAATGGTGATAGGCGGTACTGACAATGGTGATAGGCGGTACACACAATGGTGATAGGCGGTACTCAAAATGATGATAGGCGGTACTCACAATGGTGATAGGCGGTACACACAACGGTGATAGGCGGTACTCACAACGGTGATAGGTGGTACTCACAATGGTGATAGGCGGTACACACAACGGTGATAGGCGGTACTTACAATGGTGATAGGCGTTTCTCACAATGGTGATAGGCGTTACTCACAATGGCGTAAGACGGTACTCACAATGGTGATAGGCGGTACACACAATGGTAGTAGACAGTACTCACCATGGTGATAGGCGGTACTCACAATGGTGACAGACGGTACTCACAATGGTGGTAGGCGGTACTCACAATAGCGATAGACTGTACTCACAATGGTGATGGGCGGTACACACAACGGCGATAGACTGTACTCACAACGGTGATCGGCGGTGTTCACAATGGTGATCGGCGGTATTCACAAAGGTGATACACGGTACTCACAACGGTGATAGGCGGTACACACAATGGCGGTAGGCGGTACTCGCAACGGTGATAGACGGTACTCATAATGGTGAAAGACGGTATTGACAATGGTGATAGACGATATTCATAATGGTCCTAGACAGTACACACAATGGTGATAGACGGTACTCACAATGGTGATAGGCGGTACTCACAATGGCGATAGACGGTACTCACAATGGTGATAGGCGGTACTCACAATGGTCCTAGACAATACACACAATAGTGATAGACGGTACTTATAATGGAATTAGACGGTACTCACAATTGTGATAGACAGTACTAACAATGGTGATAGACGTTACTCAAAATTGTGAAAGACAGTACTAACAATGGTGATAGACGGTACTCATAATGGCTAAAGACGGAACTCACAATTGTGATAGACAGTACTCAAAATGGTTATAGACGGTATTCACAATGGTGATAGCCGGTACTCACAATGGTGATAGACGGTACTCACAAAGGTGATATGCGGTACTCACTATTGTGATAGACAGTTCTCAAAACGGTGATAGACGGTACTCACAATGGTGGTAGGCGGTACTCACAATGGTGATAGGCGGTACTCACAATGGTGATAGACGGTACTCACAATGGTGATAGGCTGTATACACAATGGTGATAGGCGGTACTCACAATGGTGATAGGCGGTACTCACAATGGTGATAGACGGTACTCACAATGGTGATAGGCGGTACTCAAAATGGTGATAGACGGTACTCACAATGGTGATAGGCGGTACTCACATGGGTGATAGACGGTACTCACAAAGGTGATATGCGGTACTCACTATTGTGATAGACAGTTCTCAAAACGGTGATAGACGGTTCCCACAATGGTGGTGGGCTGTACTCACAATGGTGATAAGCGGTACTCACAATGGTGATAGACGGTACTCACAATGGTGATAGGCTGTATACACAATGGTGATAGGCGGTACTCACAATGGTGATAGACGGTACTCACAATGGTGATAGGCGGTACTCACAATGGTGATAGACGGTACTCACAATAGCGATATGCGGTACTCACAATGGTGATAGGCGGTACTCACAATGGTGATAGACGGTACTCACAATGGTGATAGGCGGTACTCACAATGGTGAAAGACGGTACTCAAAATGTTGATAAGCGGTTCTCACAATGGTGATAGGCGGTGTTTGCAATGGTGATAGGCGGTGATTACAATGGTCATAAACGGTACTCATATTGATGATAGGTGGTATTGACAATGGTGATAGACGGTACTCACAATGGTGATAGACGGGACTCACAATGATGATAGGTGGTACTCACGATGGTGATAGGCGGTGTTCACAATGATGATAGACGGTACTCACAATGGTGATAGACGCTATTCACAATGGCGATAGGCCGTACTCACAATGGTGATAGAGGGTGTTCGCAATGATGATAGACGGTACTGTTAGTGGTGATAGGCAGTACTCACAGTGGTGATACACGGTACTCACAATGGTGAAAGGCGGTACACACAGTGATGATAGGCGGTACACACAACGGTAAAATGCGGTGTTCACAATGATGATAGGCGGTGTTCACAATGACGATAGGCGGTACTCACAATGATGATAGGTGGTACTCACAATGGTGATAGGCGGTGTTCACAATGATGATAGACGGTACTCACAATGGTGATAGGCGGTACTTACAATGGTGATAGGCGGTACTCACAGTGGTAATGGGCAGTACTCACAATGGTGATGGACAGTACTCACAATGGTAATAGACGGTACTCACAATGGTGATAGACGGTACACACAATGGTGATGGACAGTACTCACAATGGTAATAGGCGGTACTTACAATGGTGATAGACGGTACTCACAGTGGTAATGGGCAGTACTCACAATGGTGATGGACAGTACTCACAATGGTAATAGACGGTACTCACAATGGTGATAGACGGTACACACAATGGTGATAGGCAGTACTCCACGGTGCACATGGTGGCCAAAGGAGTATTCACGAACGTGAAAGGCGGCACTCTTAATGATAATAGGCAATACTTAGCCCGGCTAGCGGTAATATTACAAGAGTAAAATAGGCAGTACAAAGCACGGAAAATATTCTAGAATCTATGTGATTCCATCGAGAGGGCTATAAAAACTAAAACGCTCGTGATGTTTTTTGGTTGTCTGTATATCCACCATTTTAATGCAATATGCATTTATTTGTTCATGTATATGCAATGGCAACGAAAGTATGCGAATGCATTGTGGTAATAAATTGTTAATGTTGAATTGTAAAACGCAAAGACAAACAAATGAGAATTCGGGGTACAATTTTAATAGCAATGAACGGCTTTAGTTTAATAAGCAATTTCATAAAATCGCACCAAACAGTTTTTTATGGAAGGAAAACAATGTACCGTTTTGTTGAAATGAAATGGTAGGAACCTATAACATGACAGGAGAAAAACGTGAATAATTGCAATCAAATTAAGAATAAGAAACATGATTGATATTTTTTCTTGCATACCTAAAATTATGAATTTGTGGAAAAAATGACGTAGAAAACGCACTTTTGTACATTTCACAAAAAAGCGCGTGTGACGTTGTGTACTGACGTCAGAAAGCGCAGTAGTTTTAAATCATTATCTACGGATATTAGTTCCTTTACAAATCGCGCTTTTACGATTATTTTCAGTTTGAATTAAAAGTATTGTATACTTATATTTTTGATTCCGCTTTAGAGAAACTGCAAAATATACTTTTCATAAACCATACAATAAAAGAAATCAGAAATGGCGCGTTGTTGCGCGTGACTCATCTTACATGGGGGTGTAAGATGAGTTTTTCCAGCACCGGTACCATGACCGGAAACACACGTCCGGTGTGCAAGCATTTTTCTATCCGGAACGGACACACATGATAGATATTTTTTCTAGCATACCTTACATTACATTTTTTTGTGAGGAAAATACATAAGAAAGCGCATTTTTGTACATTTCACCAAAAAGCGCGTGTGATGATGTTTACTGACGTCATGACGCGCAGTAATTTGTATTCACTGCATACGTATATAAGTTCCTTCTCTATCACGTCTTTTATGGGTTATTTTGGGGGGATGCCAGATGGAGTTTTCCAGCACGGCTGAATTTACCGGAAATGCCTATCCGGTGTACTAGAAATAGTAATGCATTGTACTGCCTGATATGTGTTTGTCTCAATCACATTATTCACGATATTCAAATTAAAGACTTGTTGTAATAATTTATAGAAACAGCCTGTATGACGTGAGCTCTCAGTCATCTCTGGTTAACAGAAAATAACATATCTGAACAGAGTTTATTCGACTGAAACCATTAGGGTTTCTCAGCATAAAGATATACACAATAGATAAATTACAAGAACTAACAATTTAAAAAAATGATAAAACGGTTTTGATAGCTACTTTACTAAATATATAAGAGAGTTCATTCAAATGAGCATTTGTTTTACAATGGAACAACCCATGATTTTTATCATAAATTTATGTTCACAATATTGTTGAGAACAGCGTTTTTGCTTTAGTTGCATTACATCTGTATCAATTATATCATTGGGATGAATAAAATCAAGTTTATAATGTTGCATACTTTAGCTACTGATAATTAACAAACACACAAACGATGAAATGCTTTAATAGTCTATTCAAATATTAACTGCTCTATCGAAACATCATGGTAGACGTCTTCAGTCCTTCAGAACCGCCTTGTTTAAATGAATTGTAATAAAAATTATTACTGGTGTACGGTCCATTGAGGATATTGACCATGCAACCATTGTACCACCAGCCACCTCCAACGTATTGGGCACAGTTGTAAGGCCAGTTGTCCACATCCCTGTCGTACGTTGAAAAGGGCTGGTGGTTGATATCCCAACTAGTACCCGTGTCGGACAGAATACAGGTATCGGACACTGTGAATATACCATTTATCCATCTATTATAAGTATCATTTGAACTCTATAAAAGGGTTTGCTTGTCAATCATATTAAGGTATAAACAAGTCAACCTATTGCTAACAGACTTGTTTTTTTTTTAATTTCTTGAATGTAGATGAGATAATATATTCGTTTTTGGAACACAAGGTACAGTGTCTAGAGATATTAATTAATTAGAATCATATATGCGATATTTTGGCGCTTTTTAACTGGAGAGTTTGTGCTGGCTTTGCTATTTAAGGGCAAGACACCAAATGGTCCCCAAATCGGAAAAAAACACAAGCTTATATCTGTCAATACGAGCTAATATGAAGCCGATAATACATCATTTTATATTAATAGATCACCTTGTTGTCGCTGTCTCAGCTGAGTTTAGCCGTATAATAAAAGCGCATAATGGTTTCCCAATACATGTAGCCCGGAATTAACATAACTGGGTTTTCCCATGCCGGTACAAATAAAAGGTGAATTTCGAGCTATTGAAATTCATTTAACAGTCCAATGACTCTATTGTTTTTCAGAAGTATATTACGGTTTAATTTTGTAGGTACCGGAGGATTAGGTAGGGAAAACCAGAAAAGCTTTAATTCCGGGCTACAACTATTTAAAGTGCGTATATTTAGCATGTGAAAGTCACGTAATAAGTACAGATACATACACCTAATTTATTTTCTAAAATTAACTGGGATTTACGCGGAAGTCAGAACCAGAACATTTCGAATTGGAAAAATACGCAAAAACTGCGAAAAATGCCTGTTTCTTCAGCGATGTAATACATCAGTTAGTAAGATTTAATGCGTTGTATACAATGATTTAATTGAATGTAAGTTTTTGAAAAAAATATTTTTTCCTTGCACTTATATCATCTGGTTTCTAGTCCTTAGTTTTATTACATCCCCCACATATAAAGATTGTTTATATTGGCACAAATTATACGTGTTTTTCTTTTAATAATTAAAGTCGAATGCGTTAAACATTATCATTCATTATAATTAAAACATTTCCCTTGTGCACCCATCTACAAGTTTTACCTTTAAAAGGCATGTCATGATAATTATCGAATCCCGACGTATTTTATTAAAATAATATAGCAACTTCTAGCATCGACTAAGACTTAAATATACTGGGCACTAATATATTTTGACAAAATAAATATTGTGGTGAATTATTCCGTTTTAAATACATTAAATTGTTCTAATATACTTGATATAAAAGGATAATTTAGTATAATTATGTCTCTTTGGAAACTATTAAAGGGTAATGATCTTAGTTAGACGTATTGTATTTAAACAGTGTATCAATTTCTCCCAAATTCCTCGAATAACATACTTCCTCTTGAGTTGATCCTCCTATCAACGTTAAAGTTGTACTGGTCAGGTGGAGAAATATAGAAACCCGCGTACTCGTCAAATCCAGTAGTTCCATCTGGTAAACTCATGTCCACTCGTAACGTCATGTTACCACGGCTTGTCATTGAATGGAGAACATCCAGACCTGTGAAAAAGATAAATTTAATTCAACTATAATCTTATGCGATGTGTACACTCGTGTTCGAGCGTTATAGGTAAAGGGTACGAACAATACTATATATAGTAACACAAATAGCAGGTTGTGAAGGCCACTATGTGACTTAGTTGCTTTTCATCCTAATAATTAATTGATTAAAATCTCTTTATATCGATGGACACGGCGTATTGCCATTAAAGTTCAACAACTCGTGAAACTTTTGTGATAGAGTAAAAACTATATGTGCACATGTCATTATATAGAAGAAACATGGGCGTCGAACAGAGAAAAAAAGTGTGTTCATTTTCATAAGATATAGAAGAAACGATTGCATCTTACAGTAAAGACTTTGTGTACAAATGTCATTAGATATATAAGAAACGTGTGTGTCTAACGGTGTAAACTATGAGTACAAATGTCATTAGATATAGAAGAAACGTGTGCGTCTAACGTGGTAAACTATGAGTACAAATGTCATAAGATAAAGAAGGAACCTGGGCGTCTAACGGTGAAGACTATGTGTACAAATGTCATTAGATATAGAAGAAACGTGTGCGTCTAACAGGGAAAACTATGAGTACAAATGTCATTAGATATAGAAGAAACGTGTGCGTCTAACAGGGAAAACTATGTGTACAAATGCCATAAGATATAGAAATATTTATGCGAAAAGCTACAGAAGACACGTGTGCGTCTTACGATGACGACTATGTGTGCATATTTCATTTGATTTAGAAGACACGTGTGCGTCTTACAGTGAACACTATGTGAACATATTTAATTAGATATAAAAGACACGTGTGCGTCTTACGATGACGACTATGTGTGCATATTTCATTTGATTTAGAAGACACGTGTGCGTCTTACAGTGAACACTTTGTGAACATATTTTATTGGATATAAAAGACACGTGTGCGTCTTACAGTGAACACTATGTGAACATATTGTATTGGATATAAAAGACACGTGTGCGTCTTACAGTGAACACTTTGTGAACATATTTTATTGGATATAAAAGACACGTGTGCGTCGTACAGTGAAAACTATGTGAACATATTTCGTTTTTAATATACAAAAATCGTGTGCTTCTAACAGTGAAAACTACATGTACATATTTCATTTAATATAGAAAAATCGTGTGCTTCTAACAGTGAAAACTACGTGTTCATAATTCATTTAATATTGAAAAATCGTGTGCTTCTAACAGTGAAAACTACGTGTACATAATTCATTTAAAATAGAAAAATCGAATGGGTCTAACAGTGAAAACTATGTGTACATATTTCATTTATATAAAATAATCGTGTGCTTCTAACAGTGTAAACTACGTGTACATAATTCATTTAATATAGAAAAAACGAATGAGTCTAACAGTGAAAACTATGTGTACATATTTCATTTAATACAGAAAAACCGAGGGCGTCTAACAGTGAAAACTACGTGTACATATTTCATTTAATATAGAAACATCGAATGCGTCTAACTGTGAAAACTATATGTACATATTTCATTTGATATAGAAAAATCGAATGCGTCTAACAGTGGAAACTTTGTGTACATATTTTTCATTTGATAAAGAAGTAACGTGTCCGTCAATAATGAAGACTATATGTACATATTTCATAAGATATAGAAGAAACCTGGGCGTCTTACCATGAAATCTATGTGTGCATATTCCATTGAATATCGAAGAAACGTGTGCGTCTTACGGTAAAGACTTTGTGATCATATTTCATTAGATATAGAAGAAACTTGTCCGTCTAACAGCGAATATTATGTGTACATATTTTACTGGATATAGAAGAAACTTGTCCGTCTAACAGCGAATATTATGTGTACATATTTTACTGGATATAGAAGAAACGTGGGCGTCTAATAGTGAACTCTATGTGTACCCATTTTATAAGATATAGGAGTAATTGCCCAAATAAAATGATTGCCCTCGGGCTAAAGCTATTATTCCTTCTACTGAGGCAATTATCAACCAAAAGCCATGGTCAACCATGAATTATTCTATAAATAAACCATTTTTCGAACAGAGTATACATTAGTTATAGGCATTTGAACTCATGGTTTTAGTTTATTCGCAAATTAACACTTAATATCATTTAGTGTTATTTACGTGGCGCATACAACTGAAAACCCTTACGTCAAAATTAATGTTTGTGAACGGGCATTTTTAAATTTCTGTTTACTTTCTGAGATGTCTTGTTTGATATATATATGTCTAGTATATTATAACGAAGAGTATCATTCAATTATCGTTTGTTCATACGATGAAAGGTTTCGTTATCGTAAGAACGCACCTGTCCAGAATTCACCATCCAATGAACCAAATCCCCTCTCGTAATCCGCAAAGCTCCTGTTGAAGGCAACAGAACCATCATAGCGTCTTTGAAACACCTACATATGGAAAGCAATGTTAATAACTAATTTGATTACAAACCATTTGTATATCCGAATACCTGGATAATGCACTGAGCTTGACTAAAAGCAATACTTTTTAAAAAAAAAGCCGCGATAAAAAAAGTTGGCATAAACGTCATTTTTCGGTTAAATGACATTGAAAATACTAAATAAACCTTAAAGAAAACCGATGTGTATTAATTGAAAATATAATCATTTTTTGTGAAGTTTATATTTATCCCCATGTTGTAGATTATATTATGCAGTCACATGATTTACTCTAAAATTGTGCAGAATATATCCAAAAACATTATATCTCAAATACTTATAAACGTTGCCAATAATTTCTAATGTATAAAGGTCAAATACACGTGCTGTAACTTCGCTCTGTCAAATACTTTTAATAACATGTTTCCTTTCTAACTAAACATTATAAGACTACGGAATATTAAGCTTAAAGAAACTCGACATGTTTTCATTTAAATGTTCCATAGCTCTATATAATATAGTTATTATTGTAAAGGACAATGCCACCTATTCATGTCTAGTGTCATACTGTCGTTACATTATACACACTCATAAATATGCTAAAATATACGAAACAGTTTTCATCATATATATTTATATTAAAGTCGAACACAATGCATACTTTCTGAGGTAAAAAGGCCCAACACATTGAAACACTCTGATTCTTACTTTTAATGTGTCGAATATTTCATATAGCATTTTTTCGAACTAATTATTGACTACATACCTTAAAACACATTATTCATTAGTATGTATGTTCCAAATAATTTCATATGTAAGGTGTCTTATATGCGTCGAATGCCTTGAACAGCATAAACATTTACTGTATATATCTGGGAACAGTTTATGCATAAGTCGTAATTCTTATTGGTCGACTGCTTTAAGCAACAGTTTTATTCGCTGTGTATGGGTAGACTTCTTTAAATAGCATTGATCTTTACTATTTTTGAACATACACCTGCATTATTCTTTACCATAAATGGGTCATGCATTTCGAACAACAATACTTTTACTATTAATGGGACAACATCATAAACATATTTGATAGATAAGAGTTTTGATCTCTATAGAATGTCTTTATTTTGCACAAAATATGATTGAAAAGATTATTGCGTTATTTCTTTTAAGATAAAAGAGATATTGCAAAACACGACATGAGTACGTTAGTGTAGTTACACGTGGATGTAAAATGTGCCGTTGAATTTTAAACTCGTTCTCCTATATTACTTTCAACTTTTGCTCGTAGGTTTGATGATACAAACATTTATCACTTTCCTCGTGTAATTTAATAAGTCATTTAGAACTTGTACGAAATAAATATATGTTGATGACGTAGAGCGCAAAAAGTAGCCCACTCATACTCTTATCAATAATCATAATGTCACAATGCCTTTCTTATAAACATCTTTCGGTTAAGAAACGTTAATTCGTATCTTACTTCCAATGCCAAGGTATTCACTGACCAGGCCCCAATTTCTCGAAACTTCTTAAGCTTAACAGGCTTAAGTCGCTTATTTCAGTTAGCCTAAAAACATACTAAAAATGGATTTTGAAAAATAAAAAATCTTTTATTGTCATTTAGAATATTCCTTCATAATTTCTACAAACTCTTAAGAAGTAAATAATACACATTTTATAGAACAACAAAAATAGTGAAATAAGCTTAATCCTGTTATAAAAGACTTAAGAAGTTTCGAGAAATTGGGGCCTGGCTCATAAACATATCGTTTTATAAGAAACTAGAATTTAATGAGATTAGTGTAACATTAATTTAAACACAATCATACTTACAGTCCACCCACCACCTTCGGTATCCATATCGCAGTTAACCTCCACTTCCTTGTGCGTGTTCCAGGGCGTGATTATGTACATACCTGACCCACGTGACATGCCTAGTTTTAACACATCGCTGCAGTCATCTGGTTAGTATAATAATGTCACAATTAAGAAAGAAAGTTTGATTATTGGCATATGTATAATTGTGAAAGAACTTGCATTCGCATTAAGTTAAACATCAACATATTACGTCTACATATATATAATCACTGATATTGAAATCGTTGAGGTTAAAACTGTAATAAAAATGCTTTGAAATAACAAAATATTATTATATTGAAAGTATAAAACTGCTGCAATAACTATAAATAGTAAAACTACGTAGACATTCGGCTGACAACAGGCATGTCTCGAGTTGGTATATTATTTTGATAAATACGTTCAGAAAAACTTCTAGTTCTGTGATTTACTTCATTCATTTGAACATAATGTTCTCTTAAAACTTTGTCTCCTTTTAACATTATTAGCTGCATGTTAAACCTAATACTCGTACGATATATTAAACACTTCAGTTTAGCTTCTTCTTCTTTATTCTCGCAAAAATTGAAAAGCTAAAGGTATAACATACACAAACAATATTTACTTGTGAGAGACTATTCATCTTTAAAAGTGAACACCACGTACTCACATGGACATATCTCGTGAATGACGCATTCCTCTGTATCCGTATCACTTCCAATGCAAATGCCATCAGTAAAAGGCGGAGTTACATCACATGACCTGTGTCTACTTCTGCTGCCCTTGTCACATGACCGAGAACAATCGGACCATGCAGACCAGTCACTCCACGAAATGTGAACTAGATAGAAAAAACAAAAAACAATATTTTAAGGCGGTGTAGCAACGCTAGTGCTGGAACTAAATCTGCTGCACGTGTCACGTGAATTAGAACAGAAATACCATGACGACCATTATTGTCGTGAACTGTAACATAGATAGAGGTATAGAGAATTAGTTAACGGCAGTAGAGCAGCCAAGGTTCTGTAACTCATTCTATTACGCCCGGTCCCTTGACTGCGATCAGTCGGACCATACAAAACCATACTTATATATTATGAACTAGACGGAGAAATATTGAACAACAGTGGAGCAAAGCAGGTTCTTTGAATATTTCTTCTGCCCCTGTCAAAACGATAATCCAGACTAGTCACTCCATTAAGTCGGATCTCGATAGGGAAATAGATCAATAAAATGCATCGTCAATTTCATAAATGATCATTCATTGATTCGTATGTTGTAAATGGGAGACATGGATTAGAATGTTCAGTAATGATGTGTTAACACTGCTACAATTGTATACAAACGTCTGCTGTTGTCTCTTTGACGCGAGCCATTTTAGAAATGTAGAATTACCAACATGACCCAATCCTTAATAACCATGCTTACAAAGGTTGTCGAAGCAATGTTTGTCCTAAATAGTATCTATTCATGGCAGATTAAATAACGTTATGTCATATTGACTTTACTCCACTGTTGAAGTGACCATACAACACAGTACATTGATCGGTACACCGCTTATCAAACACATCTATTAACCTTTTAATGAACCTTTTTTATAACCTAATCGACATATGTTTGAGTAACTAATACAGGTAGTCAATTGTAGAAGATATAATTGCTTTAAACAAGTAAGCAAGAATACGGTTGTATAATATATGATATACTCACGTTAGGTGCGAGCTACTTACGCGCCTTGATGGTGACCATAATACGGTCTTCTATTGTAGATCTCTGCTCCTCAATGATGCCAACAACTTCATTTGCTCTGCCTATTAGTTCTTCAACCTTCTTTTCCATCTCAATTGTTTCGTTTTGGACATTTGCCTGTGCAGCATAAAGGTCTTGAAGGATATTTGTTTTAAAACGTTCAAGAGTATCAGTTTCATTTGCGACATGTTTTCCCACTTGAGAATTAATAGCAAGCAAAGTTTTATTGTTTTCTTGTTTTTCATTTTCAAATTGAATGGCCATATCAGTCCTAACGTCGGAGCTTAAGTTGCTCAAATATATAAAACTATCAGAGCGCAATTTCCGCCCACTTTCAGCTACTGTATTGTTGACCTTTTGCAAAGTAGCTGATATATTTTCAGCGCTCTGTAGCACGTGGGCATTGACCATGCTAACTAATGAGCTTACAGTCGAGGATGCATTCGAAACAAAGGCCGACAATGTGTCTTTGAAAACGCTATTGACATTAGTAAGTTCTTTTTTATGCTTTTTAAACGAATGTTTATACATTGTAAGCGTTTTTGTGATGTCGCTAATTTCAGATTTTGAATATGTATTTCCTACAGTATGCCCGGTTTTTGATTCGACACTGTCCGTCTCCCGAGTATCGCTATAGGATGTGTTAACAAGTGATTCAAGCATTGAAACTCTATCAGTTAATGTACTAAAATCTCCTTCAATTGTGTCCAATCTCTGAAACAAGAACAAATCCTCCTTTAAAAAAGGGCTGTAACTGCATGATAACATTTGTTAACTCATTAGAAATAAAATCTAAGTTGCAAATGGAGAAAAGTCATTTCTAACAAGATTTTTTTTATCTTAGATATGTTACAAACTTATACGACCTATTTTAAGATTGTTATCACTTATCAAGTTGTCAATACATAAAGAAGTATTGAGAAGCTAGCGTCGCCGGTATATTTCACTTGACATATCAATAAAACTAAAACTACATATTGACCACAAAAGGAGTTCATAATGCTACTATGTACCCTACGCCATTACCAATGAGTATTATACTGTCATCGGTCAATATTACTTGACAGGTCAGTAAAACTACATATTGCCCTCAAACATATATAAATGAACGATATGTTTTGTTCACAATTCAGAACCACTTATATGCTAGCGTCCTAGGTCAATATCACTTGACATGCAAGCAAAAGTAAATATTTACCACAGCTAAAGTATATAATTGCACAATCTTTACAAATCGCATTACGTAGTATCAAGAAACTCGCGTTCTCGGTCAGTATCGCTGAATAGGTCAGCAAAATTACATATTGCCTTCAGGAGAAGTATATAATTGTACAGAAAACCAAAATATTGACCTCAGCATAAGTATATAATTGTACAGCAAAACTACATATTGCCCTCAACAGAAGTATATAATTGTAAAGAAAACCAAAATATTGACCTCAACAGAAGTATAAAATTGTACATCAAAACTATATATTGACTCCAACCGAAGTATAAAATTGTACATCAAAACTATATATTGCCCTCAACAATAGTATATAATTGTACAGAAAACCAAAATATTGACCTCAACAGAAGTATAAAATTGTAAAGCAAAACTATATATTGCCCTCAACAGAAGTATAAAATTGTACATCAAAACTACATATTGACTCCAACCGAAGTATATATTTGTACAGCAAAACTACAAATTGACCTCAACAGAAGTATATAATTGTACAGCAGAACTATATATTGACCTCAACAGAAGTATATAATTGTACAGCAAAACTACATATTGACCTCAAGAGAAGTATATAATTGTACAGCAGAACTACATATTGCCCTCAACAGAAGTGTATAATTGTACAGCAAAACTACATATCGTCCTCAAGAGAAGTATATAATTGTACAGCAAAACTACATATTGACATCAAGAGAAGTATATAATTGTACAGCAAAACTACATATTCACCTCAACAGAAGTATATAATTGTACAGCAGAACTACATATTGCCCTCAACAGAAGTGTATAATTGTACAGCAAAACTACATATCGTCCTCAAGAGAAGTATATAATTGTACAGCAAAACTACATATTGCCCTCAAGAGAAGTATATAATTGTACAGCAAAACTACATATTGCCCTCAAGAGAAGTATATAATTGTACAGCAGAACTACATATTGCCCTCAAGAGAAGTATATAATTGTACAGCAAAACTACATATTGACATCAAGAGAAGTATATTATTGTACAGCAGAACTACATATTGCCTCAAGAGAAGTATATAATTGTACAGCAGAACTACATATTTCCCTCAAGAGAAGTATATAATTGTACAGCAAAACTAAATATAGCCCTCAACAGAAGTGTATAATTGTACAGTAAAAACTACATATTGCCCTCAAAAGTAGTATATAATTGTACAGCAAAACTACATATTGCCCTCAAGAGAAGTATATAATTGTACAGCAAAACTACATATTGCCCTCAAGAGAAGTATATAATTGTACAGCAGAACTACATATTGCCCTCAAGAGAAGTATATAATTGTACAGCAGAACTACATATTGCCCTCAAGAGAAGTATATAATTGTACAGCAAAACTACATATTGCCCTCAAGAGAAGTATATAATTGTACATCAAAACTACATATTGCCCTCAAGAGAAGTGTATAATTGTACAGCAAAACTACATATTGACCTCAAGACAAGTATATAATTGTACAGCAAAACTACATATTGACATCAAGAGAAGTATATAATTGTACAGCAAAACTACATATTGCCCTCAAGAGAAGTATATCATTGCACAGCAAAACTACATATTGCCCTCAAGAGAAGTATATCATTGCACAGCAAAACTACATATTGCCCTCAAAACAAGTATATAATTGTACAACAAAACTACATATTGACCTCAAGACAAGAATATAATTTTACAACAAAACTACATATTGACATCAAGAGAAGTATATAATTGTACAGCAAAACTACATATTGCCCTCAAGAGAAGTATATAATTGTACAGCAAAACTATATATTGCCCTCAAGACAAGTATATAATTGTACAGCAAAACTACATATTGCCCTCAAGAGAAGTATATAATTGCACAGCAAAACTACATATTGACCTCAAGACAAGTATATAATTGTACAGCAGAACTACATATTGACATCAAGAGAAGTATATAATTGTACAGCAAAACTACATATTGCCCTCAACAGAAGTGTATAATTATAAAGAAAACCAAATTTTGACCTCAACAGAAGTATAAAATTGTACATCAAAACTATATATTGCCCTCAACAATAGTATATAATTGTACAGAAAACCAAAATATTGACCTCAACAGAAGTATAAAATTGTAAAGCAAAACTATATATTGCCCTCAACAGAAGTATAAAATTGTACATCAAAACTACATATTGACTCCAACCGAAGTATATATTTGTACAGCAAAACTACAAATTGACCTCAACAGAAGTATATAATTGTACAGCAGAACTACATATTGCCCTCAACAGAACTGTATAATTGTACAGCAAAACTACACATCGTCCTCAAGAGAAGTATATAATTGTACAGCAAAACTACATATTGCCCTCAAGAGAAGTATATAATTGTACAGCAAAACTACATATTGCCCTCAAGAGAAGTATATAATTATACAGCAGAACTACATATTTCCCTCAAGAGAAGTATATTATTGTACAGCAGAACTACATTTTGCCTCAAGAGAAGTATATAACTGTACAGCAGAACTACATATTTCCCTCAAGAGAAGTATATAATTGTACAGCAAAACTAAATATAGCCCTCAACAGAAGTGTATAATTGTACAGCAAAACTACATATTGCCCTCAACAGTAGTATATAATTGTACAGCAAAACTACATATTGCCCTCAAGAGAAGTATATAATTGTACAGCAAAACTACATATTGCCCTCAAGAGAAGTATATAATTGTACAGCAGAACTACATATTGCCTTCAAGAGAAGTATATAATTGTACAGCAGAACTACATATTGCCCTCAAGAGAAGTATATAATTGTACAGCAAAACTACATATTGCCCTCAAGAGAAGAATATAATTGTACATCAAAACTACATATTGCCCTCAACAGAAGTGTATAATTGTACAGCAAAACTACATATTGACCTCAAGACAAGTATATAATTGTACAGCAAAACTACATATTGACATCAAGAGAAGTATATAATTGTACAGCAAAACTACATATTGCCCTCAAGAGAAGTATATCATTGCACAGCAAAACTACATATTGCCCTCAAGACAAGTATATAATTGTACAGCAAAACTACATATTGACCTCAAGACAAGTATATAATTGTACAGCAAAACTACATATTGACCTCAAGACAAGTATATAATTGTACAGCAAAACTACATATTGACCTCAAGACAAGTATATAATTGTACAACAAAACTACATATTGACATCAAGAGAAGTATATAATTGTACAGCAAAAATACATATTGCCCTCAAGAGAAGTATATAATTGTACAGCAAAACTACATATTGCCCTCAAGACAAGTATATAATTGTACAGCAAAACTACATATTGCCCTCAAGAGAAGTATATAATTGCACAGCAAAACTACATATTGACCTCAAGACAAGTATATAATTGTACAGCAGAATTACATATTGACATCAAGAGAAGTATATAATTGTACAGCAAAACTACATATTGACCTCAAGACAAGTATATAATTGTACAGCAAAACTACATATTGCCCTCAAGAGAAGTATATAATTGTACATCAAAACTACATATTGACCTCAAGACAAGTATATAATTGTACAGCAAAACTACATATTGACCTCAAGACAAGTATATAATTGTACAGCAAATGTACATATTGACATCAAGAGAAGTATATAATTGTACAGCAAAACTACATATTGCCCTCAAGAGAAGTGTATAATTGTACAGCAAAACTACATATTGACCTCAAGACAAGTATATAATTGTACAGCAAAACTACATATTGACATCAAGAGAAGTATATAATTGTACAGCAAAACTATATATTGCCCTCAACAGAAGTATAAAATTGTACATCAAAACTACATATTGACTCCAACCGAAGTATATATTTGTACAGCAAAACTACAAATTGACCTCAACAGAAGTATATAATTGTACAGCAGAACTACATATAGCCCTCAACAGAAGTGTATAATTGTACAGCAAAACTACATATTGACATCAAGAGAAGTATATAATTGTACAGCAAAACTACATATTGCCCTCAAGAGAAGTATATAATTGTACAGCAGAACTACATATTGCCCTCAAGAGAAGTATATAATTGTACAGCAGAACTACATATTGCCCTCAAGAGAAGTATATAATTGTACAGCAGAACTACATATTGCCCTCAAGAGAAGTATATAATTGTACAGCAGAACTACATATTGCCCTCAAGAGAAGTGTATAATTGTACAGCAAAACTACATATTGACCTCAAGACAAGTATATAATTGTACAGCAAAACTACATATTGACATCAATAGAAGTATATAATTGTACAGCAAAACTACATATTGCCCTCAAGAGAAGTATATAATTGTACAGCAAAACTACATATTGCCCTCAAAAGAAGTATATAATTGTACATCAAAACTACATATTGCCCTCAAGAGAAGTATATAATTGTACAGCAAAACTACATATTGACCTCAAGACAAGTATATAATTGTACATCAAAACTACATATTGCCCTCATGAGAAGTATATAATTGTACAGCAAAACTACATATTGCCCTCATGAGAAGTATATAATTGTACAGCAAAACTACATATTGACCTCAAGACAAGTAAATAATTGTACAGCAAAACTACATATTGACATCAAGAGAAGTATATAATTGTACAGCAAATCTACATATTGACCTCAAGACAAGTATATAATTGTACAGCAAAACTACATATTGACATCAAGAGAAGTATATAATTGTACAGCAAAACTACATATTGCCCTCAAGAGAAGTGTATAATTGTACAGCAAAACTACATATTGACCTCAAGACAAGTATATAATTGTACAGCAAAACTACATATTGACATCAAGAGAAGTATATAATTGTACAGCAAAACTACATATTGCCCTCAAGAGAAGTATATAATTGTACAGCAAAACTACATATTGACCTCAAGACAAGTATATAATTGTACAGCAAAACTACATATTGCCCTCAAGAGAAGTGTATAATTGTACAGCAAAACTACATATTGCCCTCAAGAGAAGTATATAATTGTACAGCAAAACTACATATTGACCTCAAGACGCAGAACAACATATAGCCCTCAACAAAAGTATATAAGTGTACAGCAAAACCACATATTGCGCTCATCATAATTATTTAATTGTACAGCAAAACTACATATTGACCACAAACCAAAAATATATAATTTTACAATCTCTACCAATCGCCATTAAGTATGATCAAGTAGTTCACTTTCTCGCTCAATACCGTTGATCAGGTCAGTCAAACTTCACATTGACGTTAACGGAGGTATATAATTGTTTAATGTACACCTACCGCCATTACGTAGGACTGAACAGCTTTCATCCCGTTCATTTGTAACTCCAATTTTCTCAACCTGTCCGCCTCACAGGTCGTCAACATTACCAGCGCAACGATGACGAACGGACGTAAGAACATCATACTGTAAAAATACATTGACAAGATTAATATTTTTAGAATAAGAAACGAATAGTCTTTACATGTGAATGATTAAAACATATGAAACTTTTATAGTCTGAACAATACGACAGTATTATACGACTGTATCATACGTTCATAGTATATATTTTTCGTTTGTTTAGCCAACGTAAAATTGACCTGTTTAAGTATAAACTTCATCACAACATGGAATCTTGGCCACAAATCGTGGTTTTGTTTATAATGTGCCAGCAGGTTCCGAAAACATGATATGTTAAATCTGTTGTTTTTCATAGTATTTAAATTGTACTTTAAAAATATATTTGTAGTTACTATTATTTCCCGCGTTGTTTGGCGTAATTTGATAAACTGCTTTCGATTACGGAATAACATACTAGATGAGAAAAAATTCTGCAAAATAAAGTATTTACTGTAAAAAACAAAAAAGATTAACGTTTGGTGTAAATATAAGTAATGAATTGCGTGTAATTGTAATTATCGGGGATAAAAAATGCAATTGGGCTGGTCGAAGTGCGCGTGGAGGCCTTAGAACACCACACGCTTTAACAATCTAAATTGCGTTCATATCCCGATAGTGAAATCAATCCTGCAACTCATTCCTTCAATATATATCATAGCTATTAATTTTCCCTGATGATATGATAACGAATATGTTATAATTCCATGTATTTTTTTATGCTTGTCATGCATATAAGGAGTGTACGAAAATAAAAGGATTGCAATCAGAAATTACAAAAAAACAACATATGACTGCATTAAAGTAATCAAAAAAGGGTGTTCCTTGTTTTACTATAATGTACGAATTTTATAAATGATTAAAAATATTTGTATCATGTTTAATTAGAAAAGGCGGGCAACTCTCTTATATCCTTTGTATGATCATTAAATCGAAAACGATGAAGATGTTAGAAGTTGCATAAGAATATAATAATTGTTTAATCTCGATTTTATCTTTCTTACACAAATTAAACAACTGAAATCAATCCTGCAATTCATATACATGTAATGGTGCTCCAATGTCAAAAGCATTATTATGTCATATTTGAATGCATCGTCTTATACCCTTTGTTGATTTTAACCTTTGTACAATTAAGTACCGTGGCAGTGGGATATTTCGCTTTGAATATCTTGTTATCATGGGTAATTGTTGAATCAGTTTTTTTGATACCGACTAGGATAACGTCGTATGTTCTTTTTCATATTTAGTTATATTACGAAACAAAAACCCTTTATATCGTGAGTGTTAATTTATTTATTTAAAGAGTATGTATTTGTTATCAAACAATTTCTTTCGAAGAAGAGTTTTCTCCAATACTTTACTAATATTCATAAAAATGAGTTTTTGCAACATAGTGTAAACATAAAAATATGACCTGGGAACTTTAGTTTAGTTTACGCTTTTCATGCCAAACTTATATTATGATTTGTTTCACGTCCTGGAGAGTCTCATAGCTTTGTGTTTTGTATCTAATTTATTCTAAACTGTGTGCACGTGTGGATAAACGTCTACGAAAATTCCCGCGAAGGTTTCCGGATAAAAGTTTCTGTTAAGCGTCACCGATTGGTATTTATGTGCCTTTTTGTGAATGAAAATATATGTCAAAGGACTGTTTTTGCATCATTATTCTTTATAACCTTGCAGGTGCAGCACCTTTCGGCTTATTCAATTCCGAGTGAATATGTTTGCAATCGATCACAAATAACGTCAGCTTTTAATAAACGTATTGTTTGAATTACAAACCACAAACATTATTGCTAGCTTTTTTTCAATTTAAGCCCATCGCATTTAGTTCTGTGTGAGTGTCCTTTATTTCTGCAAGATTTGGCGCGAGCATTGACAACACGTTACCATGTCAAGGAGTGTTTTTTATCTGACCTAGATTCAAACGTCTTCAAGTTCAGTATTGCGGTATGTTTGTCCTTATTTGTGGACGTCATAATGACTGAATTATCATACATGACCGATGACCGTTTATTGTTGGTTAGTATTAACACCTTAATCGCGTGCTCTCAATAGCAAATTGCGCAAACGTTTGTCTCGTTCGGCCCTCGTTTCGCCGTTACAATAAATTATCAACGTCAATGAAGACTTGGAATGCCTCTTCCATATTCCTATTTTAATCATCTTGTGATATCCGAAGTCCCATTCTTCTATATATGTAACTCCCGTTAATTTTCGCAAATGTCGTGCTTTACATTTTTGACATACGGACGGATCATCAATTTAGAGATTGGTAGAATGTAGGCCTTCAAACAGACCAAATCCATGAACAAACTTTGAAATTATTCATAACCGTGACATTTTCAATGGGCATGCTACTTTCAATATAGTACGTCAATTGACTATATTCAGGTTACGTGCGGTGCCAAGATTAATCAGTAAGCGGGAATGCTACAACATAAACTTCTACGTTATCTGCACTCTCTGCCTTGAAATTCCCATTGGTTACCTGTGTATGATAATAGTCTGGATTCAGGTGCTTGTTATTCTAAATTTACCGCTTATTATTGAACTGGCTTTGATAAAATGATATTCACCTGACTGCTCGTGTAAATCTTAACTCAATGTTAATCGGTTCCGAATAAGAGATTTATAACTGCTTGGTCGGTAGAATATTTTTTTTTAAATGCACACATGCATGCTTATCTTCGTCCAAAGTGTTCTCGACGTTCTGAACATGATACACTAGTGACATGAAAAACTACTCGTTATTCTTTGTAACACAAACATTTAGATTACTTTATCCAACCGAGCTGAAAAGCAATAAGACGAGCGGGCTGTTTATACGCATGCAAAATTAAAAAGTTGTATAGTTTAAGACGATTTCTAGCACGTGCTAATAAACAGCAACAAAAACCCCTATTTACACGGTTTTTTACTTTTACGCCCAAGTGCTAAAACAAATCATGTAAATTGCACCGAACGCTAATGTTCTTTTATTCTTCGGCAAAATTAATTATCTGAGAATAGTTGATGTACAAATAAGCTTGTCTTAGAATTGAGTCAATAATGCTTAATATAACTTCATGGTGACCCTGTATAATTTTGGTATCATATTTTAAGGAATTTTTTTCTGCGAATTAATGTTATTTGAAAACAAAAGCGCTCTTAACAAATAAAGGAAACACACACCTACTGTGCATTTATCCCACTCTGTGCTATAACATACCTACTAATATAATATTGTTTTGAAAATAACTCTGAATAACTGAAACTTACGCTTGTTTGATAAACAAGTATATTTAATAATAAACAAACCTACCTTTGCCAAATGGAAATGATTACTACGCCTTAACTTTATCCAATTCAACGTAAACACTTATTCACAATGTTCCAGCTAGCAGGCTCCCGCGTGTCTGATACCTGGGATATATCAGCACTGTTATATAGGTAGCTATTTCGAGCCTAAGCTCACATATGTTTATTATTTTTAAATGCCCTATTTCTTGCACACTGCAGCAGTTTGCAGAATGTTTATTAGCCGAAACACAACTAGCATAATATCTAACAGACACATTTCACGCATGTCGAGTACAACAGATATAAAGCAATGTCGAAATTGGAGATTAAATTAAGTATTTTTAAAATGTTTTGATCGAACAGTTATTTTTTACTCACTGAATTAAGAGCATAAATAGCAAACATTAATTCATCAATATTAGTTTGTGAAAAACAAATGATAAACACTATATTTATTTTCTGGATGGTTACCCCTCCTCTAGTTATGTACAAAACAGTAACTTGTGATAAAAGAAGGCACAAGAGCAAATTATGAAATATCATGCACCATGTAATCCATCTATGATATCGACACTGTAAATTAAAATATAGCATGAATTTATTTCACTGAAGATAATATTTACAAGTCAAAATCATAAACGTTAATAAGGGAACGGAGGGTTTATTGTGGTATTCTATTGAATTGCAATTGAGAACGTGCGAGGGAGACATATAAGCTTATCCCTATTTTGTCCGTGCAAGATCAACGTCCTCTGCATGTGTAGTCATGCCGTCAGAAATATGGGTGTCATAAGAATCTCCGAGTAAGTACTTTAGTTCCTCTAGTGTCATTTTAGATAGTGTACAATAATTATGCATTGTTGTGCTTGAAATTGTATTTCAAACAGACAGTTACAGTACGTCACTAGCTAGAATCATACCGCATAACATGTACGTTCCGTTTATTTGCCGGTATCGTAGCGTAAACAATCAGCTCAAGCTCATCTGCTGTAGAAGTAAAAATATCGCCATACGTACCTTGAATTTATTTCCCACACTACAACGTGTACCTTTGCCAAATAATAATAATGCTATTTGAAACTAAAATCATCGTCTTGTTTTTTCTCCTGGATTCCTGTTAGCGCCATGCAATACATAATTATTTATTTATATTTATTTATAGTTAATTATTATTATTATTATTATTATTATTATTATTATTATTATTATTATTATTATTATTATAGTTATCATGATGTCAAATTTATGTCAATCCAATTTTAAAGTTGCTCTCCTCATGTTCACCTGATCTATTATTAAGTTATTTCCCAATATCCACTCATTGTTCTACAGAACATCATTTGATGTATACCATGATAAATATATGTATAACATAAATCATGTTTGACTTTCGCATCTTGTTATGTTTTATGTTCATAAACTTCATTGCTCAATTTTATAATAAGTATCGTTTGTAGAACAAAGACTTAACTTGCATAATGTCTGTAAATATTATAAATAGTTTTTATTTAATGTCACTCCATAATTTTTGTTCTCCATAACATTAATCCAAGATTTAAATCAATATTGTTTTTAAAATATGGGTTTAAAAGCGGTAAAAACATTACTTTGTGGTCATAGGAGTTGAGATGGGAAATGGTTCGCCTATGTTATACTAGTAGTTGTCATTGATTACAAACATGTCTTATAATGGTGATCAGAATTACATGACGTCATTTAAATAGCAAAAATAACAATGTTATTAAATGGAGCTTTAATCAATCATTTTTTATAAAAAGAGTAAAAATAGTTTTCAAAGACACATATATAGCTGAAATCCATCTACTTTTCAATACGTTGCTGTAATGTTATTGACTGTTCGGCGAGGAAGAATTGTATGTGCAACTTTGATAATCAGGGGCTGGTCGCATGGTTACGATGACATGTGATTATTAAATCATTTCCCAATCTCAACTCCTATGACAACATAACAACACAATATTATTCGTAATAGTGAATTTTCCTTACTCTTTAAAACCCACCGTCTCGTAGAAAAGGTACGCAATTAATATAGAGCACGGGACAAATACGAAGCCTAGAAACCTAACCTATTACTCAAATGCAAAACTATACATCTTAAAAGACGTTACCTTCTAATTAAAGGCATAATTTTGTAGCCTAGAAGAATTACCTGTTGATTAAAGACACACATATTAAGTGTAAGCGACGTTACATCTTAATTAAAGCATACTATGAATCCAAATGGATGGAAGCTGTTCGTTACAGGCACATATATAACGCCTAAGAGTCGTTACCGGTTGTTTAGGTACACAAATATAAATGAAACACACGTAAAGAGTAGGATGCTTGTTGATTACAAACACAAATATATAGCTGAGGAGACAATACCAGTTGATTAAAGACACTAATGTGAAATATAAGATACATTATCTGTTGATTAACTTTTTATACATTGTACGTAATGTTTATTTTTTATATATAAATAAACGGGTTGTCATTAACTAGTAATATCAACAATACATAAGATATGTGTGTTATGCATACTGGTATCTTCCAAACATTAAAATGTGATTGCTGTTTAAGGACAACAATATAGGATATTAATTTTTAATGAAAGACGCTTTTTCGGATTAGGAATTGAGGTAACAACCTCTATGGTATTTCCCAGTCATTCCAATTAGTCAACCATACGTTATACAATATTTTGGACTTTGTTGCTGAACATATCTGTCAGTTTTATAAAGCATTTGCAACAAACCTTTGACAGTTTATGTTTAATGTTGCCGTAGCTATTAAGATGTACAAACATACCTCCTCTTAAATGAGAACTTGCCATAGATTGCTTAGATTTATTATTGCAGTCAAGTACCTGTTGAAAACATGTTGCCAAATTAATGCTTTAAACAATGTTCTGACACGCAAAATATTTTCAAATTGAATATAGTACATCAATTGACTTTATAAAGGTTACGTGCAGTGCTATGATTAATCAGTGCACGGGAATGCTAAAACATAAACTTCTACGTTATCTGCCGTCTCTGCCTTGAAATTCCCATTGGTTACCTGTGTATGATAATAGTCTGGATTCAGGTGCTTGTTATTCTAATTTTACCGCTTAGTATTGAACTTGCGTTGATGAAATATTATTCCCCTGACTGCCCGTCTAAATCTTAACTCCATTTCCCTCGGTTCCCAGTAAGACATTTACAACTGATTGGTCGGAAAAACAAATTCTTAAAATGCACAAATGCAAATCAAGTTTATCTTCGTCCGAAGTGTTCGCGACGTTTTGAACATGATACACTCGTAGCATTAAAACATACTAATTACTATTACTGTAACACAACACGCGTTATTCGTTTAGAATACTTTATATACCTGTGCTGATAAGCAATAAAGCGAGCGGGCTGTTAAAACGCATGCGCAATAAACAAGTGTCGTAGTAAATGATAACGTTTAGCATATGGCTCAAGACCACAGTTATCTGCCCCCCCCCCCCGTTGACCAAAATCCGGATGTAAATACAGAAAAAAGAGTGCTTGTGTTCAAGTATCAATATGTTATTAATATTGAATGAAAAAGAAGCAAAAAATGTTCTATTTGCAGAGAACTTGACTGAATATGACACTCCATTGCAGAAATTGATAGTTTTTAGTGTAAATATTTGAAAAATCATAGCTTGTGTAAGTCTGAAAATTAGTTGTTTGTAGCCGATTGACTCCTTGGCGGAAGGGTTATGTATTTGAACTCAATTTTGACAGTCAGGTCAATGGTCAACATGGTGTTTTCTTGTGATTATATTTTGTTTCTTGAATTGTTCTAGAGATGCCATGTCCTTGTTTTTCAACTGGGATGTGTATAAAGTCAAAAGCCAGGTTAGTGTCTATATGAAACATATAGCAAAAATAACTGTGGTCTCACACCATAAGCTTATAAACAGCAACAGGCTTAAGCCAAACTACCACAAAAAATTGTTGCAATTGCACCAATAGCTAATGTTAATTTATGATTCCTCAAAATTGTGTTATCTGAATATATTCGATATGCAAACGTACTTGTCTTGGCATTGAGTCATTTATGCTTTATATGAATAATGAATGATCACATTATTTTTGGTATCATATTAAAACGTATTGCTTTCTGCGAATTAATGTAATTTGAAAGCAAAAGCGCTCTAGAAAAATAAGAAAATACACTCTAACTATTCATGTATACAACTCTCCGTTATAATATACATAAGCTCATAATATTGTTTTGAAAACCACTGGGAATAACTTAAAATTCACGTTTGTTTTATAAAAAATATATTTACTATTATACAAACATACCTTGTCCAGATTGAAATGACTACTACGCCTTAACTTTATCCAGTTCAACGTTACCACTGTTTCTCAATGTTACAGCAGGCAGGCATCCGCGTGTCTGGTTTCTGGGAGGAACCAGCACTGTTATATAGGTAGCTATTTCGAGCTTCCGCTCGTGCAGGTTTATTTTTAAATGCCCTATTTCTTGCGCACTGCTGCAGTTTGCAGAATGTTTATCAAAAGAAAAAAACAAGTAGCAGCACATCTTATAGACACATTCCCCGGATGTCGAGTAAAACATTTATTAAGTAATGTCTAAATTGAAGATTAAAATAAGTGTTTTTGAAATGTTTTGACCGAGCAGTATTATTTTTACTCACTGAATTAAAAGCATAAAAAGCAAACATTAATTCATCAGTATCTGTTTCGAAATTAAAGGCAAAATTGTTGAAAGAATTGTTAAACACTTTGTTTAATTTTTGGATGGTTACCCCTCCCCAAGTAATACACAACACCGTTCTTTGTAATAAAAGGAGGCACGAGATAATTTTATGAACAATTTAAACCACGTAATCCATCTGTGATATCGACACTGTAAATTAAAATATAGTATAAGTCTATTCCACTAAAGATAATATTTACAAGTCAACAAAATTAAAGTTATTAAGAAAACGGAGAGTTTATTTTGGGAATATAGTGTATTGCATTTAAAAAACGGACGAGGGCTACATATAAGATAATCCCTATTTCGTCCGTGCATTATCAACGTCCCCTGCATGCGTAGTCTATCCGGCCATCAGCGATATGGGTGTCATGAGAGTCAGTACTTTAGTTCTTCAAGTGTCATTTTGGATAGTGTACAATAGAATTGCATTGTTGTCTTTGAATTGGCATTACGAGCAGACAGTTCTTCGCTAACTAGAAACATACCGCATTACCTGTACGTTCCGTTTATTTGCCGGTATCGAAGACTAAACAATCAGCTCATCTGCTGTAGAAGAAAACATGCACGTACCCTGAATAAATTCCTCATACTACAACGTGTACCTTTGCCAGATAATTATCATGTTTTTCTAATGGATTCCTGTTAGTGCCATGCGATACATAACTGCATGCCGAATTATTATCATTATTAATATCATTACCATCATCATAATTATTATTATCGTTAACATTATCTATATTATTATTATTATTATTATTATTAGTAGTAGTAGTAGTAGTAGTAGTAGCAGTAGTAGTAGTAGTAGTAGTAGTAGTAGTAGTAGTAGTAGTAGTAGTAGCAGCAGCAGCAGTAGTAGTAGTAGTAGTAGTAGTAGTAGTAGTAGTAGTAGTAGTAGTAGTAGTAGTAGTAGTATGTCTCATTTAAGCCAATCAAATTTTAATGTTAATCTCCGCATGTTTACCGAATCTCAACATTTTTTTTTTAAATTTAATTAATGATGTTCTTTCTCAAGACCCAATGATTGTTCTACATAGGTGTATGAATAAATCCATGTTTAATTTTCGCATTTTGTTATGTTTATGTTCATAAACATTATTTATCAATTTTGTAACAAGTGTCGTTTGTAGAACACAGACTTTAATTGCATAATTTCTGTAAATATTAAAAATAGTTTTATTTAAAGTCCCCCTATAAATATTATTCTCCAGAATCCAACTTTTAAATAAATATTGTTTTTAAAATATTGATTTAAAAGGGGTAAACACATAACTTTGAGGTCGTAGGAGTTGAGTTAGGAAATGGCTTGCATTGGTTATACTTGTCGTTGTCATTGATTTAAAGCATATCTTGTAATGATTATCAAAATCACATGACGTCGTTCAAACAGCAAAAACAACAACGTTATAAATGGAGATTTAATAAAGTATTTAGCAATACTTTTTAAACACAAATATATATCCGAAAGCCATCTATTTTTCCAAAGGTAGTTGTAATGCTCTCGTCTGTTCGGCAAGGAAGATTTGGGGAAATGTATTGTGCAACTGTGCTAGTCGCACGTTTACGAGGCCACTTGATAATTAAATCATTTCCCCATCTCAACTCCTATGACAACATAACAACACAAAATGATTCATAATAGTGAATGTTCTTTACTCTGTAAAACCCGCCGTCTCGTAGAAAAGGTACGCAATCAATATAGAGCATACGGGACGGAAGCCTAGGAAACGTAACTTATTACTCAGATGCAAAACTATAAAGCTTAAAAGACGTTACCTTCTAATTAAAGGCATACATATGAAGCCTGGAAAATATTACCTTGATTTGAGACACACATATTAAGTGTAAGCGACGTTATATCTTAATTAAAGCATAATGTGACTCCTAATCGATGTAAGTTGTTAGTTGAAGACACAGGTATGAAACCTAAGAGTCGTTACTGATTGATTAAGTACATAGATATAAAAGAAACGTACGTGAAGATTAGGATACGTTGCTTGTTGATTAAAGACACAAATATATAGCTTAAGAAACAATACCAGTTGATCAAAGACACTAATGTGAAATTATCTGTTGATTAAGGCACAATTATAATGCCAAATAAATGTTACCTACTGAAATAAGACACACAAATGAAGCCTAAGAGACGTTACATGTTGAATAAAGTTACAAATACGAAACCTTAGCAACGCTACCTGATTTGAAATCATTTTTTTTAAATATGACAACGAACGTGCTTTCCGATGTGATCGCAATAAAGCTATTCCTAGTTTCTATCACACGGATACGTGTCTGATATGATATACATGAAAGGAGGTTGAAACCGACAACAATGCATTTTATAACGATTTGGTTCATAATATTACTGTATAATGTTTAAGCAGTTATTCATATTGACTATTAACCCAATCGTTAAACAATTGTTGTTACAACACATTTTATACATTGTAATTATTGTTTATTTTTTATATATAAATAAACGGGTTGTCATTAACTAGTAATATCAACAAGACACAATATATGTGTGTTATGCATACGCATACTGTTAAACTGGTATCTTCCAAAGCTAAAAATGTGACTGCTGTATCTGGACAACAATGTAGGATATTATTTTTTAAAGAAAGACGCTATTCCGGATTATGAATTGAGGTAACAATCACCATGGTATTTCCCAGTCATTCCAAACAGCCAAGCATACGTTATACAATATTTTGGACTTTGTTGCTGAACATATAAGTCAGTTTTATAAAGCCTTTGCAACAAACATTTGACAGTATATGTTTACTATTGCAATAGCTATTAAGATGTACAAACATACCTCCTCTTCAATGAGAAATTGCCATAGAAACACTATTTATTTGCTTAGATTTATTATTGAAGTCAAGTACCTGTTGAACACGTGTTGCCAAATTAATGCTTTAAACAATGTCCTAACAAGCAAACTAGGTTACATTTCGAAGAACAAATGCACACTCCTTGTGTAATGCCATTGAGGCAAAGTATATTTTAATAACGGGTTCATCTATATTACCTTTAACATCAGAAACCATTAATTGCAATTTACAAAATTTATCTCACACAAATGCTCAAATATTGTACTAAAAACTCTTGTACTCAAATGAAAAAGGTTTTGAAAAAATAAAAAATAAATATCTGTATATAAAGTTTATATGTTTTCTCCTAAAGCTACAACAACTCATTTTTCTACTTAATATTAACTTAAAAACTCCTCGATCAACTTTAACGATCATCAAAGCAGGCCTAAAAATTAATGCATAAACATACAGGACAGGGCAACCATTTAAAGCTATAAAAAACTGTATTTGTATCAAGGTTATTCCAAACCTATTTGCCATTATAAAATTTATCAGTCTCAAAACCAATATAATATCATTTTGAAGCCAAACTACAGAAGACATGTTTGCAAGTGTATTATCAAGGTAAACACGACTTTAGTCATTTATAAACCTGCAAGAGAATAGTTTCGTTTTTTGTTTTATTATTATGGATTGTTTTTCCGACAAAGTTGTTATATTTTGTTTATCTCAAAGAAGTGAAATTATAAATAATATGTTCTGGTTTGGGTTTATATAAAACAGTTTTTTGTTGTTTTCTCAGGAAGTTTTGTTTTGGTAAATGAACAAAACCTAAACATATATTAATTTTGTAACAAAATATACCTCTTCGAGGAAATACCTTCATTTTTTTTTTTTAAATTATTAATACCATGCCGATGAGATGTTTACGAACTATAAGAAAACAACCAAAACAACATAATTTAATTACAAAACAGCATCTTTTTTGTTTCAATAGAGGACCTGTTTTATTTACTCAGCTCTTGCTTTCTCGCTTTTCTCAATTTGTATTCGATATTGCTATATAATATGTGTTTACAACTGATAGATACCTTTGAATCGTACGTTCGAAAAAAACAAAACAATCGAGTGTATTACAATTACATGTGAGTTGAATAATTTGAAAGTATTTAAAAATATGTGTAAGGAGATTGCTTTCACCGAGTGGACACAAATATGTTATATTTAATGAGTTGCTTTATTTCACATATGTTGTCATACCTTCATTTTCAGGGAAAGATGTTCATAGCAGACGTTATTTATATCAGAAGCACATTTGTAATGACTTTTTATATTATATGTTTTTTCATTGACCATACAAGGCGTTATTCCTATTGTTAATCGTTTGTGTGTGACGTTTGAATTCGTGAATGTGTACGTTTGTGTTTACAGGTCAGTGTCCTAGATAAGGGTTATGTTGAATGTTTGACTGGACTTGGGTCTGTTGGCTTTGTTGTAGCATGCTTCTTTTGCCCTTTTTATAGTCACATGACACGGTTTTAAACATAACAGATCAGTAGTGTTAATTTAACTTTATAAAACGAGTATTATTACAAAGTCACATTTGCAAACAACAACACTTAAACGTTATACTGTGACTTTGTTTCGAATTGCAACCATATCGACATCGGAGGTTATGGCTCGTTTAAGGAATGTATTGCGTGATTGATGCCATTATACGTGTTAAAATGAAGTTTGGCTGGTCAAAATATGCATCGCGACCCGAGGATGTTGCATTAATCGGAAAATATTCGCAACTGCCTAATTAACTTGTCGTCGATTGTCCGTTTATGTGTGGATTGATTCGTGTGACCATTAACCACCTTTTTGAGTATATTGTGAATAAATCAATGTACTCTGGCAGGTGAGATGTCGCCATTATCTGGGTCCACGTATTGCACAAGTTGCCGACATAGGCTGTTGTTCTCCTTTTTTGTACCATTAAGCCGTTTTGATAAAAAAAAATGTTGTATGGGTAAATATTGGTTCAGATATGTCCATGCAATATTTACCACCATGTATGAACCACTTCCAGTTTAGAAAGTTCAAACCGTTTCTGATTTCTTAAAGTCTGAGAGTTAGAAATTGGCATGTACACGACACAAATATGTCATGGTTATCACATTATCACAATGCTTATTTCATTTCTCGTTTTATATGTAAGTCACTTATACCAACACCTAGTTTTCATATTACTTAATCGTGAAAAAAATATTTGTTTTTCTGTAGGCCGTAATGTAATTGGTGTAAATTATATCACATCATTGATACTAAGTACCTTTTTTGTTAATGGTAAGCGCTGCGTGACTTTAGTCTGATAACGTTGTAGTTCGATTTGTGATCATGAGCGGGCTAAAATTTCTAAAACAATTAACACTGTCATAATGTTATTTCATCTTTTAAACACTAAAACATATTTGTATTCAATGAAAAAATCTCTAATATCAATCGGAAATCATGCAATAGAAATAAAAGTGTTATCAAACATTCCATATAACATCATTAACAGATGATCAAATTAAAGGATATTTCATTCATAGTACGAGTTATACACTATGTATGCTTCATGGTCGCTAAAGAGACTCTAACATATCACATTGTATCCAGTGAATCAATTCCATGATATTTGTATCATGATATTAAACATATTTTCCCTCATAAAACGAGCCAAATCAATATAATCTTTCAGAAAACTAAGTTTTTACTTGCAGTTAGGACTAGGCTCAGAAGGCGTTAAACGTAACGTTGAGGTATTGAGAAAATTTAGAAATGGCTTATGCGCTGTCGTGTTCCCGTTGTTATTGTGTCTTAATGACCTTTTAACCAATAGCAGTGTATGCCATTTTATTTTATCTCAATGACATTTTTAACCAATAGCAGTGTATGCCATTTTATTTTATCTCATGACATTTTTAACCAATAGCAGTGTATGCCATTTTATTTTATCTCAATGAATTTTTAACCAATAGCAGTGTATGCCATTTTATTTTATCTCAATGACATTTTTAACCAATAGCAGTGTATGCCATTTTATTTTATCTCAATGACATTTTTAACCAAATTTACCTGTTTATGTACCCACTTTACGCTACCGGTTTGATTGCCAAATATTTGCCCATGTGTATGCCATTATACGTAAAAAATATCGAAATTATGTATTCAATTATTGCAAGTGCGTAAAAAGCGATTACTTTTATGTGTTCATGCTTGTTTAACTGTTAGCAAATGTTAACACAAATAAGAATCAAGTGTTTTAAACTGCAACTTAAAAGTTCCATGTTAATGATGAATGCAATTTGGTTTGTTTATTGCATATGATACATACTAGCCTCAAAGGACATACACATGTTTTTTTTTAGTTTAATCAGATGTAAACATTGTTTTAAATAAAGCAGTATTTTTTGCGATGAAATATTCAGTGAAATAAATAAATATGTATTTTTAACAATTGTCTTCCTATGATTTTAATATAACATAATTACTGAAACACATTCGAAAAGAAGACCGCCTGTACGAGTGAGGTTTGGCTTTTAAACAAAATTTGTGGTAATTTGCAACACTTCGGAATGAATAATATTTGTTTTATTAATGCATACAATACACCGGTCAAATCTTAATAACTCAATCGTAGCATCATTTTTGTCGTCTTCGGGTGTTCTATAGTACATTGTATTGTAAAACAAAGCATTAGTGTTGTACGGGGCATTCAGGTTACTGGTCGAGCATCTATTGAACCACCAGCCCTCCGGCGGTTCTAGAACAGTCGTTCACGTCCCTGTCGTATGTTGCAAACGGACGGTGGTTTGTATCCCACGGGGTACTGTGGTCGGAGAATAAAGAGGTATCCAACACTGAAATATATCGGTGTATCTCATTTATATCACAATCATATGAGTGTATCATTATAAATTCGAATGTTAATTACCAGTATGATAATAAGATAAAGAAAAACGTATCGATTTACAAGCAGATTTTAAGAGTCATATTACTTTTCTACACACATTTAACGTATTCATAAATATTATTTATCACAAACTATACCTTGTTTTAACGTAATGAGATAATCTGTAATGTTTCTAAATCTGGAGAGATTAGAGATTAATTGTATTACCTATTTAAGGCGTAGTAATTGTTGAAATTAATTTGGATACAGATGTTTGGGCTCAAATGTAGTAAATTATATTTTAATATTGATTCTGGTATTTTTCTAGCTGGTGTATATATATGGGTCGAGGGACATTTAATTTCATAGATATGGTTTGTTTGATATTGTATAAAATGATGTTAGTCATTATCAAATTGTTTGTAAAACAATGTTTATAAGCGATTGGAATGCTGCTTACGGAAGCAGCAGAAGGATTTTTATTGAGTGTGATCGCAGTGTACATGTATATTGATGATGCGGAATGTTGCCCAAATTCGCCCGTTGAGTGTCGTTCACAAGATAATACTTAAAATGTTCATTGTATTAATTTTTTAGATTTTTGTATTATATAAGACATAGTACTAATGATGTGTACTATATACTTTAAATGAGGATATGCCGACCGCATCGAATGACCACGCAGGGCAGTTTTGAAATAATCATAGCAATACTAAGGATTGCTGTATAATGCTGTCATAATAACAAAAGGAAAAACCACGAACAGCCTGTGCATTTTTAGATAATGGGAAGGAATTGGACATTAAATAGAGAAATGGCCTATGGTTAAAACTGTATAATCTAGGTGGACGTGGCAAAAAAATCTTACGTGATATGTATTATGAGAAAAGGCACTGTGAAAACCAGTAACACATTTTTTGACTTTGTTCCATAGGCTTAAAGCAAGCGAAGAATATACCCCCGATATTATTTTATTTATATTTAGAAGTTCTGGAGTTCAACTTGTTTAATCGGTTAATGTTAATTCGGTTATAACCTTAGGGGAAATTATTTTTATGCGAATGTTATTTGCAAATGACATGGTTATAATGGGTCATTCCACTGAAGACACCATGGATTGCCCGTCTCCACAAAAAAGCACCAATCAACACTAACGGGGATATGCTTAAAAGCTTTCTATGGCCTTTTAAAGTTAAAAACATGCCTCTCAAGAACGATATGTCAATTATTTGATGCATTTGTAACATCAATTTCGAAATATGCCTGTGAATTTTGGGGTGTTGGAATTAATAAAGAGATTGAGAGGGTTTATTTAAAGTGTTATAAATCATTATTACCCGTGAAGCAGACCAAATTGACAATGCCAATATATGGTGAACTTGGTAGATACCAATGTCTAGAAAAACGATATTGTAGCTGACTGTACGGAAGGACAAGTCCCATTGAGCAAGTACTGTAAAGTTTTACCAGACTAGCTGTGAGGATATGAAATAGCACAATTTAGTGTTTTTTTTATAACGCCATATTTAAACAATCTTGGTACAACTCGATTAATAACAGTCCCATTTTGTGTACGTATAATCCTCTTTAAATTTCTTTCGAACGCTCGAATTCCCTTAATAATTAAAGACTTTCGGCTCACCAGTTACGTATTAAAACTGGGCCTTATGGTAATTTTACAGTTGCTTATAATCAACGCTCGTGCACCAAACGCAAATGTGGTGATATTGAAGATGAGTTTCACTTTGTTTGTATATGTAATATTCATAATGATTTACGCATAACATAAACGAAAATACTTTGATAGACCTAGTACGATGACCTTATCTTATTTACTAACTATCCTATTCAACTAAATCTGTTCAAATGTATTTTTAAAGGATTAAATTGTCTTCATATTGTTAATATTGTTTCGTTACCAAATTTACTTAGTTAAGTGCTTACGTTTAAAATTATATTTATAATATAACATACAATATAATTGTTGACAATGTACATGTTTGTAATATGATATGTTTCTGTGCTTGAGAAAAAGTACATGCAAACGTTACTTAACGCTTGTTTGTGCATCCTCAATGCTAATATAAAACTTTTTTATAAACAAGTGTCATATTTAATTATATTAATATGGTGACTATTAATGGTTATTTTATAACATTTTTCTTGTCTCATATGTGCACCTCGTTGCGTTATCGATGTATATATGTATAAATGAATTAGCATTTTGATTATGTAATGAAGAACCCGCTTGTTTACAAATACTGAATAAATGTTTTGAGTCTTGAATCTGAATTACTTTCAATGATACTTTGTTTAAACAAAAACACTCATTTCCATAAATCCAATTCTCTTCTGATATGAAACCTTTTGTTAATAAGAGAAATTTATCATTTATAGGCTGTTATAATAAACCATTTTAAAGATGCTAAATATTTATGAATTTATTGATACAAATGTTTCCGCTATTTCACGTATTGATTTGTTCTTATCATAATGAACCAACTTACTTTAAAAAACGTATTTGTTTTTTTTATTATACCTAACATGTAAAATAATGTTAAGTATACCAATACACGAATAACGTGTAAACCTATATTCGTCTCCTTTTGTCCTGTATACACATGATGTAAATTGTGTTATATACCAAATCAATCAGAATGAACTTTTTAATTCAAAACAACAATTGCTTCATTAGTAATATTCCTGCAAGACATACGGTTATTTTGTTAATCTTGTTTATAATAAATATTTATTTGAATACAGTATTTATTTTTCATTAATGAGGAAACGTGATATTTTCTCTTAATTTTATATATAAATATCTGAGACTTTCATCATTTTTTGCACAAAGACAAGAAAATGGAGTTATGAGTATATTACAAATCATCGCTAACTTACACATTTTATATATATGTTAATATTTTTATGTATTGTTTGACGACACGTGACAAATTCTTCATAAAATTATGTCGGTGAGAGAATAACGCGTGTATGCCACCAATTAAAGTCCATATCATTTCTATGATCGTATGTAACCGTATTCGACCTAACTGTATGCACTCCTAGCGTCTTAAACAAAAAAAAACGTACTTCCGGCTGAGTTGATCCTCTTGTCAACGTTAACGTTGTACCCTTCTGGTGGCGAAATATAGAAGCCCGAGTACTCGTCAAATCCCGTAGTTCCGTTCGAGAAACTCATGTCCAGTCGTAATGTCATGTTAGCCCGGCTTGTCATTGAGTGAAGAAGACTAAGACCTGTGAGAAAGATACATTTAATTTAGACTTGATGACTAGTGTATTTCACGCTCCTCGTTCACTTATCAAGATTTTGTTTTGTTGACCATTATACAGAGCCTACTGCCAAACACGTTGAGCATCTCGTAAAGCCAGTGTAGTAAGCCTATCCGCAATTGTGATTACAAACTATGTGCGTTTATCAGTGAGATCTTTGTGTGCACATTGCATTTTACATGGAAATAATGAATACATGATCTTTCAGTCAGAGAATTGTGTGAATTTCGATGTTTAACTGGAAATTGAAAAAAAAGGATGAAAGGGTGTGTGAAAGTTATCTCGTTAATTAAGTATATATTGATGTTTCATAACGCCCATATACTGACAACTAACAGTACATGATCTTCTTATATATTCGAATAGACAAAAAAATTCGGTTAATAAGTTAAACATAGAATCAACTTTTCTTCGAAATGAGGAAACAATCAGTATTATTAAAATGACGCGTCCAACTTTACCTCAAAGTATGTGTTAGGAAATGAGCATTATTTAATTTCAGTTAGTCTTCAGAAATAAATAACAACATATCACTGATTGAAAATGCTTAGGTTGGTGGTATGCAAATGTGTAGTGAATGTATTACACAATGGATCACCACATTATCGTTTGCGTACACGATAGAAGTTTAGAAGTTAATCGTTAGAATTTACCCTTACAACATTAACCAACCAATGTGCCAAATGAACAAACAATGAACTAGGAAAATAAAAAAAAACATAGTGTCGTATGCATTGTACTAGGAAATACACACTGGACTGGGAGACGGGCTATCCATGGTGTCTTATACAATGGATTGGAAAAGTCCAATTACGATGTCTTATACAATTTACTAACAAATGGCAAAGATTGATAACACATATACACAACTGGGAGTCAGGTCAACCATGGTGTCATGTATAACGCACTGGGAAAAGTACCAACCATGGTGTGATATGTTATTGACTGGAAGAATGACCAACTACGGTTTCAAATATAGTATACTCTGAAAAGGGCTATCCAAGACGTCATATTCAATGGACCGGGGGTAGAACCATCCATGGTGTCATGTTGTCATGTGCAATGTATTAGGAGAAGGTCCTTCCATAATGTCATATGCAATGAAAAGGCTGTAGGGCAAACACTTGACTTGAAAAGTGCCAACCATGGCATAATGTGCAATTAGCTAGAAGAGGAGGAAAAGCTAGTTTCATTTGGAATGAACTACGGGAATGGCATACACTAACTGTCAATTTTAAATGTACTTTTAGGAGAGCCAACAATCGTGTCATATTTATCGAACTGAGAGAAGGTCAACCATGGTGTCATATACAATGCATGGGGAAATGGGCAGCCAGCAGTGACATACTATTAACTTGTAGAAAGCAACCACAGTGGCTTAAACATTGAACTTTTGAAAGGGCTTACCATGGTGTCATATGAAATAGACTCGGAAAAGGGTCGACCATGGCGTAATAAATTGAGGCTTAATAAAGGGCCAATCAGTGGAACATATTCAATGGTTTGGGAAAAGAGCCAACCATGGTGTCATATACAATGCACTTGGAAAAGGGCAAACCATGGTTCGTATATTAAGTACTTGAAGAATGGTTAACCATGGCCTCATATACCCTAAAACTGGGAGAAGAGCCAACCGTGGTGTAATATTCAATAGACTCGGAAAAGGGAAAACCATTGCATCGTACACTTTAAACTGAGAGTAGAGCCAACCATCCTGTCATTTTCAATGGACTCGGAAAAGGGCAAACAATAGCATTATATACACTAAACTTGGAGTAGAGCCAACCGTAGTGTCATATTCAATAGACTCGGAAAAGGACCAACCATGGTGTCATATGAAATAGACTCGGAAAAGAGTCGACCATAGCGTAATAAATTGCCGACTAAATGATGGGCCAACCGGTGGGTCATATTCAATGGACTGGGAAAAGAGCCAATCATAGTGTCATATACAATGGACTCGGAAAAGGGCAAACCATGGTTTCGTATATTAACTACCTAAAGAATGGTTAATCATGGCATCATATTCCCTAAATTGGGAGAACAGCCAACCGTTGTGTCATATACAATGCACTCAGAGAAGGGCTTATGATGGTGTTACATACAACGTGCTGGAGAAAAGGATACACATGAAGCCACGTGCAATGGACTGGGAGTAGAAATAATCATGGTGTTAGATGCAATCGACAAAGAGAAGGGCTAACCATTGTGACATATACAAGGAACTCGGAAAAGGGCCAACCGTGCCGTCATATACAATGGATTGGGAGAAGGGCCAACAATGGCGCAATATTAAATGGACTTCGAAAAGAGCCGACCATTGTGTCATGTACAATGCACCAAGAAAAGGGCTTATCAACGCGTCGTAAACAAAGACTCCGTTAAGGGACAATCATGTTGTATAATACAATGGACTGGGAGTAGGGCCAACCATGGTACCATATACAATTGACTGGGAGTAAGGCCAACCATGATGCCATATAGAATGGACTGGGAGTAGGGCCAACCATGGTGTCATATACAATGGACTGGGAGTAGGGCCAACCATGGTACCATATACAATGAACTGGGAGTAGGGCCAACCATGGTGCCGTATACAATGTACTGGGATTATGGCCAACCATAGTGCCATATACAATGGACTTGGAGAATGACCAACAATAGTGTCATATAAAATTGACTGGGAGAATGGCTAACCATGGCGTAATATGTAATGGGCTGTGAGAATTACCAATCATGGTTTCATACAAATAGGCTCAGAGAATCGCCAAACATTGCGTTATTTGCAATTGACTGGGAAAAGGGCCAACCATAATGTCAAACGCAAAGCGTTTGGAAAAAAGCAATGTGTCATAAAGTACTTAAAATTATCAGGTTTTATGGGGGATTTTTCCCGTATTTGTCATTGCTTTTAAGAGGATGCGTGTTCTGATGAGGCTTATATATTTTTATTTAGCAATTATAAATAATAGTGGGAGAAGCGTGAGTTTATGGTCATGCTTACAAGTTTAAGCCTCTTGTGGAGTCCAGTTCCAGTGAATTATTGTTATAATGACTGTTTCAATGCGGTAATCCCATCATTTAATGGTAAAACATTATTGATGAGGGTATGGTTTGTTTGTGATGTTTGTAATTGTATTTAATCTTTGTGGCTAAAGTTTGTTGCTTGGTTCTTGCTTTGTACCATAAACAGGGTTTATTTTTGAATTTTCGACTACGGCTTGTCCCTACATCTTTCATTGTATTATTATATTACTCCACAATATTTTCTAAAATTTAACGTTTGCGTGCTTTTTTGCGATACAGTAGAATCAACGTGACACACCCAGTAGCCAAGCCGTCAACGTGTATCATACGTAAAGCTGCAAGGCAAATATTTTACATACACAAAATAAAAATGACACACACTACTACATGTGACAGTACGCTTAAACGAAAGTCAATTGCTTCTTTAAATGAATCATAAAACCTCAACCCTAAAGTTTTCCCAATATTCATCCATATCATTCCCAGTGCTTAATAACTGCAGAATTTAAACTATAAGCTTAATCAAACTAACCCAGCCAAAATTCACCATCTAAGGAGCCAAAACCCTGCTCGTAGTCCGAAAAGTTCCTGTTGAAGTTCACAGACCCATCCAAGCGTCGTTGGAATACCTTTAAGATAATAGAAGGCTGTATTTTAAATGGCTAAAGGACAATGGTTTTTAATATCAGATTTGATATGACGCTTAATCGGATAAGGAAGGCCCCCGAAATTACTTGCTTTGATAAATAAAGGAAAATACTGAATGATGAACAATTTAGATAGCATGGTAAGGTATCATGTGAATACCGGCTCAAGTATTAAGACCAATGATACCATGATGATTGTGAAGCCACAAATATTTCAGATTCGCTTTGAGCTTTATCAAGATAAATGGTTCATGGTCTCAATAGATGTATTGTACTTATACTTTCCTCAAGATGCTTAAACCAGACTTTAATGATTAATATATTTTCATAAAAAATCGATAATTTTCATTTACAATTAACAAAGTTTTTATCACCACAAGTAATACTACCACTTAGCAATAAGCATGAATAACATAATACTCACCGTCCATCCCCCACCCTCGGTATCCATATCACAGTAAACCTCCACTTCCTTGTGCATATTCCAGGGCGTGATTCTGTAAACACCCGACCCGCGCGAAAGACCCGATCTTAACACATCACTGCAGTCATCTGTTGAGTAAATATATATAAAAAAGTGTATTTATCTTTTTTCACAATTATGTCATAATTCAAAATGCTTCAAATTTAATAGTATAAAATGGGATAAAGCCTATGACTTTTCCATGAATTGTGACTATTTGGATTATATTCGCTAATGAAGGCTTTCAAGTTCTGGAAGGCAAATGAAGGAATGTGATCATTTATTTGGATTTATGATTTCAGCTTTTCAGGTTTATTGGACAATGGCTGAAAATAATATGAAGTATAAATATACAAAAAAAAAATTCTTTGTCACTAATTCAACTATGATATGCAAGGGATTTTGTAATGTCTCTTAATCTATACTTAAGAATTATGTAACAGAAGCGAATAAAGGATTTTTTACATATATACACAGATGCACAGTAAAACCTTTATATTACATTTACATGAACACGTAATACCTTTTTTGTAATAATAAAAGAGGCTGTTATACTTGTAGTGAATGCTGATATTAAATACTAGCTTCTTTATAATGCTATATACATGAACATATGGACAATATGTACACGTGTATCGTATTAAGGGAATGCTTACATTTGCTGCTTGTGCACAAATGATCGTTACATAAATTTCCAAAGCAACATTCATGGCAGGATGTTCGTTGTCGTTTTTCAGTGGAGCGACCGACGATCCCATGCTCATATCCCGGTGGTGTGCACATCTGTTATGTGCAAAATACACAAATCCTTGAAACCAGTTCAAAATTGTTGTGCGACAATTAACGATGGCGAGTCTGTCAACCTGAGTAGAAGTAAATTTAATGAACTGTTTCTATCCTTTAATCGACGAATTCCATGAGTTTCTGTTTGCGATGTCATCAAATGATACGTTTTATCAACAAGCTAGTCATGATTTGATACTAAGTTATGGATTATCTCAATTTAACAAATGACCACTAAATATCCGTATCGTTCAATATGTCCAGACGTGTATATAACTATTACCACGTATTTGGAAATACCTGATAAAGTGCCTTTAATTTGTGTACTGTCATAGTGAGAATGTCGCCATTATTAGCGACCCTATGTTTGCAGCTAAGCTTGATTTGTCTTGGCAAGTGATTATCAATTATATGTTTGTTTGTAATTGGTTTTATTTGTAAATGAGCTGGTCTTTTATTGATTGTTTCTTGTATCTATCGGTATATATAAAGTCCAATTGAACGTGGTAGCATTATTGTTTATATTACAAGTAAATTGGTAATTGCTTGCACTATTTATCATTACGCATATTCTACAATTAAAGTATGTCATCATAACCGTTTTGATCCGTAAAACCTTATCCCGTCGATGATACAAATTATACACGAAAGTACTAACGTTGTTGCTGAGACATCCCGTGTGATATAAAACACCATGCACCGTATCTGTTGTTTCCATAAAGCATGACTGGAAACATAAAATGTATTTTATTATATAAATGCAAGTACAAATTATTTCTTCAATATTTGTACTTTGATATTTCATTCAACACGCTTATATTAGTTAAGTGTTTGTGTGCTTTAGCCATAACATAATTCAGCATTATCTTGTTGAGATTAAGTATTAGAATTTTGGTATTTTTAAAAAAATCCAAACGTGCGTCTATTCGTTTACTCCCTAAGCTCAGATGATAACCGTGTGTGCTTATGTAATCATTTCACTAACCTGTCCCGAGCTACACATCTGAGGTCTGGTTGCATGTTGATGGTGTCTTTATATTCTGACAACTGTAACATTCGAGGGAGCCTATAATTCAAAAGTAGACTTAAACGCGCAAGAAGCAGAATTAAATATGGACATGCGTTTTTTATATTGAAGTTGTTTTTAACGAGCTATTTTCCATAGGCTAATTATGAGAACTACAGGTATTAAATAAGTTTTGACACTAGATGTTTATTATAATAATATTTATACAGGCTAAGTATGAGTTTAACTGATACAAATTAAGTTTAGATATTAAGTATTGAAGAAGCAGTGTGTTCTATTACCACAATCAAATAAGCCGATTGTATTTAATTCACGAGTAAAAATCACAACTAAAAACAGTAAATTATTTATTAGAAATTGTTTAATCTATGGTGTGACACCTGCATTGGTACCGTTAGTAGTTTAATATTTATCATGGTGTCATTAATAGAATAAATACAAGAGGAACGAATGAGTCGCATGATTGCTTTGAATTAAGCCACTTGTTTCCCAATAAATTTGTACAGTTTACATTAAACACGTCACGTCCGGTGTAAAATCTCAATGTATCTGCTTAATACTTTCTTTTTGAACTTTATCATTGAGATGTGATGTTTTTAAGGCTACCTTTTTCGACCTTTAAATAATTGTATTGATAATCTACTTGTATGCTGTTTGGTGTTTACACAAGAATAACGAAAAAATAGTGGTGAATATTCTAACATTATATTTTGGACAATAGGTCTGCTCTATCTGTTGTGGACAATGTTATACTGAATCACTTCCCATATGACGTAAGAAATGAGAAGATATTAGCAACCTTCAAATATAAACATAAGACACATCTTTTGAAAACTACACCTCAGTAATTTCGTTGCAAATATTTTTATCTATGACAGATATAAAGTCCATAACAACAATGTGAATAGAGTGTCTCAAATGAGTGTTTTAACTCGTATTGAATTTATTAAACAAGTTCATTTTAAAACGATGAAAACGAGGCTCTGCCGAGTTTTTATCGTTTTAAATGAAGAGTTTAATAAATTTGATACAAAATAAACACTTAGTTATAACATAAGTCTATTTACAGTCGAAATATAGGACGAAGTTTCCTTCAATACTCTTCTCTTGTCATAGTCGGGACGAATTTACACTGTATGTTATTAGGATGATTCATCCGCAGGAAAGAAAATAGCCCGACCTATAATCATTTTATGAACAATAAAAGCATAAACTAGTGTCTCAATTATCAACTGATTTTCAAAAGTTTTACTTTAAAACAAACAAAACATATATTTCAATCCATTTAAATCAAGCAAATCAACAATAAAAGCAAGGTCATAACTGCGTAACGTCATAAGTAATCACGCGAGTGTGTACATGTCATTTGGCGATTGAAGTTTAAAAAGAACATGAGTCAGCGTCACAGTCGCTTTCAATAGTGCGAATTCGATTTGTAGCTGGTCGATTAAAGCATGGAATTTTGTCATTTTAATGGATGTAAACAAGGACAATACCTCCGTGAATTGGAGCTATAAACATGTGGTAAAATCCACCAGAAAAAGTTGGATTTCATTAGGAATCAGTGACTCTGACAGTGTGTCAACTTTGAAGCGTTGCTGGCGAACTGCATAGATCGAGCATTTTGCGAGGAAGTAGACGGGGTATTTTCACTGAAGTACAGGATGCTGTACATGTTTTGTTTTGATTTGGATTTAATTAGGCTATAGTTGTTTATAGATACAATGTTCTTATGTACCTATGTTTGCATAATCTAGTTCGCAGGAACATTGTTGGCATTCAATTTCTGGACAAGGTAATTTCTGGCACTGTCTGGAAGTGTTTGTTTGGATTAAGCTCATCGTGGTGCTGAGTTTGTTGACACCGACATGATTTCTTTTGAAACATCGTTTCTAATGTTTGTTTACTTTTTTGACAGCGCGTATGAATACTTTTTTTCTGTGGTGGCGGTAACTTATGTGCATAGTTATAACACTACTTATATAAAAAAAATATGAAAAATATTGCGTTGGGTTATATCTCTCCTTCGCCGCGCCGTAAGTTATGTTATAGTGTACGTTATTCAATTAATTCGGTGTCTGTGGGCAAATAAATGAATGTTTTTGTTATTATTATCATTATTTTATTATTATTATTATTATTATTATTAGTAGTAGTAGTAGTAGTAGTAGTAGTAGTAGTAGTAGTAGTAGTAGTAGTAGTAGTAGTAGTATCAATTTAACAGTGACTTTTACATTGTACCATTGTTAAATGTATATTGTGAAATATTGAATACTTTTCTAATTCCTCAGTACATGTGTACAATGTATTTCAATTACATCGCTCTTGCGGTTCATTCATGATAAGTTTGCCACCTATGTATATATATAATCATTTGGTCATGTTTTTGATTGGGGCGTTGTCTACACTTACTTAATTGTATCAGTCATTATATCATTGTATTTGATAACAAGCAATTCGGGCATTTCAGTGTTGGTCAATGTGTTGAATAATCGACATAGTGAATCTCGACTTAGGCCCACTGTCGATGTCAAGTAAGCGGATGGAATAATGTCCGATTCGCGTTCACTTAAATGCAATAATTCAAATGTTATCGCTTGCGAATACAATAGTTACAAAAGCTAGCATGTACATCTGTCTAAGAGTATTTCAGCCTTCTTAAAATGGTACAAAGGTTGTTTCTAAAACTTTTTTATTTCGGACAATGGGTTGATTTATCGACCTTGTGAATGTGTTACAACCTTGAACTACGCCCTCGATCGATGTCAATTCTGATTATTAGCAGATCAAAAGAAATCATAGCGACTTCACTTAAATGCAATAACCGTATAGTATTATTTACACCTAGTTTTTTTCTAGTGTGTTCATTTGTGCAATTCCCTTCAAATTAAGTATTGGCCTTCTAATGGTGCAAAAATTGTTTCTAAAACTGTTAAAAGTATTTTACCTGATGATGCAGATGGTGTCGTTTGTGGAACAGTTGCTGGAAAAAATAATCTTATATGGAGTTGCTGTTTTCAATTAATTCGAACTGATTGTCTTAATTATTGTCAACCAACTGAATCACAACTTGTTCCACTTCAAAAGTGTTGATTTTATTAATGAACTATTACGTATTAGACGCGATACGTGGGCAGTCGTAGCACTCATACCAAAAATTTGGCGACAATGTATGCCAAAACTCGCCCAATATCGAACAAAGTCGGCCAATATGAGTTTCTACCTTTTTGATTGGCTACTAAACTCGCTAAATATTGGATTAGACAAATGGACCGTTTTCATTGGCTGTCGAAACTCGCCCTTATGTGAGAAATATGAAGAAAATTATCTTAAAAGACAGCCATTATGTTTTCCGTGTTACCGACTGTTTTGAAAAGAGTGTCCCTCATTAAAACAAAGTATTTCAACCACTTTGCACGGTTTGATATTACAGTTGTATTCAACCTGTTGGTGGATTTTTCGATAATTATCTTTTCGAAAACCGACAAAATGGCCGGTGATAATTCTGAACTTTTTGCAAACGATTTCCGGAATAATATAGAGGAAACATGCTTCCTAAGACTGTACTGTGCTTTATTCATAAGTATGTGCAATGTCACTGAAAGGATTCATGTCAAAATCAGCACAAGCAGACACCTTGAATGAATAAGGGATTACTAAGCTTCGATATATACTTAAGGTAAGTTATTAAAATGTTAGAAAATACTAATAATTTACTTGATGTCATATTTGCCGAGTTATTTGTCATCGGTCAGCAGCTAACCTTGGAATTAACTAGGCCAATATGAAATCACCCAATTAATAACAATATATTACACAATGGCCTAGAAAACCGTTCACTATACTCACGGCATCTGTTACACATAACGGGACAAGTGACCTCTGCAAGAAGGGGATCTTGACAGAGTTGTGGGTTGGTCCGGCAGCCGGTCACATCCAGGTCCACGCATGACCCTGAACCTGTGTCCACGTGCAAGCAAACCGCCCAAAACAGTATTATTGCTGCAAGGAAATTAGTTCTATCTCACATAATGTTGACATTTTTCATAAACAAGTATACGTTTTTAAAGCTGCACTCTCACGACTGCTGACAAAAGATTAGATCGCAGTTTTTTATTAACATTTAATAAGCTATGCTATATGGCTAAAAGCGTTACTTACGCGTTAAGAAAATTGAGGGTTTCTTTGCATACAAAAGTAGTAAATACGGTAACCTACGATCTGAGCTTTTGACAACAGTCTTGTATCACTGGTTTCCAAACATGAACGTAACAATTAACTGATTATAAAACCAAAATCAAAAAGTAGTCAAATCGGTTAATCTGTGAGAGTGCAGCTTTAAGACTCCGTCGACGAGTCAATACCACATTGATATTACGTTATATTATATGATATTCTATAACATTAAAGTATTTTATATAGTTTAAATAAAATAAGCTCAATTACCTTTCTCTTTGACAGAAGCCATGGCCTTACTTTTTCCGATTAAATATTATATTACAGAACTATTATAGTCCTGCTTATCTTAAGTTCGTGCTCTGTCTGACCTGATTGTGGAAACTAGTACAATTTTATACGATATGTATAATTGAACAACATATATAAGGACTTTCTTTTATATGATAGCAAAAATACGCTTTAGTCTTGAAGCTCATGTCCCTACCATTCAGTTTGACGGACGGCTTCTGGTTCATCCTTCATAACGCATTTGACGAAAGAGTTATACTCAGTTATCAATGGGTTTTATTATGTTGGCCATTTATTTCATAGATTGTTTAGACGGATGGTAAAACATTTCAGACTTGACGCACTTCGCCTGCTTGAATTCGTGCGATTCAAATCAAAATATCAAAACATGTTAAAATACGTATTAATGAAAGAGGTCGTGTTGTTCTAGATACTCTTGAGACACCTGCTTGCATATGTATAGTTTCGTGAACAAACCAGTAAACAGTAGAAATTACTTTCCAGTGGCTCGGTTTTGGATACATTCTTGTATCAGCTCAGAAAAATAAAACAAATGTATGATATGTATCATATTACCTGTACAACCAGGTGTGACGACATGCGGGGCCCGAACGAACTTCCCCGAGAATACTATCACGATGCTCTAATTACTGAGCCATTTTGTCGACTTGTTTATCATATCCCAAACTCGGGTTACAAAGGAACATGATATAATTAAATATTTGCCATTTTTACAACGATGGATATTAAGGATATTAGCCGAGTGTATAAGTTTGGAATTATCTTCAAATATCGATAAAAATGTTGCATAGAAAACGATTATAGTTTGTTCTTTCTAGTATTTTGAAATATTCTAATCATACGTATTGATTGTAAAAAAGCGTATCCGGCTGTGATTCATATTTTGTTCTTATGACGTAATTTATGTTTTCTGATGATACTAGTCTCGAATATCTATATAAAGCCCCTGTCACACATATTTTAGTACCAAATAACTACTTTAGCAGCGTATAACGAATACCAATGGCGACCAAAATGTCAAACTCAGTCGGGGACTGGTCAACGATTGTTCTTGCGACTAGTAAGAGATCGTTGTTCGACATTGGCAACCAGTAGACGACTGATAAGCAGCTTATTTATGTCAGTCATCGGCTGGATTTTGGTGAGTGAATGCCGATAGTCATTCAAAGTTCATCAACCTGTTCATGGTCATTCTGGGACAGTGCGAACACATCAATATTCAAAAAGGCATTGACGGATATATAACTTCCTTAGGTCACAATAAGATAAAGAAGTTGGTGATGTTGTATAAATTATTGTTTTATATAACATGAACTCACAACAAGATAAAGACGGTGGCGATTGACGAACATGTACAAAAGCAAAGATCTATAAAAAAAAGATATTAAAGAGAAAAAGTATTCCTAACACACATAGGCAGGAAAACGATCCGTTGGTTTACACATGCAACCATTTCACCACAACAACACTTCTACGACCATATAAAACCACCATTATACTTTCTGTTTAGAAACTTTAACTTGATACTGAGCATGTTGTCGGGATACCGATGCGGTTTAAAACGATATGTATATATACATAAATAAGATGGTCCGAAAGACCTACGGATGTTCATCCCGCTATGGTGATGTGTTTTGTTCGGGTATTGGTCTTGCCCTGTAGTATCTATTGTGTATTCAAATTTTCTTGATATAATGCAGTAATGTAATAGTTAGATTTCCTGAAGTCATATTTAAATAATTAAGAATAGGCGGTGAGGGCGTAGCAAACGAGCCCTTCTTAATAATTTCGATTACATCAGGTCATCTAACTGTCATACAAATATAGCCACATTGGCCGGCACATTGTCAGGGAGTGTGTATCGGATGAGTGGCTGCTGACGGACCTTAAACAATTTTTCATTGCCTATCTGCATTATCATGGTTAAAAATGTAGCAAGTATTTCTAATATTCTAATATTCGTAAATTGTATGTTTAATTAGAATCTACTATACATGAAATCCTAATTCATAGATATTAATCCGTGTACGGTACGGCTGTTTTCGTCCTAAGTGACTCATAACACAGGTCAGCCAGACGCATGGCCTGTAAAGTATCTCTCCTCGTGACTCGCAACTCATCCTTTTCTGAAACAGGGGAAGGAACTGTGTGATAAAAGTATGTTGTCATGTGATACACGAGAATGAAGGAAAGTATTAATTACTGGTTCCATAACACTTACTTAGGTTACACTCTACTATTTCATACTTTTATGTTGAGTTACACAATTTAAGCCCTGCTTTTTGTTCGTATTTCACCTTTTTTCCTGAAGGGAATCGAAATAATACCTTTTTAATTGTTATAAGCTATGTTAAAACGTTACAAACTTGTGGTTTATACTGTGTAATTTTCAAATGTAGTTTCTTGCATACAACCCTAGCGTATTAAGGGGAGGCGTTAATTGACCAAATGAAGTTTAATGTCTATATAATAAATATGAATACATCAGATTGCTTCATTTTAAACTAAAACTGCCACACTCTCCTGGGAGAAGATCCCCCCACGCCAAAATAAAACAAAAACAAAAAAACTTAGCCACATTTTTCTTCCCCTCTTACGTTAAATATTGGATTTGATCCTGTCTAATACAATTTAAAATGTATGGATGATACATATTTGAATACTTTACTTAGAAGACAAGGTTCACATTAACTGCTGAAATTTATCCGTCGATGGACTCTCTTTACCTTCAAGTACGTCAAGGAAGTGTTCCAGCTCGTTGGCGTACGCCTCCGGGTACCTGCGCATGAAGTTGGCCTCAGGAGCCGATTGTAACATACCTTGGTTCGTACCGCTAACCACGTGGTTAGCTCCCCTGTTTTCAACGGAGAGCTGCATCTTTTCACAAAGTACCTAAAGAACAGATGGAGAAATAATGTATCGGGACTAAAAGGAAAAGGCCCCCCGCAACAACCCATACGGTTCACATGTTTATGGGACTACTGTTTTGCAGGTAAGATGTACATTTAAAGGATGTTGAGCTCGAAGAAATCAGAAAATCGCGTCACACTTTACTCGTATCAGGCACGTGCATGTCGGTATGAAATACCAAAATTTCAAAGATCGAAAAACCATTGAAAATCAACACGAAAAAAACCTTATGATTTGACATCGTCACATTCCGTAAAAGTGAAATACCCAAATGTAAACAGATATTGTTAGATACATATTAATATATTTTGAATTGTAAAACGCGTTTCAATTTAACAAAGAGTCAGATTTTAAATACGATAAAAGTTAAAGATATGATAACACAACAGATGATTCCCCATGTTTCACGACACATAAATAAGTATTGTTGTTAATTGATCACTTTAAGCGATAGCAAATGAACAACTTTTATCGTTACTAGTTACTATGTTGTACCGTCACAACATAATTTTATCTTGTAGCATCGTTTTCAAAGCATACCATGATTAATTAATATAAGTATATATATTATCTTGAAAAGTTGTCACCATGGTTAAGTTTAGTCTGTACGTTTAATTCATTTGATTGGTTAATATCAATAATTGAATGCACTTTTGACCAATCAATGTTCTTATTTTTATGTAAGCTGTCGTTGCGTCTAATTGTTTACATAAGTATTACACTGTAATATGCTATTCCCATTCAAACAATTGCACTCTAAAGCCCTTTCCCATATTTGAAAATAAAGACACCTCCACATGTTTACTTATACAATACTGAAAGAGTGAATTATATGTTTTTATACCTCCAGCCGTTGATCATAGCCAAAGGGACACCATCTCCCGTTGTCTATCACAGAAATGGCGCCGTTTTCATACGTTACTACAACAACCACTTGATCATTGTCGCTTGCCCCCTTTAGCTCATCTTTGTGGGCGTGGCCTTGTGCAAAGACGCTTGTCGGTCGGCTTCCTATGATCCAGCCTCCCATGTCAAGGTCATGGATGGTCGAGTCCCGGAAAATTCCGCCTAAAAATTCAATCGTGTGGAGAAACGTGCGTACATATGAATATAAGGAAAAACGCATGTCTTTCGCAAAACCCTCAAAATGTTCTTGATCTGCAATCGCTTAACATACTTGTACATCATTTACAAAGTACACGGTATTGGTCATTTTAACAATGTTTTTTGAAGAACATCTGTCAACTGTCACCTAGATAGTGGTGTCTGATGTGTTTTTTTCCCAGAGGAAACTCCTGTTATAATATACTAATATTGAGGACAAAAACAGCTATACATATTAATGAGATTACTGATTGCATATGCACATATGAAGTTTGTATTGTAAGCTGAGTTTGTGCTTATATAAAGTATTCTTAACGATTCGACAGATCCAGCCCGCACTGTTTAGGTGTTTAAGTGTTTAGTGCAAATGTCTTTATATTAGCCATTAAGCATTCATGAGGACTTTGACTCTCGGTCCAGCCGATCCCAAGTAAAATATTTGCCCTTCGTGAACAAAACGCTTGTAAGATCCCCGCATAATGCTCCCTGCACCCGGGGACATCCTAGGTGAGGAGGCCTATTTCCCCCCGCTATCCCCGGTATAACCCAGGACCTTGGGACGTGGCTACATGGCTGGTGCATAGCTCACCTGACGTTTTGACGTATTCTATAGGTGGGTGGCTAAAATCACGACTGGTAGATTTTACAATGCGCACCGGTCCTGTACTTCCTGTGAGAATTTGTTGATAGATCGAGAAATGACTGGGGTCGAATCGCCTAAAGCGAAAAAAAAATTGTTATTCAAAAGGTACAATGTGTTCCTAAGTCCTCGGTAAACACCTAATAAATATTGATAATTGTATTCGAATTGTAGTGTGGTTGTATACTCACCTATAGAAACCACAACATAAGGTGTTTTTATTTTCTGCTCACTAAGACCGTAACATGCCCAGTTGGACACAATACTCACTCATGGAAGGCACACAGACTTGGTTTGTTTCTCTGTTTAGCAAGATAGTAATTTACTGGGTAGACGGTTTACTCACCTATGGAAGGCACAAAAGAGTGGTTTATTTTTTTGTTCAGCTAAGTCATAACATGCCCGGGTGGACTGTATACTCGTGGTCAGCGGCTTCTCGCAAAACACGGCCTTCCCTAAAATATACTAGCAAACATAATGTGTTCTGATGGCTATCCATAAAAGAGTTTTGTGTTTATGTTAATGTTAAAACATCCACCATCCGAATTATTGAAATTGTACTCGAGAACGAGTCGTTTGTTTATTTTTGTCGAAGGTTGTGGATGAAGTAATCATTTTTTGAGCCATACTATCATGGACAACGTTCAATAACTTACTAGCTTATGAGCGAAAGGCGTTGTTATTTATTCACACGTTAGTTATTGCTTCAATTCTTGTTATCGTTCCGCTATTTGATTTATTTTGTAGATTTAATCAAAGAAAACACCATCCGAACTTTTGAGAGACCTGCCAAGTAGCCGAATGCTTAACGAATTCAGTGTTTGGAGGCATAATGTCATGGCATTACATACGCTAGAAGCGCAACGGCTCCAGTATAAATAATGTCGTTCGGTCATACAGTTGACTCATTGTTGAACGCGAAGCAATTCTATGTGGTTACAGTTTTATTATACTAGAAATAATGTTCAGGGTGGTGTGTAAGTTTACTAGCACTCTGGCAATGCCGATTTGCCGATAAGATTGTTAGTCATATTAGATTTTCGTTGCATTTTGGGACTACTAATCATTATCCGATTAGGCGATTTCTGTCTTAGTTTTTACGGACAGTGTCAAGTCGGTTCATTTAATAATGATTATATTATGATTATTCGGAAATACATGTTGTCTTGCAGCGCTATATGTTGTTTAGGTGTTTGACTTTTGTGTTTATATACAGGACATATGATAACATTTAATGCTACTGGACCTTTTCTTGTAGTTTCGGTGTTCGGATTGAGTGTTGTGTGTTTAAACATGAACATTGTCAAGGCTTGCTTACTGGGCTTGTCTCTGTAGTTTCAGACTTTGTTTTGAGCTACGTGTGTTTAAACATGAACATTGTCAAGGCTTGCTTACTGAGCTTGTCCCTGTAGTTTCAGACTTTGTATTGAGCTACGTGTGTTTAAACATGAACATTGTCAAGACTTGCTTACTGGGCTTGTCTCTGTAGTTTCAGACTTTGTATTAAGCTAAGTGTGTTTAAACATGAACATTGTCAAGGCTTGCTTACTGAGCTTGTCTCTGTAGTTTTAAACTTTGTATTGAGCTACGTGTGTTTAAACATGAACATTGTCAAGGCTTGCTTACTGAGCTTGTCTCTGTAGTTTTAGACTTTGTATTGAGCTACGTGTGTTTAAACATGAACATTGTCAAGGCTTGCTTACTGGGCTTGTCTCTGTAGTTTTAGACTTTGTATTGAGCTACGTGTGTTTAAACATGAACATTGTCAAGGCTTGCTTACTGGGCTTGTCTCTGTAGTTTTAGACTTTGTATTGAGCTACGTGTGTTTAAACATGAACATTGTCAAGGCTTGCTTACTGGGCTTGTCTCTGTAGTTTTAGACTTTGTATTGAGCTACGTGTGTTTAAACATGAACATTGTCAAGGCTTGCTTACTGGGCTTGTCTCTGTAGTTTTAGACTTTGTATTGAGCTACGTGTGTTTAAACATGAACATTGTCAAGGCTTGCTTACTGAGCTTGTCTCTGTAGTTTTAGACTTTGTATTCAGCTACGTGTGTTTAAACATGAACATTGTCAAGGTTTGCTTACTGAGCTTGTCTCTGTAGTTTCAGACTTTGTATTAAGCTACGTGTGTTTAAACATGAACATTGTCAAGGCTTGCTTACTGGGCTTGTCGTTGTAGTTTCAGACTTTGTATTAAGCTACGTGTGTTTAAACATGAACATTTTCAAGGCTTGCTTACTGAGCTTGTCTCTGTAGTTTCAGACTTTGTATTGAGCTACGTGTGTTTAAACATGAACATTGTCAAGGCTTGCTTACTGAGCTTGTCTCTGTAGTTTCAGACTTTGTATTGAGCTACGTGTGTTTAAACATGAAGCATTGTCAAGGCTTGCTTACTGAGCTTGTCTCTGTAGTTTTAGACTTTGTATTGAGCTACGTGTGTTTAAACATGAGCATTGTCAAGGCTTGCTTACTGAGGCTTGTCTCTGTAGTTTTAGACTTTGTATTGAGCTACGTGTGTTTAAACATGAACATTGTCAAGGCTTGCTTACTGAGCTTGTCTCTGTAGTTTTAGACTTTGTATTGAGCTACGTGTGTTTAAACATGAACATTGTCAAGGCTTGCTTACTGAGCTTGTCTCTGTAGTTTCAGACTTTGTATTGAGCTACGTGTGTTTAAACATGAACATTGTCAAGGCTTGCTTACTGGGCTTGTCTCTGTAGTTTCAGACTTTGTATTGAGCTACGTGTGTTTAAACATGAACATTGTCAAGGCTTGCTTACTGAGCTTTTCTCTGTAGTTTTAGACTTTGTATTCAGCTACGTGTGTTTAAACATGAACATTGTCAAGGTTTGCTTACTGAGCTTGTCTCTGTAGTTTCAGACTTTGTATTAAGCTACGTGTGTTTAAACATGAACATTGTCAAGGCTTGCTTACTGGGCTTGTCGTTGTAGTTTCAGACTTTGTATTAAGCTACGTGTGTTTAAACATGAACATTTTCAAGGCTTGCTTACTGAGCTTGTCTCTGTAGTTTCAGACTTTGTATTGAGCTACGTGTGTTTAAACATGAACATTGTCAAGGCTTGCTTACTGGGCTTGTCGGTGTAGTTTCAGACTTTGTATTAAGCTACGTGTGTTTAAACATGAGCATTGTCAAGGCTTGCTTACTGAGCTTGTCTCTGTAGTTTTAGACTTTGTATTAAGCTACGTGTGTTTAAACATGAACATTGTCAAGGCTTGCTTACTGAGCTTGTCTCTGTAGTTTCAGACTTTGTATTAAGCTACGTGTGTTTAAACATGAACATTGTCAAGGCTTGCTTACTGAGCTTGTCTCTGTAGTTTCAGACTTTGTATTAAGCTACGTGTGTTTAAACATGAACATTGTCAAGGCTTGCTTACTGAGCTTGTCTCTGTAGTTTCAGACATTGTATTGAGCTACTTGTGTTTAAACACGAACATTGTCAAGGCTTGCTTACTGAGCTTGTCTCTGTAGTTTCAGACATTGTATTGAGCTACTTGTGTTTAAACACGAACATTGTCAAGGCTTGCTTACTGAGCTTGTCTCTGTAGTTTTAGACATTGTATTGAGCTACTTGTGTTTAAACACGAACATTGTCAAGGCTTGCTTACTGAGCTTGTCTCTGTAGTTTTAGACTTTGTATTGAGCTACGTGTGTTTAAACACGAACATTGTCAAGGCTTACTTACTGAGCTTGTCTCTGTAGTCTCAGACTTTGTATTGAGCTACGTGTGTTTAAACATGAACTTGTGTGCTTAAACCTGAACATTTTCAAGGCTTGCTTACTGAGCTTGTCTCTGAAGTTTCAGACTTTGTATTGAGCTACGTGTGTTTAAACATGAACATTGTCAAGGCTTGCTTACTGGGCTTGTCTCTGTAGTTTCAAACTTTGTATTGAGCTACGTGTGTTTAAACACGAACATTGTCAAGGCTTGCTTTCTGGGCTTTTCTGTGTAGTTTTAGTTTTTGTATTAGGCTATGTGTTTGCAAAGATGATAATTGTTAAGGCGTTCTTACTTGCTTATCCCTGTACATTCACTTACATAATTATGTTCGCTTGTGTTCAATAAAAACTATGAAATTGGTAATGCTTTGGCTGCTTGGTTGGTATCTTTACTTACCAATAGATCAGTTTAATGCTTGGGTCATAGTTAAGTCTTGCCCGTTGAGTTTGTCCATCTACGTTTAAATGGTATGTACTTTGTGTAAGCAAGACATTGATGCTTTTTTAACAGGCAATTGGTAGCCTTCTAGAGTATTGTTGTATTTTACCTGCATGAAGAGATCTGGTAATGAGATCCTCGTGGGTGGATGATGGGGATACAATCAGCACTGCTTCTACACTGATAACAACCATAACACTTTTCAAATTTCTTCAAATAGACGTTACGTTAAGATAACTTCACTAACAAATTTAAACAAGAAAACAATATCACTTTTGTTTGTTAACAGTATATTTGGTTCCAATAACTGATAACTTGATAATGTTTCAGTAAAGCATACGTTTATTTCTCATTTTGTTTTAAGATGATACAATTTTATTTGTCTTAAGTACTTCCTTCTCCTTTTAGATAATTAGAGGCAAACATGATTTTTCCCCCTTGATTTCATAAAAGACAATAATCAAACGTTTAACACTTTCCGCATTAAATGGGCAATGAAGACATAATCATATTACAAATTTATGATCCAACAGGTGTTATTTCACCATTTAAATACTACATAAAACAATTCGTTAAAGATGTAGAGTCGATTTTATGATTCGTATAAGATATCAACACATTATTATTTTTTTTATACACGGAATTAAAATGGTCGAATTTCTTTTCGGGTACTTAATTTCTGCACTGCATGTACCGCGGGAAATGGCATGCTTTGTCAGTTTTTGGTGATCGGCACATCATAAGCTAAAGTCTTATTGGTGACAAAAGCATGGGATAAAAATACTGTGACACTCGTGTATGTATAATTGCCAAATTTATTCCACTCGCCCAACTCATATATACCCAATTTCACCAAAAGCTCGCTTACTTACACATTTAATGGACTCGTTAAATAGAGGTGCATAATATATGTCGACTCGTTTTTGATCACACATATATATATATAAATCAATAGTAATGTGCTGACGATTAATTTTGACTAAAACGGACATTTAACAAATTATTCATCAAATTTATCTCACGAACTACCGACTTTGGGTCCTCGATGGCCACTTGAGCATTAGCAGGCGTCTCGCAGCGCGTGTCAAGGTTGTATGATGACGTCAGAGCACGTGCCTCTTCAACGTTCTCACGAACGATCCATCTGAGAGAGGCACGTGGCGATCGCAGAATATTCCGTACGTGCTCTAATCCTGACAACGGAAATGGGTTTGCATTGATATGTTGATTATCATTTCATGAAACATGTTTATAGTTATATATGAAACAAATAAAACGCGGAACTAAGCATAAAAGTGTTGTAATGTTTTTAGTTCATAATGATGTCTTGTAGCTATATTTTGAATATAGGATCACGCTCGATTCCGTTATTTGAATATAACTCAGCACTTGTGTCAACTTTAATCCTGTTCGAGGTCAGAATGAGAACCTTTTCCGTGATGGGCGGACACATATATCACTGGACAACTGACACCCTGGTAGGGTTTAAACTCTCAACCTCCACGGTTACTCTTTCCATCTTACCTTTCATTAGTTGAAAAAGAGCAATAATTAATTAATCAGCCTTAATAAAGCAGAAAAAGTGTTTAAATGTAAAAAACAGCCGTTGTATATGTGACAACAGTCCGTTTACAAAATAGATAAATCTGTCATAAAGGGTTCAAACATATTTAAAAGACTTTTCTACGACGTCCTTAAATCTTTGTTGACGTTACTTCATACTTTGATAATACACTGAATTATACAAATTCTCTGTGTTTAACAAAATGCATTTTGGAAATGTTTTTATTAATAGCAATTATTAACTCAAACTTTCAGAATTGTAAACATCCTATTGCTATGTGCATTGTTTATTGACACAGGCTTTTGTACTGCCGCTTTTGCCATTCAAACTTAAAACATCTTGAAGACGAGTATTATATGAATATGGATCCACTGTAAATTATAGCCCAAAAAGGAACAACATGATTATCAGTGTAAGCTGACGTATATTAACACACATTTGACACCTGCTTTACAAATCATACAAACAAACACGCTCACCCATTTTGCCCATACCAAATACTGCCAGGCCAATTTTTGAGGTCATTTTTCTGGATATAATTCTGATTCTGAAAACATTTGAATAGCACAATGTACTAAGAATTAAATAATGATGTAAAATCGAGCTTACAAGAGTGTTTTACAAATGTTTTAAATGTGTATGTATACCCTTACAAAAAAAGGTTTGAAGCGACTAACAACCTTTATCTTTTAAGTGGTCAACATTATATTGTGTAAACTATATATGTCACAATAATATAAAACGCTTCACGTGTTTTTATACCAATAACTGCTGACTGCTTATTCACTGAAATAAATGAATTGGAAAAATGCAAAATACTGCCTTCTCATTAAACAAACAGAAAGGTTGACCACAAATACATTAAGGCAGTTTCTTGTTTAAAGGCCTAGTTTAAGCCTTCTGTAAGTGACCCCCCCCCCCCCCCCGCCACAAAAACAAACGACGTGTATTTGTACACAACCTTTGTTAATTGATCTTAATCTTCTTGCTTAATTGTCTTATCAGATCTCCAAACTATCCTGCTGTGCAGTTGGGGATGTTTGTTATGAAAAAAGACCCTAAATGGCCCTGAGCCAATTAACGAATACACAGGAAATTGACCTCTACTGTGACACCAGTGCAATTAGCAGGAGATGCACAGCAGGGGATTATCATGCCAAACATTCCTTAAACTAGGCCTTTAACATCAGTTGTGAATTGATTTTTTAAACCAAACTTTTAAAGTGATTATTTTATAAGGAGCAATGTCATTTATTAAAGCAGGTTTAGCAATGCGTTATCTCTTTCGCCCTGACCTAACGTTTATGTTGAATGTTTAAACATCTTCAAGTTCTGAATTGAAGATCAACGAAGGTCAATATTTGTGTACTCTGTGTGAACTAAAGTAGATAAGACAACCATATTAATACCGGCTAAACATTTTACTTAAGTCAATACCATGATGAAATAAAATTATACTACTGACTGGATTATTTTAATATACATCAACAGAAAACAAACACTTCTTAATAAATAAATGCTGCTCGCTTTAATTATTTAAAAGCATCAAATAGGATTGTTTGAAATAACCTTTAAATGATCTTAAACTTTAACTTACTTTTAGAGCAGTGGTGTCCTCAGTATTCCTTTCAAATGAAAATGTAGATAGTGTAGGAAGGCCAAGACAAACTATACTCTAGATTCCCATGTATTTAAAGTTAGTGAAGGATATTGTTGTAGTTCACTTATCATTTTTATTATAGTATTTTGCTCCACAATGACTCAATTACTATTTGATGTATTGCCTTTCATACGATGTAAAATAGTTCATTTTTTATTTAAGAAGAATATTGTTAAGACGTTAAATGTCTTCTAAAAGGTCCAAAGAAGTTAATGAACATTTTACGAAAATTTCTTAATTTTTGAAGATTTTGAATGTCTTTCAAACAGTCCCAAGTAGTAAATTAAAAAAAATATGACGATATTTTTTTATCAACGTGATGTGTTCCGAACGGTCCCAAATGGTGAATTAGCAGTCTATAAACATATTCTTAGATTGTTGAATATCTTCCAGAAAGTACCCATATCCGCTTTGTATATATATGCATGTCTAAATGGAGAATCTATCATCAACAATCAACAAAACAAATTGTTTTCTTATATTGTTTTCAAATATATTTTAAAATCACTGTTTGGCTGAGGATTGATATAAATAACATTTGGTTTATAATAAAATTCGATAAAAAAGAATGATTGAGGCGAGCCAGAAAAACTAAACTGTTTGTGTGCCTTAACTTATAAATGTCTTATCATTTAATGTCATATACTGGTGCCCTAAATTAAAGACATCATGATAATACGGCAAGCAAGACTAACAGGTTTATCAACGAATTTATCAGAGTTCAAATACGAATATTACAATAAGAACTGAAGGGACAAAATTTAAAAAAAAATAACCCTGCTTAGAGTCCTAGAGTCCGAATGACAATGAACTAGAGACAAAAAACGTATAAGGGGTGTCAAATAAATTACCTGATCACAAATAGAATAGCATTTATAATAACATTACTGAGAACTACATGGGCAAACCAAGTAGAGCAAAATTCAATATATAACCCTGTTATGACACCGAACGACAATACAATGGAGCCAAAAATGTATTAACACCACATGCACACAATTAATACACAAACAACAAAAATACCACAGATGCATCAAAATAGCTTTTTTCACTCTGTTTTCGTAAGTAAAACACAGACCACGAGAAAACTTCCCGCCTAAAACAGTTCCCGCCGCTAAAGGAGAAGAAGAACAAATTTTGAAGCGCTATTAATACTTCTTACCTACAAAACATGGGATAACTGTCTTGAGACCGCAAGTGTAACACGAGTTCACTTAAACACGAGTTTATAGGGGACTCACATAGTATGTATGGCCAATTACTCGCACTAAGCCACGTTTTTAAAGATGTATGCAATCTCGAATTGAAATAGATCAGCAGCGTTGTGTTCACTGCAGTATTTCTTAAATGTTTGCCACGTTCAGCATTCAACTGAAAAGAGATACTAATCTCCTAACGTATAACATCTTATACATAAACGGTCTTTGCTTGGTATGTGTGTCCATCTTCCCGTCTCATATGTACAACATTGGTACACAATCAACGTGACATGTCAAATATGTAAATTTGACCCAAATTAGGATAATGCTTACATAACATATTGTTTTTTGTTTTTGTTTTTTTTTCATTTTAGAAAATTGTTAATTACAACATTTAGTTTATTTATATTATCAGTGTGCATTGTATGTCATTCTCCATATAGTATTTGCATTATATTTCATTCTCGTAAATTGGAAATTCATTGCAAAAGGACCAAACACGAATGAATACACAATTCTTCATTTGAACGGTTGGAATTCATATACGAACAACAACAACAACATTATGCACTGATTTTATCTTGGATTGTATATAACTACTGACGTAGTTGTCCACTATAAAGGCGCACACTTATAGTCGATCCATTTTGATTTCAATGCATTATCATGTTTAACTCACTCAACCTTTATGACCAAATAAAAAATGCACATGGTTTAGATACACACAACATATCTAAACCATTATTCAAACAATTGTTTTAACTAATAGGTTCGTGGCCACCATGTTCCCAGCTAAAAAAACACACACAAAAATCACTAAGAGGTTGTTGTTGTTTTTTATCTTAATTTTTTATTTTTTTATTTTATAATTTTTTTATTTGATCAATATATAATCAAAGAGGTTAAATACGGTAATGCATTAAAATGATATAAACAATCATTTGGCCTCTTCCTAGTATATTGTTCGCCATTTAGTCGATGTCACTGTTGTCCTTTCACACAAACCTGCAAATAAACCACGTTACAATCAACACTCAGCCACTCGTCCATGTACGCGCCTAGATAGCTTTTACACATTTTTTCTTGAATTGCGGTAAATATGGGTAACTCTTTAGCATTCTTATTCTCATTTTTAGCAAGTCGATTTCGTGTGACGTCATCGAGAGTGGAGAACTGGTCTGTGTTTTTGTCTCCACTTACAGGAACTTCTAACTCAGAATCATTACTACTCGTTGTGATGTCAGCAAAAATGATGGAGGTGCTAAGTGTCGTGGTGGTTGTTGTGGTAGAGTTAGCTTTTTCGTGGTTTATGAGGCCGAACCCTCCATCCAGCTGTCCTCCATTGTCGGCATTAGTTTGCATGGAATCCGTTTTCGTCTGTATAAAGGACGACGATGTTCCTGTCGCTGTTAATATACAAAACTGCAGTTGATGAACGTGAAAAGGGGCGCGATTAGGTCAGCGGGGGACGTAGATGGTGGTTAATTTTGACTAATTTACTTGTGCATTACTTTGTTTTCTATTATTCATGTTTTTGAAACGAACAGGACTCGAAAAAATGGCAATACATGAGTAACCAATGTTTCGTTTATTGATGATGATGATGATGGTGATGATGATAATGATTGTGATGATAAATTTTATTATTATTATCATTATGTTTTTACTAGGAGTTACAAACCGGCAATGTCCGGAATCGTTGGTGATGTGGTTGTCACTCCTTTACGTAGCAACAAGTGGCGAGGTATTATTCGGTTGTTAGGTCCCGGTTTCGGGTTGTCCTCCTCTTGGGGCCATTTGGTACTGAATTTGGCTGAGGATAATAAATATAGCATTAACAATAAATATATGTCAGAATGTGATGCGCTTTAGATACTGGTCATAAAACATGGCGGATTCGAGTTGTTGCATGATTAATGGTCCAAATTGAATGTAATTTCCAAAGCGATCGCCCCTGACAACAAAAGTTACCTCTGCCACCAAGAACGACAATATGTGAGTTTTCATACTCATTTTTTCGAACAATAGTGAAGTGTTAAGCATGTAGGTATGCAAAACGTTGTTTAGGGTCCATTTTAAAAATATCTTATTATTATTTTTAGTTTTAAATAAAAGAAAAATATGAATGACGTTACTTGGATTTGATAATAATCACATGACGATATTTTATAGAACACAAATCACACCAATTAGCGGTTAACAGTGTATCGGGCACCCGAAATTAATATTCAAATATTCCGGAGAGACTTCCCTGGTTGCTTACTGTTATGTAACCAACACTTCCTCTTTGCAACAAGTACCGTACTAATGCGTCAATTTAAGATTTAAGATTCAATCTTAAAATATATTTATCAACAAAATCAGCGTTGTAGAACATGGCTAGTTATGTGTTGTTTTTTTCTTATCAAACATAATGCTTTGAATATAATTCCTAAATTAGAAATGTAGCCAAAAATGAAGTAAATCAAAACTTACCCTTCCTTATTTATCGGTCAAATGGCAAAAGCTATTGACTGATGATTTGTGTGGGAATGTATATGAAGAATTCCGCATTAACGGATTAGGAACAAGGTTATGGAGAACATATGACAGGCTCTTCTACCACACAAAGTATTTAAGAGAATTACCAATGCCTATCTCAGTATCAACTCATTTTACCAAATAACCGCATAGGAGGAGTTTTTTTTATTCTGCATTACTTGTTTCAATATCTCGTTATTTTAATAAAAGCAGGTGGTCAATATTTAATCCAAAGAACTAAAACTTCAATTGAAATTTCAAGTTTAATTTATTATTTTTGTTCCAGATTTTGTTGTTTTTATAGATTGTTGAGCAATGGCGTTCATCAACATCAAGTGGAAAGTACGCTTCGCTATTTAAAAGTACATTTAAAAACATACCTTTCTGTTTTGAAACATCAACTGATCATTCGTGCTTCACTTACCGTTCGTTTACTTGGTACAGCTATTTAATGTGTTAGTTTTTTTGTTCTTTTGTTTGTGTATGTGTTGTTTATACGTACGTGTGTGCCTGCGTGCGCGCGTTCGTGTGCGTGTGGTTTATAGTCGTTGATGATATCATTGATATTGAGGTATGATATGACTGATGATGTTTATCGTGGTATTGGTGTAAGGGATTTTAGGACGTTCAAACAAAGGACCATCATTCTTTACCCATAAATTTGATGAGATCATCGTCTAGACGCTGTAAAAGTTCTGGTCTTCCGTCCCGTTTACCTTTTTCGTTCAGACAACATTCTGTGTGATAAAATATAAAAACAATATAATAAAACTCAACCCTGCTAAACATACGGTACTTCGGTGAATTTAAGACTTGGTCATGTTAGCCCAATGTGTCAAACGATGTTTAATTTACCATATATAAAAACTCTGCAAAAAATGTCACTTATTAAAAGTATTACATGTACTTAACATATTCTAAACATTTCGCCCCATTAAATCTCAGTACCAGGTAAATATTAACATGTTAGGTTTATATATATGTACATGTATTTCCAACATAAGTAATAGTAGTGTATAGTCAATATTTACTAACCAATCAACTTATATCTGCTTTCATTTTTCAAGTCAAAATTTACCCCATACTACACCCATCTTATGGCGTGCGACCACAGTCCATTAGTGTAAGTCGCCAGTATGGCATACCTAAAATTGGACGAGCTCCGGACACTAGAAACTTCTCAAATGTCCCTTTATCGTCCTCAAGTACTGCAGGTGAACCGCCTTCTTCAGAACAGTACTCCTAAAACAAAAATCATATCGGATATTCGGGCTTATTTCTTGTATATCCCGTTTGTCTCCGGGCAAAACGTGAAGGTGATATCTTCAGACCAGAACTCCTGAAAACAAACAAATTATCATTTCAGAAGTATTAATGGCATATCGACCTCAGCCAGTAGTGGGGATCCGCTATATTTAAGACAGTCATTCTGCAACCAAACAATGAAATGTAAGAGATTTAGGGTATATTTTCTTGAACGTCCTGTCAACCTCTAAAGGTGATTCGATTTCTTCATTGATGTCAGATTTCTTGGATATCTGGTCGTTTTCGGCAAATCCGATTTCTTCCAGACAAATATTCTTAAAACATACTATCTATACATAGCTTTGTTCAAAAAGTTATATGCAAAACAGTCATGAAAAACAGAAACATTATTCATCTTGAACTTGTTTAAATAATCTTCTAAGTCACTTTACTCCTATCTCTATAAAGTGTATGTGTACTGGTTTGTTTGTAGTTTTTTTGTAGTTGTTACATGTTTCTGGTTTGTGATTGTTTGTTTTTTCGTTATATGTCTTTGGCGTCGACCCTGTGCCATTAAACGGGGTTAATGTCTAAACTTTCGAATACAGGGCTTGTTTTTGTAGTTTTTTTATAAATATTGGATCAGATTTTTATGAATTTAGTCTTAAAACTCTAAATAAGCAAAACATAAAATCATTTTAACTCTTAATCAGTAGTACACAGTATACAAATTAGTCAGAGCCAGATGTTCGTAGTATCTGATATTCTCACAAAATGATTAAGTTTTTGCATAATTGATTATGCTATTTGATGTTCGATAAACTGAACTAACCGTTATGTTGGTGAAATGCACGGGATGTGGAATGAAGAGATAGCATCGATCTCCATGTTGCATCCAGTCCGAGGGACAAGGGATTTTCGGCTGAGCATCTGCGCTAACATCTGGTAATTTAAGCCCTGTTTGATGTCGCGAGGGGCCGTCTTTTTTAGCACCCGGTTGGCCCCGTGGAAATGGAGATGGCCGTAGTGCCATGGGAACAGGTCGTGTGGTAATTGGCCCTTTAAACGTTGCTGTTTTCGATTTGGTATCGTCTGCTATGTCCTCCGGAACAGTGTTGCGTTTTGGGAGTCCTGTTTGTATTCCGAAATGATCGATATCAGGGAAACCGTCTTCTTTGACACCGCGAAGGCCTTGTTGTAAATTAGTTCTTGGTTTGTTTATTTGCTGTTTTTTACGATCACCTCGTCGGCCATGTCCGTCAACGCCTTCAGGGGAGTTGAAAACTGAAACAAATGGCACGTGACTTTCGAAATCGAAACACCTCGGCTATTATCCAACTGACCTCCGAAACTTATTAGGTCTCTGAAAATATCAATCACCTCGAACGTGTTGTTTGCGCTTTCAAACGTCAAGGGCTATATTTGTTTTAGGGAGGAGAATTTAAGACCTTGTACCGGTCCTATGGCCATATTCAATAAGCATCTTAGTAACAATTTTCAACTTACTTGAAAAAAATAAAAAAAATCTTATCTGGGAATTATTAAAACGAACAATAAAAATAAGCATGGGAATAGTCTGAACAATATATGCCTATGAATAAATATGATGAAATGTAGCGAATATGTAAAATATTCGATTTAAAAAATGACAAAATTCTCACTAAGTTTAAAATATTCACTAAATGCTTTTACTAAATATAATGTTCAATTTTCTCCAAAGCGTTATTAACACACGAATCAAAATTGTTCGTTTCAGTACATGTTTTACGTTATTGAAAGGGTCTACTTAGCATTCCGAAAATTTAGTTAAAGGCCTAGTTTAACCTTCTACAAGTGACCCCCCCCCCCCGCCCCAAAAAACGAACAAATACCGTGTATTAGTACACAACCTCTGTTAATTCATCTTAATCATATTGCCTAATTGGCTTATCAGATCTCCAATCTTAGTATCCTGCTGTGCAGTATTCGATGTTTTATTATATAAATGGACTCTAAATGGCCCTGACCCAATAATAAATACACAGGAAATTGGCCCCAACTGTGACACCAGTGCGATTAGCAGGATATGCACAGCAGGGGAATATCATGCCAAACATTCCTTAAACTAGGCCTTTAAACGCTGCCGGCCTCATCAAATTTCCGTACATCTGAAAGCATTGTACGAGGTATATTCCGGAACATGCCGGATATGGCCGAATTGTTACGGTTGGTGTTTTGGGGTTATTACTCACTGCCACCAAAGTGCAGTTGTTATTTCGTGACTCTTTCATATAGCGTAATTGTTCATGATGAATGAGATATAGGGTTAAATAGAGTCGTTATATACTCGGTCATCATCGGCAAGCTTTGGGATATACTTGTGAAAACGCTTCAAAATACATGTTTACGAACATTTAATGACGTTGCCAGCGATTTGCTCAATTATCATTACGCTTAATAGACCCATTCGATAGCTATACAATCTACCCGAAATTAATGCTTTTTATACGTGTCTCTATTACGATTTGGAAACACTTGAAATAAAATTAACATTAAATCATAAACAGCTTGACAGCTTGACACTCTTCTACATAAAACATTGAATATCCCTTGACGGCTGAAAACGTTCCAATTGTGTAAACGTATGGTACGTGATTTTTTCAGTTACAATTAAAAAGAATATATCAAAACTTAGAAACTACCTAAGACGTGTATTCATAAAACACATTAAGTCGCCTCCAAACCTATTTCCTAAAATTTAAGAAGCGATATTTGAAGAAAAGAATAAGTGTTGGTAATATTGAGTTTTATTATTCATTTAAATCACTCATGATTTTCAGATATAAATTATGTATAATAGCATATCACCAGTGCGATATATAACTTAGAAAAATTACTTTAAAGTAAAGTAAATGAATTGTTTTTAATAATACTGGCAGTGTGTTCAAATTGTGGCTGTTTATCGCCCTCCAGGATGATTTATTTTGAATAGTGCATTTAAGTTTATTTTTTTAAAGCAAGTTTATGATTAATTCCTGTGTTAGTTATGTCAGTGTTTACACAATAGAAGGTATTCAAATCAAGTGTGTACACAGAAAAGGGAAATAAACCTCTGTGTTGTGCTTGACAGTTTGGATCAATACCCTACTTAGTAATTCCCTTGCAGTGCAGAGAAGATGACGACGATAGCCGGATTTTAGCTAATTACATCATTCGTCATTTGTCATTTTGTGTTTGTCTTATTGTCGCACAAATGCATCTTTATGAATAAAAAATTGTTTAAATTTAATCGAAAAACATAATCGAGAATGGAAATACAGTCACGTGATTTAGATCTCAAGCACGTGATTAAAGTAACCGTAGTTAATATCATATACAGTAAAGGGACGTAACCGGTTCATAGAATTAACGTTTTGCCTTTGTATCAAAGTCATATTGGAAGAAAATCAACAATATGGAGCCTTGAATGATTGAAAGAAAACACACGCTTATCAACTTTGCTACAGGAATTCATACTTAGGTGAAGGATATTATACTTTGTTTGAAAACATTGGTAGCATCACATGATATTGCAATCAACCAATCACGCTACAGCCTTTTCTTAAATAGCGTTAGTAACAAATTTTAAATTTGTTGACAATATTTGCGGTATTTACAACATTTGTGGAATGGATCCTGTCGTCAGTATCTTAGTTTAAACGCTCGTAAAGTTTGCCACACAATATTTGGTTACAAACAAAATTTCGTAAATGAGCGCATTTTACATACCATGAAAAAGTCTATTTAAAGATCATAATAAATCAGTTCATGTTACCAACTCAATACCCTTACCACGCATAGCCGAATAGCTTGTACCTACCAGTGAAAAAGAGGCTAACCCCGATGATCGCGATCAGAAATGACGCAATGACGAAACACACGAACCATCTAACAAGTTTTCCCTTCAGTGACGTCCAACATGTGACGTCATCAGTGTATGGAGGTGGTGGAACAGGAGTTGAGGGGACGGATACCACGATGCCATCAGGGGGGAAAGAGGCTTTGAGGAATAAAAACAGTATAAAAGTACATATGCGTAAGTCATTCGTTATATATATTGTAATACAAATGGAATAAATATGACTTGTTGTTTATTTATAAAAATGCTTATCTGAGTCTGTGTCTATGAGGACATGAGACTGTTCGTAATCACAGCCCCAGAATTCAGCGCAATACTTTCGTTTTAAAATGCCATTTCGAAAAAAAGGAATCATCACTGAGCTCATATTAAAATCATGCATACAAAAAGAGAAGTTTCAATTTTTTGTAATAAACCTTGCATAGGAAATCAAAACAGCCAAATGAAAAGAACGCGATATAGGTTGACGCTATAAGGTAAAAGAAAAAAAACATTCGTTTTTAAAGTGACACTCTTATTCAAAATCAATACATACACATGTATTACAAACATCAATTTAGACTGATAAACTTTTAACTGCTTACTAAATAATGTATTTTTGGATAATATTAATTACGGATAACAATTTTGTAACCGTGTATTTAATAGCAGAACGCGCAATAATATTAAATGATTGGTGAATGCTAAAATATTAACTGTGGTCTACTTAAGTTTCATAAGGTAGAAATACCGTGTTTTATGCTCATTTCTCTCAAATGAAACTCGTTATCCTTCATAAGACCATTGTTTTCGACATGTATTTATATTTTTAAGAATATTAAAACAATATTATCAAATGTCGTAAATATTATCTGGGAGTAAGAGTGCATCTTTAATATTAGTGCATTATCAGTTTAACTCAAAGAAAATTAGCGCTATTTTAACGCGTTTTGTGGCCACGTAGCTATTTATTTAAAAAAAGTCATGTAGTGTGTTTGCACCTGAATCAAAATCTTTTTTATGTTTTTCGTCATTTATAGTCAAATGAGGAAAACATGATAATCCTTTTAAAAATGTTTATCAACCTATGCTGTGCGCCTTTAATTAAATAAAAAAAAATATCTTTCCCTGGTTACCAAGTTTTAAATGTAAAATGACAACGAATTTTATAAGCTTCTATTTTTCCGATTTAATTTTGAGATCTTTTCTGAAGAAATTCGCTAAAATTAACGCTGTCGTATGAACCTTATTTGACATGAAATATATAAAAACCAATGAAATGAGAACGAGCACAACTCAACTCAACTCTACTTAACTTAATTAAATTAAGTAAACCATTACTCACTGTTCTTAGTACGGTTTTCTGTGTTAATCTGAAAGAAACAGACAATACAATGTTATGCAATCAAATTATTACTCATTTCTTATCCTTTTTCTGTTGCTTTTCGACACAATTTCTAATGAGACTTATAAAGTAGTGGGCTATATATGTAACTGTTTAATTTATATATACCATCCTGTATCATGTCGAGGTGCGTGTGTAAACGTGTAGCCGTCGTAGTAAGCACGCTCATACACCAACAAGGCGTGTTACGGATTGTCAGGCACCAAACTCATATTCACCCACAATCGGAGCTCCTCGGCCATTTTTATCGAAAACAACCTCGGATATATTTGGACGGTGTACATACTCAAAGCGGTACGTTAAAGTCCGCTGCAAGTAGATCGCGTAGTAAGTAATTTTATCTAGCAGTTAAAGTTTATTACTTAACTCGTGGGAATCTTAATTATGTTTGCAATAATTCATTTCATTGGCAATCAATTAAAACTTAGATCAGTTAATGCAAATCTAAAACACTGCATTTCATTAATGATATTATTAAAACAAATACGAACTACTTTAACCAATGTACCGGCATACATCCGAGGTTGTTTTCGATCAAAATGGCCGAGGAGTTCCGAATGGCACAATGTCGTTATTCCGTTAGGATAAAACAATACCCATGATAAGATATATCAGTTGTGTTTAACCCGTTGGTGGTTTTTACGACTATTATGTTTTTTACATCGATAAAATCGACAACGAAGGTGAAATATTTGACTTTTATACAAACGATTTACGAAATAAAGATAAAAAGTACATGCTTCCGTAGACTGTACAGCGCTTTATTCATAAGTATGTGCAATGTCACTAAAGGATGCATGTCAAGTTCGGACACCATGAATAAATATGCGATAAGCAGGCTTCAATAATAAACGTAAGGAAAGTTATTTGAACGCTTTTAACCAAAATGTCGAACCGTATGTAATGTTTAATTAATAAAATCAATAAAATACATGAGCTCAGACAAAAACAGCTAACCTCGGACAAACAACTGGGCCAATATGAAATCGCCTAATAAAAACATCATACAAATACAATGTCATCGACACATAACGCCTTTACTCACGTAATATAGGCATAAAAACTAAAATTTATTTCTGTTTACCAAAATACCACATATGAAAGATAATAAAAGTTTTGTAAATAATTGATAATAACTTTACCTCTAAATCCATTGCAAAAATGCAATTATGAATATCTAATATATAAAACCATACAGTATTAAATAATGCTTAACTTCGAGAGCTTGAATAACAGTGATGTTACTATGTGGGTGTTTTTGTATTTATTATATAAAATGACATTATACAATTCGTGTCGCATGTGTGAATGCTTAACGGTAAAGTGAAACAGTGTGAAATGTACTGCCTGTTAGATAAGATGAATATTACACCTGTCTGTTGTATAAAACAAATATCACACCTGACTATTAGATATTACAGAAGGTGATGAACGCGTTAGTATCTTAGGTGTTGACTGCTACTGCGACCGACCGTGGCTGAGATGTTGTGACACGATTTTATCGAAAAAATAGTTTATCTGGTTTTTGTTACTGGCACTCACGAAACATATTGACATGAATTTCCGTTGTTAAGCGTCTGACATAGACAACACTATGTAATAGTATGTGCGAGGTGAACAGAACACTTGCAACACAAAAGCTAAAACGTTCAATTCAATAATCGATCGCATTTTTTCTTGCTTTTATGCTTGATGAAGGCACTAGCGCTAGCACTTTTTTGGTTATTTGCTTGCTTGCCGAACTCGCTTCTAGGTATTTAGCTCGCTTCCCGTACGCGCTTCAAGGTATTTTTGCTCACTACGTACGCGCTTCAAATTTTGCTCGTATGCCGTATTTTGTTCGCTTGCCGTACGCGCTTCAATGTATTTTGCTCGCTTGCCGTACACGCTTCAAGGTGTTTTGCTCACTTGCCGTACTCGCTTCTAGGTATTTTGCTCGCTTGCCGTTTTCGCTTCAAGTAATTTTGCTGGCTTGCCGTACTCGCATCTAGGTATTTTGCTCGCTTACCGTTTTCGCTTCAATTAATTTTGCTGGCTTGCCGTACTCGCTTCAAGGTATTTTGCTCGCTTGCCGTACTCGCATCTAGGTATTTTGCTCGCTTGCCGTTTTCGCTTCAAGTAATTTTCCTGGCTTGCCGTACTCGCATCTAGGTACTTTGCTCGCTTGCCCTTCTGCGTGCATACAGCATAAACGCAAGAAAAAAATGCAATCAATACTTGTATTTACTTTTTTTAAAATAATTATGCAATACAGCTAAACATTAGCATCATCTCAGCAATTGAGTGTTTCTTCTTTAAGAAATGTAACTGAAAAAAAGTTTGTATAAAAGAATAGCCGATGTTTGTAATGGCGTACAATATTGGTTAATTGTTGTCGAGCTAATCCAACCGGAGCGCAATATTGAAATTAACGAAGACTTGATATATATTGTATTGACATGACACGTGCTTTTCATACAGAAACTTTACATAGCCTCTAGCTCTGGCAAAAGCTTTATAGACCAGAAGTTGATGGAAAAATGCTTAGAACTGTTAAGAATATGGATTCCAATGTGAAATCATGCGTACCAAAATAGAGCTCGTTGTCAAATAACTTTGTCTGTGCTGTCGGCCTTAAACAAAGGAAAATAATGATCCCGATTTTATTTGCACATGTCTTCGATGATTTTGAGCTATGTCAGAAAATAATCCTGATGATAGTCAATATCTGAAATAGCAAGAATAAGTCCTACCAGCAGTGGCGTAGCTACATATAGGCCTTGTAGGCCTGGGCCTACAACTTTTTTGAAAAATGACAAAAATTTAATAACCCCAAAATGCAATAAAAATTTATAACAACTCAAAAGATGTATATAAAGCTATTATAACAATAGCAAGTTTGGTGTTTATTTAAACTATGTGCATCGCTTGATTTTATTGTGATAATTGCATATATATTTAATTTTGTGTAATGTGCATATAAAACGGATGTCATTGTGCCTTTTGTTTTTCTCCTGGAATGCTTCCAAATTGCACTATTACGCTTCTAATTTAGACAAAAATCTTTGGGATGGGTATTTCCAAACTCACCTTCATGAAGAACGATCGGGCCTACAAGTGTTTTAAGGCCTTTGTATAAGCAATAGATTAAATACCTCCTTAAGTGTTATATAGTATAAACGTTAAGTTTAATCTATACAAAAATCTTAGCAACTGCGAATGTCAAATAAAGAACTCAAGATAACCTTCTCGCTTTCACCTCAAGATGTATCCATAAATATGTAATCAGATTCAATAGGGTTTGAACCGGGATGTTGTATTCGATACGAGTGAACTTTTGCTGAATAGGATTTCACGAGGCGAAGGCAGAGTAAGATCTATATGACTTTACGGATCAAAACAAAGTACTTATATACTGGTTGAATCACATGTTTTTTATATAACAAAGTATTGATCATATAAAGGACGCACGTTTTTCTTTAATGACGTCATGTAAGTATTGCGCAATGATACGTGTATGATGTGACGTCAGCAGAGTGGCATATAACGTATTTCACTAGAATGGAATACGGACAACTGCACTTTGCAATGCGAATTGCTTGTGGAATTATAATTAGTATATAATAATACACATGTGGATTTATAATGAGTTTATACAAATACATATGTGGATTTATAATGAGTATATACTAATACATATGCGAATTTATAATGAGTATTTTATAATAAATATGTGGATTTATAATGAGTATATAATAATACATATGTTGTTCATATACTCCCCTACGTAAAAGTCGGATTAAGGAGAAAGGCAGGGGAAATTCATGAATCCTTATTCTTATCTATAGGAATGTCCACAGTGCAAAAGTAGGTTTGGAAAAAAGCAAAAAACAAAAATGTCATCAAAATTATATGTATATGCCGTTTTGAGATTCCATTTACATATATTTATATCAGGCGTTCATTTGAATTACTAGAGTTGTTGCCCTTTGCATATTTCATTTGTTTCCCTATAACATTTTTTTTTCTAATCCTCTTTTTAATTTCATTGCATACTACTTTTTCGTATCATTATACACTTTGAATTGTTTTTAACGATGGCCGAAAATGATTGAACAATGACAGGTTTCTTGAGCGATTTGAAATAAATCGATACCGATTTAAATATATAAAGGGATAAGCATATAAAGGCTCTTTTTTGCCCAACATCTTTTTAAAATGTAAAAAAAATCCTATTTGAAGTTAAGGAATACGAAAAACGAAGAAATAAAGAAACCCTCAAACACAGTACAATTTGATATTAACATATCTTGAATGTCACCAGAACTGAATAATATTCCCTCATGTAATGACCCAAGTATTATAATTTAAGGAAGGAATTATTTAGAAGTATATCTGACTTTGGCCTATGTAACAAAAGTTAATTGCATCCTGGTATGAGTCAAACAAAGTAATTTATGAAAAGTATACCTTTAATTACGTTTTTACCATTTACCTACGCACCAAAAGATTAACAATGAGTGTTATCCGATTCTCTATATTAATAAGTATATACAAATTAGATACTTAGTTTTAAGGTATTTCATATGTATGAAGTTCTGAACTGATATCACACGCCTGTTGGTCATATCTTCGCTCTAAACGACAATGTGTTGTTTATGTTATGTAGCTTTGTGCTGTAACATCAAATGCCGAATAACCCTTTCTAGCACACCGGATAGGCATTTCCGGTGAATTCAGCCGTGCTGAAAAACTCCATCTGGCATCCCCCCCATGCCAGATGAGTCACGCGCTGTGACGTAATAATTTCAATTTCTTTTATAATACACGTTATGTAAACATAATTATGAAATTTAAATAGATGAGTTTCACTAACATTAACGTAAAAACTTTAAAAAACAAAACAAAATAACCCTTAAAAGACGTTATGTCGAAGGAACTTATTGACGTATGCAGTGAATACAAATTACTGCGCGTCATGACGTCAGTAAACATCATCGCACGCGCTTTTTGGTGGTATGTACAAAAATGCGCCTTTTTACATATTTTCTTCACAAAATATGTTATTTAATGTATGCTAGAAAACATATCTATCATGTGTGTCCGTTTCGGATAGAAAAATCCGACCCTCGGGCACGCTGCGTTGCCGGTAACTCGGCAAGCCTCGTTACCTGGCAACGCAGGTGCCCTCGGGTCGGATTTTTCTACCCGGAACGGAAACACATGACAGATATTGTTAATGCTATTTTTGTTGACGTTATGTCAGCTCTTTTTCTTTGCACCACCGTAAAGTGGTGGAGCTGGCGTTTAGAGGCCGTGGTTATTATCCAGCCTATACAGAAAGGCATCCAAATATCGTCGGTAGTTAAACTTTCTGTGGTTTTGTATTTAATATGGTTTGATGTACATTGATAGTCTACACTCCCTAATTTCAAATTGCCTCTTATTTAATATTAATTGCCTCAGGCCTCATTTGGTAGTTTTTTTGTCTTCGAGATGGCTTCCAAGATGGCCGCCATATTTGACCAAATCGACAATTTGCTTAAAATTATTTGTAACTGTTTTCATTATTGTGCAAATCTACATCTATTGTTTCAAACATGAACTAAAAAGCAATATTAGGAGTGGACTTCGTTTGTCCTTTTTTTCTTCCTGAAATAAATTGTATAAATTGTTTTGTAAGAGGATATGAAATCATTAATACACATTAGACCTCCATTAACGTTTTTCGATTTATCTTTTATATTTAAATGCAGAATGCTGTGACTAAGCGAAAATCCCCACATGGTGATGTCAGAACACTTGTGAATACTTCAAAAAGTAACTAAATTTGCAGGTGTGCCTAGATACTTAACCGCAAAAGATACCTGAACATAATTTATTCTACATAACAAACACTTCACATGGGACACTTTAATACCGGCCTTTAATCTTACTGGCTTAACACTTAAATTGAAGAAAGATCTAGGATGTGGTCATGGGTTTATATATGAACGTATCTAGGATAGTCTGAACAAGAATATTGGCAAAAACGATATGTTTTAAAAATGAATAGATTAACGATGCTCATCCTTTAGAAATGTATTTATACAAAACGATTGCATTTAAATGATAATGACAAAATATAATGTTTAATGCCTGAGATACTCGATACTATGAGATATTTCACTAGCAAATGTTTTGTCCTTTCATGTGTTTGAATATTTTACATTACTAAAAATAGTGTTATGAACTAGAAAAAATATCTTGTACTTCATATTCAATTTGTAATGTTTGATCTTCGGCATTACAAAAAAATAACTGTATGTACATTTCACGACTAATCACTATTCTTATACTTCTCTTATTCTACGTAGACAACTTATTAGTTTTTTCTATTTAAGATTTCATCCAGAATGGCCGCCAAATTTCACCAAACCGAGATTTCACTAAACATTATGTGTAACTGTTTTGATTATTGTGCAAAACAGTACAAGTCTAACTGTTTCAAAGAAGAAGTCTTGGTCACGATATTAGATAAATATTAATTTCACCCCAATTCCACCATAAAAACCAGTTAAAGGGTCAAGTTATAAAATGTCGGATATGAATACTAGTACAAAACTCTTCCATCCCACCGTTTCTGTTAACAACGAGTGGACTAGAGTCCAATCTTTTCTTTCGATCCTGCTCTCGCCCTCCTCCGGTAAACCTGACAAATTCCGGCTCAGCCATTTGCCCTCTCACGGTATATCCGTCAAACCCCGGCCATCGCACTCGCCCTCTCTCGGTATACTCTTCAAAAAACGGTCCTCGCACTCGCCCTCTCCCGGTTTATCCGTCAAACTCCGGCCCTCGCACTCGCCCTCTCTCGCTATACCCGTCTAACTCCGGTCCTCGCACTCGCCCTCTCTTGGAATACCCGTCAAACTCCGTCTTCCGCACTCGCTCTTTCCCGGTATACCAGTCAAACTCCGGCTCCCGCACTCGCCCTTTTCTGGAAAACCCGTCAAACACCGGCTCTCGCACTGGCCCTCTCTCGATATCCACGTCATTGTAAGGCTCAAGCACTCGCCCCCTCACGGTACAAACGTCAAACTCAGGATTTCGCTCTCCTCTCGCTCTCGCCCTCACTCGGTAGCCACGTCGCTCTACGGCTCTCGCACTCGCCCTCTCCCGATATAGCCGTCAATCTTCGGCTTCCGCACTCGCCCTCTCCCGGCATACCCGTCAAACTTTGGCTCCCACACTTGAACTCGCCCTCTCTCGGTATCCGCGTCACATTACGGCTCTCTCACTCGCCCTGTCCATGTATATTCGTCAATTTCTGGCTTTCTCTCTCGTTCTCGTCCTCACTCGGAAGCCAAGTCGCTCTACGGCTCTCGCACTCGCCTTCTTCCGGTATATCCGTAAAGTTCCGGCTCTCGCACTCGCCCTCTTCCGAAATACCCGTCAAACACCAGTTCTCGCACTCGCCCTCTCTCGGTATCCGCGTCATTTAACGACCTAAGCACTCGCCCCTCCCGGTACAAACGTCAAATACCGGCTCTCGCTTTGGTCCTCGCTCGGTAGACGCGTCACTTGACGGTCCTCGCACTCGCACTCGCCCTCTCCAGGTATACACATCAAACGCCGGCTCTCGCTCTCGCCCTCACTCGGTAGCCGCGTCACCCTACGGCTCTCGCACTCGCCCTCTCCCGGTATACCCGTCTTATTCGGCTCTCTAACTCGCCCTCTTCAGGTTTATCCGTCAAACTCCGGCTCTCGCACTCGCTCTCTCCCGGTATACCCGTCAAACTCCGGCTCCCGTACTCGCCCTCTCCCGATATACCCGTCAAACTCCTGCTCCCGCATTCGCCCCTCTCCCGGTATATCTGTCAAACTCCGGCTCTCGAACCCACCCTCTCTCGTTATCCGCGTCTCTTTACGGCTCTCGCACTCGCCCTGTCCCGGTATACACTTCAAACTCCTTTTTTCGCTCTCGCTCTCGCCCTCACCCGGTAGCCGCGTCGCTCTACGGTTCTCGCACTCGCCCTCTCCCGATATACCAATCAATCTCCGGCTCCCGCACTCGCCCTCGCCCGGCATACACGTCAAACTCCGTCTCCCGCACTTGAACTCGCCTTCTCTCGGTATCCGCGTCACATTACGGCTCTCGCACTCGCCCTGTCCATGTATATTCGTCAAATTCCGGCTTTCGCTCGCGCTCTCGCTCTCGCCCTCTCTCGGTAGCAACGTCGCTCCAGTGCTCTCGCACTCGCCTTCTCCCGGTATATCCGTCAAACTCCGGCTCTTGCACTCTCCCTTTCCCGGTATATCCGTCAAATTCCGGCTACCGCACTCGCCCTCTCCCGGTATAGCTGTCCAACTCCAGTTCTCGCACTCGCCCGCGCTCGGTATATCCGTTAGACGTTGGCTCTCGCACACGCCCTCTCTCGGTATCCGCGTCACTTTACGGCTCTCGCATTAACCCTCTCCCGATATACATGTCAAACTACGGCTATCGCTCTTGCTCTCACTCGGTATCCCCGTCACTCTCCGGCTCTCGCTCCCGACTTCTTTAGGTATTCCCGTCACTTTTCGGCTATCATCCTCTCTCGGAACCTTACTCTCCCCCGGCTCTCGCTCCCGCCCATTCTCGGTATCCCGTCACTCTCCGCCTTCCGCTCTCGCCCTCTCCAGGTATCCCCGTCACTACCGGCTCTGAATCTCGCCTTCTACCGGTAATTGCATTGCTTGATATTATATTAAATTCACATCATATTACTTTTGTCGGTATTTATCAGTGTCTAATGCTCAGATTATTTAGTACGATCTGATATGAATTCTGGTAAATCCAAATAACTAATATATCGTATGCCAATAGAACTACATACAGTTGGTTTATATAGATATATATATATATATATATATATATATATATATATATATATATATATATATACGTATTGTGTATGTTGTGTAATGTGACGATGAGCTGTTTATATGATTAAGTCAAAATAAATTTTCTGTTCTGTTCTGTTCTATATTATGGTGTTTAGGAAAATAAAGAATCTGTGTGTCTATTATATAAATAAACAAGCCTAAATGGTATCTTTGTACGACGATTTCATTTCGATATGATAAAGTAAAGAACAAAGCTCGGGTGACAATTTGAATAGTTAACAGGGTTGAATTTAACAGGCATTGAGAAAATGAAGGTGTATACCCAAGTAATTAATGGCTAAGAGGGCGTTTAAAGAGACTGTCCCGCATGGAAACCCTCACGAATGACATGGTCCGTAAGTCATATTTGTTAAAAGCCGCAGTCAGTAGCTTTTGAATTTGATCTGGTGATTTAGCTGATTAATACAGAAACATCGAAATCTCTTTAACGAAATACTAGCATTTCACAGTATTGTTTTTTTTCTTTATATTAAAGACTAAAAGAAGTTATGATGTTCAACACTTACTTTGTTGACAGAAGAAAGTAGATAAAGAAATATTGAACGGGAAAATAAAATATGTACTTAGTGTAATATAAACTTGTTGAAAATGAATACAAAGTCCCATGTATGTATGCATTCTATCCTGAACTTCGAATATCTCATTTCTATAATAATTATACACATTGATCATATTAGGCCAAGTTTGTAACACTTATCTGATGGTGAAATAGTGAGAGTACAGCTTTAAGAAACCCAGGGTGTTCTCTTTGTTCAATGTGATGTATGTTAAGCGTATCGTGAAATTTCGTAATATTCCACGAAATAGTGTGTTATCAGGAGACTTGTAGATGCAACACTATACCATATCTAGTATCCAATACGTTTCAGTTAGGTCCTTTAAGCAGTAAACTTACTATCGCGCGTAAACAGTCTTTGTTGAAACACAAAAAAGAACAAAGCCGATTCAAGTTTATTGAATTTTAAGAAAGGAAGGTAGCATTTATTACATTTTCGCCGTATCTTTGTACCAAGGCCTAGACATGTTGGCCGATCTCCAAAATCTAGCTACGGTAAGCCCCATTCAGCTGCGGACATTTATAGAGGAACCACTTAAATTTTTAAAGTGTAGAAAATAGTAAAACAATGAGGACTTTCATATGTTTACTTGTGACAGTGTTCACTATTGAATATGGTTTGTATTGATGTGTATTTAAGTAATATAATGAACACAACTACAGTATGCACGCACACAAGTGTTCAATCAACAAAAAGTTATAACGATTCATATTTGTGTGAAGAAATAAAAATATATATGTATAGTTATATATAAGCATTTCTATCACGGATATTCAATAACTGATTTTCTTTTAAGCATTTTTTATATAAAGTTGCAATCCATTTAGTTCATAAACATGTTGATACTGTAATTAAAATAATTGCATCCAGTATTAGTGTTTACATATTATGCATGTGTTTAACATGACAAAACTGTATGGAACACATTTTTTATTCACTTCAAATTTTCAATAACGTATATTTTGGTAAAACTTGTTAATAAGGTTTTTGTTATCAATTTAAAAATAAATAATAATACAAGAACAAGAATGCCAGACGTAGAATAACAAGATCAGCGGTGCCTGATAAAATAACATGAATTTGTATTTTTTTGCTTAATTCTCAAAAACAACATGAATAAATACCTGTGGTTTGCATTGACACAATTGAAAATATTCCATTGCAATATTCTATTTTGTTTATTTTCTAAAACATAACATTGCAAGTGTCGGTATTGATGCATTTTTAAAACATTGCGTTACTGTGGTTTGCCTTGCCACGATTTAAAACATTCTAAAACAGTGGTATGTCTTGCCACGATTTTAAAGATATCCATAACAATTGTCTGTCTTGCCACGGTTTTAAATTATTCCATTACAGTTGTCTGTCTTGCCAAGATTTTAAAACATTCCATAACAATGGTCTGTCTTGCCAAAATATTATTGCATTGCATTACAGTCTGTCTTGCCACAATTTTAAAATATTCCATTTCAGTGTTTCGTCTTGCCTAGATATGCCAAGATAACAATGGTCTGTCTTGTCGCGATTTTAAAACATTTAATTTGAGTTGTTGGTCTTGTATTTATGTTAAAACATTATATTAAAGTTGTTTGTCTTGTCTGGATATTAAAAGATTACAATGGTCTGTTTTGTCACTATTTCAATACATTCACTCAGAGTTGTTGGTCTCATCTTCATCTTTAAAAATTGTATTAAAATAGTATATCTTGTCTGGATATAAAATGCAATGGTCTGTCTTGTCGCAATTTTGAAACATTTCATTACATTTGGGTGACTTGCCTAAATATGAATATATTACAGTGGTCTGACATATCGCGATTTTGAAATATTTCATTCCATTTGTGTGACTTGTCTAGATTTTAGTAGATTACAGTGGTCTGACTTGTAGCGATTTTAAAACATTCCATTACATTTGTGTGTCATGTCTAGATATGAAAAGATTACGGTGGTCTGACTTGTCACGATTTTAAAACATTCCATTCCATTGGTATGTCTTCTCTGAATATGAATATATTTCAGTGGTCTGACTTGTAGCGATTTTAAAACATTCCATTACATTTGTGTGTCATGTCTGGATATAAAAAAAGTATGTATGGTCTGTCTTGTGGCGATTTGAAAAGATTCCGCTATCATTGTCTCTCTTGTCTGAATATGAAAATAATACGATGGTATGACTTACGATTCTCAAACAGTCCGTTACAGTTGTCTGTCATGTCTGGATATCGGACTCCACACACTTTGACCAACCCAATTGCGTTTATACTCCGATAATGACGTCAACCCAACAATTCATTCCTTAAATCGACAATCTATGACCTATTTGCACAATTTTTCCATGAATAACACGAAAGGCTCCGTAGTGTTTCAAATAAGTCTCTCTAAGGGGGGTGGAGAAGATCTGAATATGGTTTTGATTCTCACTGGGACTCACTGGCATTGTCAGAAAGTGTGACATATCTGTTGGGCGTCGTAAAATACAGATCCCTACGTTTGTGATGAGGGATGGATCGACACGGGCCTTTGTTTCGGACCTGTTTGTTTCTGAAAGGTCTATTACACTTGCAAATATGTGTTGATGTTGTTGTTGATATCTTTAGGCAACACAAGCGTTCTAGTTTTTGGATCATATATTTCTTCCAAACCAACAGTTTTATGCGGACTATTTAGCATTTTTCTTTGCAATGCAATTTGGATTCGGTTTGAAGTGTTTCATTATTGGGAATAAATGAATGCGATGTCCATTTCTGTGCGACGTTTGAGTCTTACTCCTGCATCGCTTCTGTGTTTTTCATGAACATATGTTTGTTCGTTTGTGTCTGATGCTTCTAGATATTGTTCTGGAATGCCGACAGAGACAAGATTTTACCTCATACTTATCTGTTCAGATCCAGGATTTTGCTACTGTCACATATTTAAGTTTGTGGCTTTTTAAGTCCTTTGAATGTTTGGAACAGTACTTTTGTGTTCAAGTTACAGTCATCAATGAAATTATTAATGGAATATCGAGATAATTCAGGTTCCTTTACGGCGGAACTTATATTATTGTTGTCTTGTTTTTTGGACACATTTTTTTCAATGAACTGTAATATAGAGTAAATCTTACGAATCATTCCGATGTGTTTGAGTCCGTTCGTGGGCTGTTATTATGGACGTGCTGGTGATTGGTTGGGGGCATAAACCTGACGGTCTTACGTTGAGCATTCTTTTGATGTTAAACATCCAATTACGGTTGTTTGTTTTATGCAGTTGGAGTTTAACATCCGTTACAATTATTCCAACTGACGCGAAATTAAAACGTTACAGATGCCGGTCATGTCTGGAAATGGACAGATTATAATTGTGTTTGTTGTCCATAGTATGTAAAGTCATAAGTACATACATGTATGTAATATAACAGTGTGTGTCTGTTGTCTATACTTTGTAATGTCTTGATCCATGTATGTATATAATGTGACAGTGTGTGTCTATTGTTCTTACTATGTAAGGCCTTGAACCATGTATGTATGTAATGTGACAGTGTGTGTCTGTTGTTCTTACTATGTAAGGCCTTGATCCATGTATGTATGTAATGTGACAGTGTGTGTCTGGTGTCCATACTATGTAAGGTCTTGATCCATGTATGTATGTAATGTGACAGAGGGTGTCTGGTGTCCATACTATGTAAGGTCTTGATCCATGTATGTATGCAATGTGACAGTGTGTGTCTGCTGTCCATACTATGTAAGGCCTTGATCCATGTATGTATGTAATGTGACAGTGTGTGTCTGTTGTCCTTACTATTTAAGGCCCTGACCCATGTATGTATGTAATGTGACAGTGTGTGTCTGTTGTCCTTACTATGTAAGGCCTTGATCCATGTATGTATGTAATGTGACAGTGTGTGTCTGCTGTCCTTACTATGTAAGGCCTTGATCCATGTATGTATGTAATGTGTCAGTGTGTGTCTGTTGTCCATACTATGTAAGGTATTGATCCATGTATGTATGTAATGTGTCAGTGTGAGTCTGTTGTCCTTACTATGTAAGGCCTTGATCCATGTATGTATGTAATGTGACAGTGTGTGTCTGTTGTCCTTACTATGTAAGGCCTTGATCCATGTATGTATGTAATGTGACAGTGTGTGTCTGTTGTCCTTACTATGTAAGGCCTTGATCCATGTATGTATGTAATGTGACAGTGTGTGTCGTGTGTCCACACTATGTAAGGTCTTGATCAATGTATGTATGTAATGTGACAGTGTGTGTCTTCTGTCCTTACTGTGTAAGGCCTTGATCCATGTATGTATGTAATGTGACAGTGTGTGTCTGGTGTCCATACTGTGTATGGCCTTGATCCATATTTGTATGTAATGTGACAGTGTGTGGCTGTTGTCCCTACTATGTAAGGTCTTGATCCATATATGTATATAATGTGACGGTATGTGTCTGTTGTCCCTACTATGTAAGGTCTTGATCCATGTATGTATGTAATGTGACAGTATGTGTCTATTGTTCTTACTATGTAAGGCCTTGAACCATGTATGTATGTAATGTGACTGTGTGTGTCTGATGAACTTACTATGTAAGGCCTTGATCCATGTCTGTATGTAATGTGACAGTGTGTGTCTGTTTTCCATACTATGTAAGGTCTTGATCCATGTATGTATGTAATGTGACAGTGTGTGTCTGCTGTCCATATTATGTAAGGCCTTGATCCATGTATGCATGTAATGTGACAGTGTGTGTCTGTTGTCCTTACTATGTAAGGCCTTTATCCATGTATGTATGTAATGTGACAGTATGTGTCTGTTGTCCATACTATTTAAGGCCTTGTCCCGTGTATGTTTGTAATGTGTCAGTGTGTGTCTGTTGTCCTTACTATGTAAGGCCTTGATACCCATGTATGGATGTAATGTGTCAGTGTGTGTATGTTGTCCATACTATGTAAGGTATTGATCCTTGTATGTATGTAATGTGTCAGTGTGTGTATGTTGTCCATACTATGTAAGGTATTGATCCATGTATGTATGTAATGTGTCAGTGTGAGTCTGTTGTCCATAGTTTTTAAGGCCCTGACCCATGTATGTATGTAATGTGTCAGTGTGTGTATGTTGTCCTTACTATGTAAGGCCTTGATCCATGTATGTATGTATTGAGACAGTGTGTGTCTGTTGTACTTACTATTTAAGGCCCTGACCCAAGTATGTATTAAATGTGTCAGTGTGTGTCTGTTGTCCTTACTATGTAAGGCCTTCATCCATGTATGTATGTAATGTGGCACACTGTATGTAATGTGTCAGTGGGTGTCTGTTTTCCATACTATGTAAGTTCTTGATCCATGTTTTTATGTAATGTGACAGTGTGTGTCTGTTTTCCATACTATGTAAGGCCTTGATGATCCATGTATGTATGTAATGTAACCGTGTGTGGCTGTTGTCCTTACTATGTAAGGCCTTGATCCATGTATGTATGTAATGTGTCAGTGTGTGTCTGTTTTCCATACTATGTATGTTCTTGATCCATGTATGTATGTAATGTGACAGTGTGTGTCTGGTGTCCATACTATGTATGGTCTTGATACATGTATGTATGTAATGTGACAGTGTGTGTCTGTTGTCCCTACTATGTAAGGTCTTGATCCATGTATGTATATAATATGACAGTATGTGTCTGTTGTCCATACCATGTAAGGTCTTGATCCATGTTTGTATGTAATGTGACAGTGTGTGTCTGTTTTCCATACTATGTAAGGCCTTGATCCATGTATGTATGTAATGTGACAGTGTGTGTCTGTTGTCCCTACTATGTATGGCCTTGATTCATGTATGTATGTAATGTGACAGTATGTGTCTGTTGTCCCTTCTATGTAAGGCCTTGATCCATGTATGTATGTAATGTGACAGTGTGTGTATGTTGTCCATACTATGTAAGGTCTTGATCCATGTATGTATGTAATGTGACAGTGTGTGTCTGTTGTCCATACTATGTAAGGCCTTGATCCATGTATGTATGTAATGTGACAGTGTGTGTCTGTTGTCCATACTATGTAAGGTATTGATCCATGTATGTATGTAATGTGACAGTGTGTGTCTGTTGTCCATACTATGTAAGGTCTTGATCCATGCATGTATATAATGTGTCAGTGTGTGTCTGTTGTCCTTACTATGTAAGGCCCTGACCCATGCATGTATGTAATGTGACAGTGTGTGTCTGTTGTCCATACTATGTAAGGTCTATATACATGTATGTATGTAATGTGACAGTGTGTGTCTTTTTTCTATACTATGTAAGGTATCGACCAATGTATGTATGTAATATGACAGTGTTTGACTGTTTTCAACTCTATGTAAGGTCTTGGTCCATGTGTGCATGTAATGTGACAGTGTGTGTCTGGTGTCCATACTATGTAAGGTCTTTATATATGTAAGTATGTAATGTGACTGTGTGTGTCTTTTTTCTATACTATGTAAGGTATCGACCAATGTATGTATGTAATATGACAGTGTTTGACTGTTTTCCACTCTATGTAAGGTCTTGGTCCATGTATGTATGTAATGTGACAGTGTGTGTCTGGTGTCCATACTATGTAAGGTCTTGATCCATGTATGTATGTAATGTGACAGTGTGTGTCTTTTTTCTATACTATGTAAGGTATTGACCAATGTATGTATGTAATATGACAGTGTTTGACTGTTTCCCACTCTATGTAAGGTCTTGGTCCATGTATGTATGTCATGTAACAATACGTGTTAGTTGCCTATACTATGTTAGGTCTTGATCCATGTATGTTTGTAATGTGACAGTGTATGACTGTTGTCTATACTATGTAAGGTTTTGATCCATGTATGTATGTAATGTGACAGTGTGTGTCTGTTGTCCATACTATGTAAGGCATTGACCCATGTATGTATGTAATGTGACAGTATGTGTCTGTTGTCCATACTATGTAAGGCATTGACCCATGTATGTATATAATGTGACAGTATGTGTCTGTTGTCCATACTATTTAAGGTCTTGGTCCATGTATGTATGTAATGTGACAGTGTGTGACTGTAGTCTATACTATGTAAGGCCTTGATCCATGTATGTATGTAATGTGACAGTGTGTGACTGTAGTCTATACTATGTAAGGCCTTGATCCATGTATGTATGTAATGTGGCAGTGTGTGTCTGTTGTCCTTACTATGTAAGGCATTGACCCATGTATGTATGTAATGTGACAGTGTGTGTCTGTTTTCCATACCATGTAAGGTATTGACCAATGTATGTATGTAATATTACAGTGTTTGGCTGTTTTCCACTCTATGTAAGGTCTTGGTCCATGTATGTATGTCATGTGACAGTGTGTGACTGTTGGCCATACTCTAAAAGGTCTTGATCCATGTTTGTATGTTATGTGACAGTGTGTGTATGGTGTCCCTACTCTGTATTGTTTTGATCCATATATGTATTTCATTTAATATTATGTTTCTCTTGCTGCGGATATGTATTGATTTGATTCATATGCATCTAATGAGTATCACACGCCAATAACAATTATATGGTTCTATAGTTTCCATTATTATATTGATATGTTTACCCGTTGCCAAATTTTGAACAAGGTATCCTTTTTAAACCATCCAATTTGAGAACTCTTTATTTCCGGTATATTTATTAAAGTTATATCTGAAACTATGATGGTAAATACAGAGACAAACGCAGTAGATTACATTGCAATATATACCATTTTGAAAAGCCAAACTTAATTGAACGAGAACAGAAGCATTTATTTTCCACAAAGAGACCACAAACTCTACAACTACCTTAATCATTAATGATGAAATTGTATCGCCCTGGAACAATCAGCGAATCAAAAGTGTACTGTTACAATAATTTATAGATAGTTTAGGCAAGTTGACGCAACTGTCCTACATTCAAATATAATTATTACAAAATTAATTCACATAGGCAAATTTTAGTTGAGTAGTAACAAAGACCAATTAAGTGGAATAATTTCGAAGACAATTTTAGTGGAATAATAAAAAAAAAGAATATTTGAAATATTACAAAGACAAATTTAGAGAAATTATTACGAAGACAATTTTAGTACAATTTATGAAGGACAAATTTAGTGAAAAATTACAAACACAAATTAAGTGGAATAACTATATCGACAAATTTATTGAAATAATTACTAAGATATATTTATTGGAATTATTATAAATTACATATTAATGGAATATTCTTGTTTTATAGTTAGTCAAGCAGTGGCGGCAACGTATTGCACGGTTGACACAACCTCGTATTATTATAACCAATGGACTACGTCATCTAAGTACTGTGACTATGGGTGTTGCGGGTCGTCGTATGACCATTCCAGGAAGTGTTGTGAAGGGTAGGTTATACATGAGCTCTGCAAGCTGACACCGTATCATCTAATAATAACCCGGTTTACCCTGTCCGGTACTCCTGGACCGGAAAGTGATACCGGGTACCGAGTATCAGGTTTTAGCACAACCCAAATTGTTTTTTTTTTACGTAGGAATAGTCACACAAAAAAAAACAGACAGCACATCAATATTTATGAGTGTATACAAAGCGTATGCGTGTGTGTTCGTGTGTGTGTGTGTTTGGGGCTCATTTGATCATTATAGCGCTTAAGGGTGGTGTATATTGTGTGTTGGGGTTGCTGGGGAGGTATAGGGAAGCTGTAGGGGATGTTTCTATAGAAATGACTCAAATACTACTTTAATCACCAAAAGTGGTCGTCTACATGTTTTAGTAGAAAAGGGGCATCACTTCTTAAGTACAGTTATTTGCCTTTCCCGAATATGCCGCCTGTTATCTCTTGTTATGTTTGCACAGAGTCTTTGTTGAGGCTTTGACGTCTTCAGCGACCCCACAATCACAATATACAGTCTGGACCTGTAGACTCGAACTCCCAAGAACCGGCAAAATACCTCGAGCATGGGACAATTGAGCCAAGTGAACATGATTACATTCAATTTGAGCCAACGAGTAAATCGAGCCAAGCTAGTTCGACCAATGGGTTTCAACAATAATTATTTTGGTGTGAACTGCGTTGCCCTGAATTATTCTATTATCTATGATATAGATTCTGCCCGAGACTTTACGGGTGTCCCTGAGTACTATTTAGCACCGTCCGGTTTATGACTAAGACCTTTTATTGAAAAAGGGCCTAGTTTCCAAAACAAAAAAAAACTAATAGTCTGATTGTGGGCTCCACAAACCGGGCAATTTTATACTACACGTCATTGTATTATATTAAATCTCCGCATCCGCGTTTATCAGAATACAATTAGGAACTTATATATATATACTTCAGGAGCAGTATTCAATATTGATCTTAATATCTTTTTCTTAGACATGCCTCAGTGATTCCATTCAGCCTATGGGTCAGCTTAATATAAGGCCAATCAAAACACTTAGTTTCTAATCTTAAATAGAAGTTCAATCTAAGTTGCTTATTGATAACAGTCCGAGGGCGCCGTTTCAATAAAGCTCGTAAATCTAAAGTCCGGGGGCGCCGTTTCAATAAAGCTCGTAAAGCTAAAGTCCGAGGGCGCCGTTTCAATAAAGCTCGTAAATCTAAAGTCCGAGGGCGCCGTTTCAATAAAGCTCGTAAAGCTAAAGTCCGGGGGCGCCGTTTCAATAAAGCTCGTAAATCTAAAGTCCGAGGGCGCCGTTTCAATAAAGCTCGTAAATCTAAAGTCCGAGGGCGCCGTTTCAATAAAGCTCGTAAAGCTAAAGTCCGAGGGCGCCGTTTCAATAAAGCTCGTAAATCTAAAGTTCGAGGGCGCCGTTTCAATAAAGATCGTAAATCTAAAGTCCGAGGGCGCCGTTTCAATATAGCTCGTAAAGCTAAAGTCCGGGGGCGCCGTTTCAATAAAGCTCGTAAATCTAAAGTCCGGGGGCGCCGTTTCAATAAAGCTCGTAAATCTAAAGTCCGAGGGCGCCGTTTCAATAAAGCTCGTAAATCTAAAGTCCGAGGGCGCCGTTTCAATAAAGATCGTAAATCTTAAAGTCCGAGGGCGCCGTTTCAATAAAAATCGTAAAGCTAAAGATTGTATCTTTCTATGCGTTCCGAACGAGTGTTCCGAGCATTACGCAGACTAAGATTTACGACTAAGGTATTTTATTAAAGCAGGGCCCATGGACGCATCTCATTAATCAGGCTAGGAACAATTTTGTACTAGTTAGATAGGATTATGAACAGACCGATTCTATTTTTTTCTATCTTTGCAAATGTATATGATGCATCATCTTATTTTGTTGACGAGAAACGTTCACTTAAGCGACTTACTGTGACCGTTCATTATGTACATTTAATAATTTTGAATAGCCCACTTTTGTGTTAAATTTCATGATATTAAACGAATCATACAATGACAAAATATACAAAAACGACAAAATAAGAGATTCAGCTGAATGGATTTTGGATATTGCCTGACCGCTTGACGTTCCGTCATAAAGATGTCGTACATATACAGTCGTTGGTAACTCGGAATTTACTTCAAGAAACGAATATTCGATATAACCATAATAAAAAAGTATAAATAAATCCAACACATTGGAAGAAATTTCGACAAAACCAGAACGTCGAGAAAAAAGAGTTCAACGAAACGAGTTTCGACTGCATTATAAAATTGAGGCCATTTGATCCCGATTTCTCTTGTAATTTGATATTTCATTACATACTATCTGACGCCACAAATACAAATGGTAGTTTGACAAATATTATCCTTATAAATAGAGAGAGTACGAGCGTGGGTGTATATGCTGGCGGCGGGGTCGGGGGTGTCACCGGGTTCCTGATTACGCTGTGTATTATCTACTACTGCTGCTGCAGGACAACAGACAGAGTAATAGGTACGTAGGATAAGATGTATCATCTACTCATTTGCTTTTCAACATAGAGTTGACTCAATACTGACATAGTCATTTCTAAGCTAAGAAGTGTAACAATTTGATGCGTTTCTGTAACCGATTAAGCGCACTTAAACACGTCTTAAGTCACACATAGGTCGCATAATTTGTACAAACACACATCCACACACGTCGCAAAGTTCGCACAATCGCATACAAATGTTCACACATCAACGCTCACGTCAAACAATTGCCATAAACACACCAACGCACACGTCACACAATTCGCAAAAACACACCAACCCATACGTCACACAATTCGAACCAACAAACATCTCGTACAACTAAAAGCTAAACACATTTGAGCATTTCAACGTTTACAACGAAACGGCACTCACAGTTCAGTATTTTCTCGTTTACAACAAAAGGCACACACATTTTAGCATTTGAAATAACACAATGTCATTTCTCATTTCATCTAGTTACGAATCTTTTCGCTTATAGAACATTTTCCACCGAAAACAAGCTTGGATGTCATAAGTATTTACATTAAACTTTGCTGTAAATAAATCGCGTAGTAGTTTCAATTAAGGAGTAACGCCTTTGGACTTTACGCATAGTAATCTATATGATTTATGCAAAACTTCACTTCACTAGGAATAAATTTAAACTTAGTAATATAACTTATATTATTATTTTATTAATTTAACGAACTTCTTTTAATAATGCACCGTACTGCATCTGAGGCTCGACGTATGGCGGAGATGGCCGAGGTACTCCGATTGCTTTAGAAATGAACATAATCAACTGTTCTGTTTATATTTTCAGCAATAGTGTAGGAACATAAAAAGATCTATCGTAAGAAGTATGACGTCAACCCTGCAAACTGTTTACAGAGGATGTTCTATGAACACTTAATTGCCATGAAATCGATGCTTTAAAGTTGAAAGTGAAGCGACATTGATTGCTGTCTATGTGATTTGTGTACACTATGTAGTACTAGATAATTATTTATAATATTGTTTTGTATATCTATGAAAAGCTTTATTTTTCATTCACATAAGGTTTCTTTACTAAAACGTGTTTCGTTTTTGGTAACCACTGTCTTCATCTGTAAAAATGTATTCCAAATTATTACATAAACATTCAATTGGATAACATTTCTTCACTTCAACTTACTATGTTTAATACAAGACAGATTCAGTATTTTCCCATCCCATATAAGAACCTTTAAATATTTGGCCATGCTGAAAATAATCGTCATCTTGCTCATGGACAAAGATAAAAGAATACCCGTAAGGAACTACCTTTTATTGTCATCGATCAATTACATCCCTTGTTGAAAACCGTCGTCCGAATCACTTTGAAACCTTGCCTAGTGGCAATATTTAAAATAAAAATAAATGTTAATCGAGCTACGTTCAAACAATAATACTGCCCTCTCCACAGAACTATTTAGAAAACAGTTTGACTATTTAAATATTCTGAATCACTGCGTGCATATAAATGACAAACACAACTCATTGCATTTCTATATTTGAGATTTATTTTCACTATGCACAAAAGAGTTGCATTTTAACTTCATTGTATTGACTGGGGTGGGAAAAAGAGCGTCTACCACGGCCGCTCGTGGAAATAAGGTTCATCCAAACCCTCGCGAAGTGTGTTCCTCGTTTCCGCAAACACCCTACGTTCGGGTTGCGATGAACCGATATATATATATCATACACGAGCGGCCATGGAATTTACTATAATCCATTTCGTTTCAGTTCCTATATTCTGCCCTTATGTAATTATGTTTTATGCATTGAACGTGTGTTTTGTTTTCCTATTTACATTTAACTTTTTCATTATTAAACCATGCTTAGTTTGTTGTATTGGTGCTGTAATGTTGAACAACGCATACTGATTGTTGTTTGTTGTTGACATTTTAGTGATTATCATTACTCATGCAGAAAGAAAACTTTATGTATTATGTAAAAGTTCTCCAAGTCAAAGTCGTGGTAACATAGTGTCGCCTTTTAAACGTCCCTTCAATGTGTTTGATTATTCGTTCGCACCGTTTGTTCATTTATTTTTTTTGTTTGGTGGTTATGACACTCGCCACTTACCAGATACATTAGTCTAGTGGTATACTTATTGGTCAACCACAAAACAGGTTTTAGATTCGATCCTAACCAGGGTAAGAGCAGCCGATGGGTAAGGGTTTCCGCCTTTTAACTCGGAAGTCGTGAGTTCGATCCAAAGCTGAGAGTTGTATAGTTGAATAGGTGTCCGCCTTTTGCCTATGACGTATCGGGGTTTGATTTACACCAGGTTGAGAGTGGTCAAGTGGAATAGGTGTCGCCTTTTACCCAATATATCATTTGGTTTATGAATTCCTTCACAAATAGTTATTCAGTAGAGTTTTATGCTGATACTCAATTAAATCAAAACCATTGAGTATCAGCCACTTGAAATGCTCATTCAATATGATGAATATCCAAATAGTTACTAAAGTATGAAGTAATTCTTGCATATCAAACTTTATCTGGAACTTTGTTTCATTAAATAATGCACTGCCACTTAGCATTTAGGCATTTAAGTTAAACCTACTCTACACTCCAAACATGACCGAGTTTTATTTTATTTACTACACAGATATGACCACTAAATCAAATCCATCAAACGAAATGCATTGGGCGTGTAAATTAAGTTGATCTTGAAGGTTTCTTTCTACAATAACATTATCCTCGCAATAAATCAACACAACAAAAGGGTTTGGTGCGACTAGCTTATCAATCTTTATAAAAATGTCAAGTAAGAGCCGTCTTAAGCTTTTAACAAACACAATATACTTATGAATGAATTACAATCACAAGAAGAAGGTTATAGGAAAATAAATATTTTAATTTTGTTTTATTAAAATCACTTGATATCTTAAGCCAAATGAGCATTTCTTTTGCATCTTTAATGCGATCCATGATATGATACTTTTCAACGTTTAAACAAGGTCTTTGCGTTAAATTTCGGGAAAAAACTTGAAAAACTACAGAAACAAGGTCAGTACCCAAACGTTAAACATAAACCTCGTTTAATGGCACATGCTAAACGCCAAAGACATAGAACACAAAAACAAAACATCACAAACAAGAAACATGGAACAAAACTCCACAACACAGTGCATATATACTATATAAAAAAAACTAGGTATGTTTATCAAGGACAGTTGGGTACCGCCTTGGAACAGTCAGTAAAATGAAAATTTACTTGAGATTTAAACCAGTTTACGTGAACAAACCTCACTCTTGTCCCAACAATCCTGAATAAAGGAAAAAACAAACGTAAAAGGTAAATCTTAAGTATGCATTAACTTGATGCAACTTAATACTTCTTCAAAAACTAGAAGGCAAATACTGTTCAAAGTATGGCATTTATGTCCACGGTTTTATTGATATACAATCAATTCATTGAGTCTATCAGCCCAACTACCTGCTGGTTTTACGGATTTTCTCTAAAGCATCACCATAAAAATCGGGATGAGCAATATTATTAAATTATAAATTACTTCATAAATGCTACGTCGGAAGGCAATATATTGCTTCGAATGAAGACTTAAAACAAAAAATAACTTCACTATTTCTTCACCATTTGCGATAAAATATAACGCAGTCTACGCCGCTTAAGGAGCCCCGCCTTCGGTCTTTTACCAGAGTTTGATTGAGAGTTTAGTTTCTTCAAACACTTCGACAAACCTTTTCACAATATAGCCGTCTGACGTAGCCCTGTCAAAACATTATTTTGGAAACAGGATTGTCGAAGTGTTTGATTAAACTATTTACCTTATCAAACTTCGGTAATAAAACGAAGCCGAGGCTCTTTAAGCGGCATAGATTGCCCTTCTTTTTATTTAGAATGGTGTATTAAAAGAAAAGTTATCTTTGATTAAATCTTCATTTTAAGCAAAATATTGCCTTCCGACGTAGCATATATGACCTCATTGATCACGTAGTATACACACACTGTTATCATAGAGATTGATATTCAATATATCTTCCCTGACTTCGAGTTGCAGAATAAATGGGATGACTTTAAATTTGATGTATTAGCTTTGTAAGTTGTAATTGTGAAGGGTATATCAATATAATAAAACCTTGCGGAATTCTAATTCGACCTTTAAACCGAGAGTTGGGGTCATTTGCCCTGATTACAACGTTTGCTAACCTACATGACACGATCATTTATATATCTTTAATCACTTTCGTGTGCTATTAACACCAAGTAAAATGGTACCCAAAAGAAGACAATTACTGGTCTAAATGTTTTATTCAACAGCACATACACTTATAAGTTTATGGAATAATATTGTAACACAAAAATGAATGCATCGCTTGCTGAAATTATAGAGCAAGGGTAAATCTTATTTATGCACGTGATGTACGATGATTTTTTTCGAATTTATTTGTCTGGCGTTCTATATATGTCTCGAAAAAAGAGTGTGTTTTTTTGGTCAGAAAAGGTAATGTAAATTTGAGTTGGCAAATAATGTGTAACACTGAAGATTACTATTTTGCGGGGGTTTAAAAGCTGTACAGGAAGTGTATTGCTGACTTTTAAGATATAACGGAATCAAACTTCAATCAAATATTGCTCTGTAAAAGTTGTTGTGACACGGGGAAAACTGCAATACAACAAGTGTATTACAAAACCAAACACGTTCGAATGTGTTTGGTTAACCAGAACATCGAAATAACAGAGATCGATATAGCGAGATTTGACAGAATTCTTATAATTTAGATTTATTCATGTGTGTATTAAAAATGTGGAGGATTTTGTTTGATTGGTCGTAATATATACTGTGTAAATAAAATAGTCCTGATATTGAACAAACAAAAATATATATACTATCTAAAACTATAATAATCTGTGATTAAGTAAGTTCGATAACTCGAACAGGCAATAACTCGAGAGCTGCGAAATGTAACATGATATGGCGCTGATGCTGTCTAACATACGTATTTTTCCTTTCTACGCATCACAATTTAACATTGCTTATACAGATATGCAAACAAGAGTTATTTTGTAAAGACGAATACTAAGGCAGAAAACAAAACATACATATTTTACATTATTATACCTCGCTTTTGTATACAATGGTACAATCCCATTACAAGTAAAAGATATATTTTGATTATCAGAAACATTTCTAGCCTTTTTGACACTTGACAACGCCATAATTCACTGCCAGGTCATGTGACTGTAATGATATTTCGAATGACAAGAAGGGTAAAAAACTTTTTCAATATTTTAGCTTTATCATGACATAATTGCCTCCCTTTTACTCATACAGCCGTGAACTGTCAGCAAGTAAACATGTTTGTATATTTTGTTAAACTGGTTAAATGAATTACCACAAACACATCATGATATTATAATTATAAAAACGCCTCGGGTGACAATTAGAACTCGAGTTGACAATATCAATGTCGCACATGCTGCCATATGATATATATAATTTATATATTATGTCATTGTAATCAAAACAATATCATAAGTGCATAAATAGAAAAGAAAGCCGTATGATATGTTTGATATTTGTATAAGACAGCTTTAAAAGCTGTATACGTAATTATAATTTAAGGTTAGGAGACACATATTTTCAATGCTTATGAGGCAGCGGCACGAGCTAATATATACAATAAATAGTAAAAGATAGGAAGTACATACTATATTTATATGTATGAAAGGGATGAACAAGCTAACATGAACAATACAATAATGAAACATTTGTATATGTGTAGGAGTCCGATGCCCAAGCTATAATTAACAATTAAAATTAAGAAAAATGAGTTGCATATGAATTATATTTGCAAAAAAGGATTTCCCAAGCTAAAATAAAAAAAAAAAATATTAAACAGTGGTCGTCATTTGCAATGACGTAATAAAAAAACGCAAAATACATTCCTATCTAACTTATAATAAATGATAAAATATAATGCCTTATCATCGACTTAATATCTACGTGATTGTAATATGAATGTGATAAAAAATATATTTAAAAAGGAGGCAAACATCGCGGCTGTCCGAAAAAAAGTTGTCCGAGAACTACTCAAATACTTGCATAAAATTATCTTTTTCATTTTCAGAAGAAATGCTACTGTTCATGCTGCCTAAAGCTGTTAAATACGTTCATATTATGTATTATTTTTATTTCTATTCAATATGACAAAATATAGTGTCATTAAAACTTGGTGCTCCGCCTGGGTACGCGATCTCTCTCCAGGCTTCCGTATCCATGACTGTCACGTGACCGCACACGCTCCATACTTCCGCTGCTGTTGAAACCGTTCTGAAAAACGTAAATAAGATATTCAAATAACGTTGCCAAACACAAGTTGTTATAAATACTATTATCGAACGCTATTAGAAAGTCAACGAATATATAATCTTGTGAAAAAGTTTAGTTTAATATCGCTTAAGAATCAAAACATTTCTTCTTACCTAATAATTAAGAAAAATAAACTAAACTTCTAAAACCAAAATGTCTTACCAAACCGCTGCCAGGTGACATATTTAGCCTATCATGTGATCTACTGCGACGATGATAATCCGGCGGCGGTGAGGCTGGCGCATCGTAATCTGGTTTGGGTTCGCGGACTGGAAACACTCGACCGATGTCGACACCTGTTGAAGTACATCGTAGCCTCGGTAAACGGAGACTGTAAGTTTCCGGAATCACCCGAACCATGTCTTGGGTGAAAGGTTTTCTATGTGAATTATCAGATGGTAGGTAAACGTCAACCAATGGTTTGTTTGTCCTTGAATACAATGGTTCAGACAATCTACGGTCACTGCCTACATATCCACCATTAGGGAATGCAGTTGTAATATCTATTGGCTGAAATAGACTACCTCGGCCATTTGAAATAGGCTTAAATGGGCCGCTAGGGTAAGGTCCGCTGCAAGGAAACAAAAAAAGTTTTTATCATTATTTAAACCCTGTTTTAGATCCGTAAAAGTGGACCAAAAGTACATTTTATGGCGGTATATGGAAAATTGTTTGGCTTGTTTAGGAATCATTCTTATATTGCATATTAGAAGAAAATGGTGACCATCAAGAGGGTCAACTTAAACGATACCTTTTTACCAAAATTGGCGCGAGGCAATGCATTGTTTGTATAAGAGTGCGTTGGTGAATTTTTACAGTTTTCAAAACTCAATAGGAAGGTATCATGCGGCAATCTGATACGAAGTTATGTACATGTAGGGATGTTTTGAATCATTTGCTTTATGTAATACTTGATGGGGTAGCGAAATCGCGATCGTTTGTCCTAACATATACTCAACAAACATGAACATAAGGTTTACATTTTAAAATCATTTTGAAGGAAAGATTATCAAATACAAATCGCTTTTATTTTTGATAATATTTTCCTTATATGTTCCCAGTTTTAATACAATGATGCTTTTTATTACGAAACTCTATGATCGTACCTTTTATTTTATAAGGCAGTCTGTGTGGGATGTTTATAGTTTCTAACAATGACTGCATCATATCTTTGAAAGGTGTTTGCATTAGGTGCTCTGAATTGTTCCGTCCGTCTGCAGATAGAGTTGGGATCTCTAATCATAGAAGTACTTTGGGTTTACCCATACATTTATGATTATTTGTTTTATTGAAACGTTTCCTCAAGTTAATGCATACTTTGATAATATTTACCTTTTTGCGTTTTATCTTTATTAAGGATTGTTGGGATAAGAGTGAGGTTTGTGGTTTAAACCCCCAGTAAATTTACATTTTATTGACCGTTCCAGGGTGGTACACTTCTTGATAAACATACATATTTTTTATATATATATATATATATATATATATATATATATAGTATGTATGCACTGTGTTGTTTGTGGAGTTTTGTGTTGTTCTTCTATGTTTCTTGTTTGTGATTTTGTGTTCTATGTGTCTGGTGTTTGCCCAGTGCCACTAAACCGGGTTTATGTTTAATGTTGTTGCTACTGAGCTTGTTTCTGTAGCTTTTTGCATAAAGAAATAAACTACCTATTACATTAAACGCAGTAATAAGCTGGATCCTCACCATTTATATGAGCCTCATTGTCTGTTAATGTAATTGAAAGGAGAAAATAAAACGCAGTATAATATAAGGTGAACTTTCCCCTATAATTATGTTATGTATAAATAGTTCTGAGCCAGAGTGTCTGTTGATATCATAAATAGGGAAATCACAACACCGTAAAACAAGGTGAATTTTCCCCTATAATTATGTTCTGAGCCAGAGTGTCTGTTGATATCATTAATAGGGAAATCACAACACCGTAAAACAAGGTGAATTTTCCCCTATAATTATGTTCTGAGCCAAAGTGTCTGTTGATATCATTAATAGGGAAATCACAACACCGTAAAACAAGGTGAATTTTCCCATATAATTATGTTCTGAGCCAGAGTGTCTGTTGATATCATTAATAGGGAAATCACAACACCGTAAAACAAGGTGAATTTCCCCCTATAATTATGTTCTGAGCCAGAGTGTCTGTTGATATCATTAATAGGGAAATCACAACACCGTAAAACAAGGTGAATTTTCCCCTATAATTATGTTCTGAGCCAGAGTGTCTGTTGATATCATTAATAGGGAAATCACAACACCGTAAAACAAGGTGAATTTCCCCCTATAATTATGTTCTGAGCCAAAGTGTCTGTTGATATCATTAATAGGGAAATCACAACACCGTAAAACAAGGTGAATTTTCCCATATAATTATGTTCTGAGCCAGAGTGTCTGTTGATATCATTAATAGGGAAATCACAACACCGTAAAACAAGGTGAATTTTCCCCTATAATTATGTTCTGAGCCAGAGTGTCTGTTGATATCATTAATAGGGAAATCACAACACCGTAAAACAAGGTGAATTTCCCCCTATAATTATGTTCTGAGCCAAAGTGTCTGTTGATATCATTAATAGGGAAATCACAACACCGTAAAACAAGGTGAATTTTCCCCTATAATAATGTTCTGAGCCAGAGTGTCTGTTGATATCATTAATAGGGAAATCACAACACCGTAAAACAAGGTGAATTTTCCCCTATAATTATGTTCTGAGCCAGAGTGTCTGTTGATATCATTAATAGGGAAATCACAACACCGTAAAACAAGGTGAATTTCCCCCTATAATTATGTTCTGAGCCAGAGTGTCTGTTGATATCATTAATAGGGAAATCACAACACCGTAAAACAAGGTGAATTTTCCCCTATAATTATGTTCTGAGCCAAAGTGTCTGTTGATATCATTAATAGGGAAATCACAACACCGTAAAACAAGGTGAATTTTCCCCTATAATAATGTTCTGAGCCAGAGTGTCTGTTGATATCATTAATAGGGAAATCACAACACCGTAAAACAAGGTGAATTTTCCCCTATAATTATGTTCTGAGCCAAAGTGTCTGTTGATATCATTAATAGGGAAATCACAACACCGTAAAACAAGGTGAATTTTCCCATATAATTATGTTCTTAGCCAGAGTGTCTGTTGATATAATTAATAGGGAAATCACAACACCGTAAAACAAGGTGAATTTTCCCCTATAATAATGTTCTGAGCCAGAGTGTCTGTTGATATCATTAATAGGGAAATCACAACACCGTAAAACAAGGTGAATTTTCCCCTATAATAATGTTCTGAGCCAAAGTGTCTGTTGATATCATTAATAGGGAAATCACAACACCGTAAAACAAGGTGAATTTTCCCCTATAATTATGTTCTGAGCCAAAGTGTCTGTTGATATCATTAATAGGGAAATCACAACACCGTAAAACAAGGTGAATTTTCCCCTATAATAATGTTCTGAGCCAGAGTGTCTGTTGATATCATTAATAGGGAAATCACAACACCGTAAAACAAGGTGAATTTTCCCCTATAATTATGTTCTGAGCCAGAGTGTCTGTTGATATCATTAATAGGGAAATCACAACACCGTAAAACAAGGTGAATTTCCCCCTATAATTATGTTCTGAGCCAGAGTGTCTGTTGATATCATTAATAGGGAAATCACAACACCGTAAAACAAGGTGAATTTTCCCCTATAATTATGTTCTGAGCCAGAGTGTCTGTTGATATAATTAATAGGGAAATCACAACACCGTAAAACAAGGTGAATTTCCCCCTATAATAATGTTCTGAGCCAGAGTGTCTGTTGATATCATTAATAGGGAAATCACAACACCGTAAAACAAGGTGAATTTTCCCCTATAATTATGTTCTGAGCCAAAGTGTCTGTTGATATCATTAATAGGGAAATCACAACACCGTAAAGCAAGGTGAATTTTCCCCTATAATTATGTTCTGAGCCAGAGTGTCTGTTGATATCATTAATAGGGAAATCACAACACCGTAAAACAAGGTGAATTTTCCCCTATAATTATGTTCTGAGCCAGAGTGTCTGTTGATATAATTAATAGGGAAATCACAACACCGTAAAACAAGGTGAATTTTCCCCTATAATTATGTTCTGAGCCAGAGTGTCTGTTGATATCATTAATAGGAAAAACCTTATACCTTAAAAAAGGTGAATTTTCCTCATAGTAATGTTTAGAGACAGAGTGTCTGTTAATACTATTAATAGGAAAAAACGTAAAAAAGGTGAATTTCCACATAATTATGTTTAAAGTCAGATTGTCTCCTAATGTTTTTAATAGGAAAAAACCAACGCGGTAAAATAAGATTATTTTTCTCATAGTTTTGTTCAAAGCCAGAGTGTCTGCTAATGTTGTCGATAGGAAAAACTACAACGCGGTTAAAAAAGGTGATTTTTCCATAGCAATGTTTGGAGCCTGAGTGTTTGCTTATGATATTAATAGGAAAGAAACGCAGTAAAAATAAGGTACATTTCCCCCATAGCTACGCTCAGAGCCTGAGTGTCTGCTATGTTGTTGATGGGAAAATAAACCAACTCAGTACAAATAAGGTGAATATTTATATAGCTATGTTCAGGGCCAGTTTGTCTGGAAATGCAATTTATAGGAAAATAAGGTGAATAATTCCCACAGCTACATTTAAAGCCAAAGTGTCTGCTTATGTAATTGGTATGGGAAAAAACGCAGTAAAAAAGGTGAATATTCCGCAAAGCTATTTTTGAAGCCAGAGTATCTGCTAATGATATTAATAGGAAAAAAGCAACGCAGTTTAAATCAGGTGAATATTTCCCAAGTTCAGAGCCAGAGTGTTTTTTAATGTAATTGATAGGCAAAATCACCCAACACAGTAAAGAATTAGGTGAAATTGTCCCATAGCTATGTACAGAGCCAGAGTGCCAATACAATTGATAGGAAATATATAGCCTTACACATTAAGGATTGAACATGAATCATTTTCATTGCTAGGTTCAGGGCCCGAAAGTCTGTTAATATTATAAATAGGAAACAATAACCCAACACAATTACCAAGTGAAAGTGTATCATATTCATACTTATTTTTAGAGGTGAAAACCCTGCCAGTGCATTTGATAGGAAGAATCAAAACAAAGCAGTAAGCATTAAACGTGAATCCTACCCATTTCTATGTTCAGAACCCGAATGTCTGCCAATGTAATTCCGCTCGAGGAAAGAGCCATCAAAGCCCGTTGGTCTCTTGTTTTCACGTTCTTTCAGTTTAATTTGTGCCGCTTCCTTTTCTTTATGTTTCCTTTGCCGCCTGGGAAAAAGTGAAAGTAGTCGTGTTTAAATGAAACTTTGAAATTCTGAAACTCTATTCCAATATTATGACAGTGAAATGGGAATGGGTTAACAACAGGCAAATAATAATAAATGACGATTAAGATGATTTTTATTTGTTTTGAAGCATGATCGTTATATATATTAACACGTGACCAATAAATATTTTACTTTACGAGAACACAGCCACGAGGTGAAATACAATGTTTTTAAAAGAATATAAAAAGATCATTAAAGTTTCAGTAAAACTCGCACAAAAATGTGCAAACGTTACCCCATTTCGATAATGACATCTTTGAAATTGTTTCACAGCTCTGTGCTTGCTAACGTATGATTTGAAAATGAGAGCAGACTAAAATTTCAAATAGTCATAAAAAATAAAAATTGATATGGTCACTTTAAAAAGGTCAACACTTATTTCTAGTGAACTGACACATCTTTAAGATTAAATGCAAAATAAAAAAAATGAATATTTTTATTGCACGCTCAAATGTGCCTATTAACAAAACATTCATTGGCCATGCTATTTTAGTTCTAAGATCATAAAGTTAGGGAAACTCCAACACATCTCCTTAAATATGAAAATCACCTACCTACATACAACAACAACGACAACAAAAAGGATAAAGACGAGCCCACCAAGTCCCGTACCTGTTGCAATGAGGGCAGTCTGACCTGAAATGGTCATAAAAAATACAGATGAGTATTTGTTATATAGACCACATTTCTGATGAAATGAGACGTAATCTTCCCCATTTGAGGCACCGCTGCCAATTGTTCAACAGTTTGAGATGTTGTCAAAATGTCATAAAAAGGCGTGTTTGCAACTTCAAATGCTTTGATTTCTTGATATGATTTTTTTAAATATATATTGACAATTTAAAAAATATTTTGACTATCCTTAATCAAACCAAAGACTTTACCAGTATTAAACAAATCGCTGCTTGTGTTTTTTTTAGAATTACGTTATTTAAGAGACTGAATTTTTTATCAATTCTAATTTATATCGGTCAACTATACAAAATATAAACTTTGCCCTTGTGATAAACAACATCAATTGGAGAGCATCAATTTAGTCTTCATATAATAACCATAATGCATCATATACGGTCGTGGATCACTCTGTTGTCGTCATGCTATAACAAGTATCATTATGAAGCGTTTAAACGACGTCATAAAAATAATTCTTCGTCATAATCACTACATTAATTATAAAATGTGTGTTTATTTTTTTTAAACATTTTGGTATATACTAAAAGGGTCGGAATTACTACTCGTATTCGAACCTCATGTTTTCATGAAGATTTTAATTCCACTCGGCTAGCGCCACTCAACTCGAATACATCCTCCTTATCATTATCAATATATCCTTAACAGGTCAACAAATCATTTTACATATACTTTTGTAAAAGTCCCGCTGGCTGTGTGGTCTAACTGGCAGTTTTTATTTTTGATCGACCTTACCGTCACGGGTTTGAACCCACTAGATCTAAATACTTTTGATGATATGGTTGTATTTTTTTTCTGCAATTTCGTTATCATAGAGTAAAATAATGATATGTAAGTGTTTTCAGATGCATTATTGGAAAAACCTTTTTTTTTGGTCCAAAACATAAGCGAGTTAATTTAAATCCACTCGGCGAGCTCCACTAAACTCAAATAGCTCCTCCTGACATAGAACGCATCAATGACAACCCTGAAATATCATATATGCTCATGGTACTCACTTTTTGGGTCCGGCTCGATATACTTTGTAGCCACATCCGGCTGTTCTGTTTTCGTAGGCAGTGTAGGCTGAGGCCGAGTTTTATCTATCAATCAAAATGAATCGGAAGACAAAGTGTTATGTATCAATATATAAATCGGTTAGTAATAAGTTTGCGAAAGAAGACTGGTACATATTGTTATACACGTAGTTATTACATTTGGCAAATTCCTGTTCATGAATCCATTTTCCTTGATCTCTGCATATTAATCCCTTTTCACTGATCCAGGTTCATTGACCCATGTTCATTTATCCCTGCATATTGATCACTTCTCATTGTCCATTGCATATTTATACCTACTCAATGATCCCTACTAATTAATCCATGTTCATGGACCCGTGCTCGCTGGTCACTATATATTAATCTCTTCTAATGGATCCAAGCTCATTGATCCATGTTCAATAATTCCTGTTCATTGATCACTGCTTATTGAACTCTATTCATTGATTCATGCTTATTGACCCGTGTTCAATGACTCCTGCTCATTGATCACTGCATATTGATCCCTATTCATTGATCCATGCTCATTGATCCGTGTTCGTTGGTCACTACATATTGATCTCTACTAATTGATTCATGCTCATTGATCACTGTTTATTGATCCCTACTAATTGATTTCTACTCATTGATCGATCCATATTCAATTACCCCTGTTCATTGATCCCTACTCATTTAGTCCTACTCATTGATCCCTTCTCATTGATTCCTACGCATTGATCCCTTCTCATTGCTCCCTACTCATTGATCCCTACTCATTGATCCCTACGCATTGATCCCTACTCGTTGATCCCAACCCATTGATCTCTACTAATTGATCCCTACGCATTGATCATTACGCATTGATCCCTACTCATTGATCCCTACTCATTGATCCCTACTCATTGATCCCTACTCATTGATCCCTACTCATTGATCCCTACTCATTGATCCCTACTCATTGATCCCTTCTCATTGATTCCTACGCATTGATCCCTTCTCATTGATCCCTACTCATTGATCCCTACTCATTAATCCCTACGCATTGATCCCTACTCGTTGATCCCAACCCATTGATCTCTACTAATTGATCCCTACGCATTGATCCCTACGCATTGATCCCTACTCATTGATCCCTACGCATTGATCCCTACGCATTGATCCTTACTCATTGATCCCTACTATTGAACCATGTAATTGACATGATGTTCATTTGTATGTTCTGTTGTTTATACTATTTATGTGTGTTTTTCATGTCTCAAAATAGCTCATTAACCTTAAGTTGTTTGTTATTCGTTTTAAAATATTGATCAGTGTATCTTGGTCATATTTAGATACATGTAGTAATGTATCGATAGTCTATGAGATGCTGTGCGATAGTGTGGTCTTGTGTTGTGGGAGAAACCGGAGTAACCGGAGAAAATCCACGTGTCCAGCTTGGTGACCACTAACCAAACTCACGTGCACCCTGGCCGGGAATCGAACCGGAGTCGCCTTGGTGAGAAGCGAGTGCGCTAACCACTGAGTTAACCGGACAACCAAATATACTATTAAAGAACGACGAAACGTAAACATCCCGTATTTTCTTCAAGCCACTTGCTTGAAACAATTTTATTGATATTTGGTTTCATACCTGCCCAAGAGCACCGGAACATTTCTCTATTACTGGGGCTGTTGACGTATCCTTCCTTGCACGTAAACGTGATTTTAGATAGAGTTGAAGTGCATGTCGTTGTTTTATTTTCATACATCTTGCTGAGTTTGCACAAATCAGTCTGTTCTGCAGCTGAAAGCAATTTGATGTACATATAACTTTATCTGCCGGCTTGAAGGGCGCGACGAATTTTATTTATTTTGAAACAAAACACAATTTCATTCCAAACTGTCTTATACTCACGTTTTACATTAATTGTGCCAAGCTTTATTAGAATGCTATTCGTTTCCGACTGTGTTTCCTTAACAAACTTTTCCCACATCTTCTCATTTATTTCAGGAACTTTCATCACGGTGTCTGTCTGTTCGAAGTGAGCTATAAATTCGACAGTTTGTTTTGTTTCGCTTCTGAAATGTATTAAAATTTAATATGAAAAAAACAACTACTAACTAATAAAAGGTTCTTATTAAGTACAGTATTTTCTGGATATTTTATTCAAATATACTAAACATTCTACTACATACTAGAGCTGTTTTAATAAGATAATAAGTGTTTTAAATATTGCCATCGTCTTTTAAAGGTGTTGATTTTATTCTTCATTGTTACTATTGTTTCTCTATTTTAAGTCGTTTACTAAGATAGTGGGCAAACATGGCACAAGTTGGTATCTTTCCTTCACATTTTGATTTAAAGAAGAAATATTTTCCTTAAAGTATCATGAGATTTATTGATAACCAAATTTATCTTTGTTTGGAATTAAGTCACAAAAGCTTCGTATGCTAGTTTTCTTCAGCTCTTTTAATTAAACGAATATGTTATGAATATTCTAAATTCACCCCAATACGTCTGCGAAATATGACATTCCCAAAACATATGAATGTTTGAGTCGATGTTTATTAGACACAAATCAAATAACCTTGATGCGACAATATTGTTGTCATTGTTTGGAAGGATATTCATAATGTATTTGTATTTATACAAAAACTTTATAAAGACGTTGAAACAATACATTGTTAACAAAATCACCTAGAAAAATGTTTCATTATATCTATTGGTCTTGTAAAGAACAAACACCTTTTTGTTAAGCAAATAGTAAAAGGTTGCTGACATTTAATAAAACAAAAGAAGAGAAATATTACTTTTATAACAAAAATTATAGTTTTTCAAATATGAAAAAGTTGCATGCACCTGATGTGATTATAAATAACATAAAATCTTTATAAGTGATTTGCGTAAACTTGTGTTGATAAGAAAGTCAAATGGGTAAAAAATGATCCTTTGATCGCACGAGAGTAGAACGGTTAAGCTTCATTAAGACAAAGTTTAAACACAAGGCAAACCAAACTTCTAAGATCATAATACTAGTATTTGTCTTTGTTCTTGGTTATACAAGTGTAATTGGGCCGAGCGATATATCGTTAAACTGTTCTCTGCTGCTTTTACAGTAAGGCATATATTTTTGTTATTGTTAATTTTCACTTTCGTTTTTAAATCATCTTAATAATAATATATTGATCAGCAAATAAACTTTAAGAGAACAAATTGAAATATAGAATAGAAAGTATTCATAAGCAACTATTATTTGATTACAAATACCTTTGATATGTACTCAATGCTTTACTTTTAATATGGGGTTTTGAATATGTGTCGAGAGTGAATTTACCAATGCAAAACGACAGCTAATGGCACAACATGTTAGTAAGGTGAATTGGATGGATGAATAATGATACTCATGATGCGAAGAATGCGATAAACCAGCAGGCAAAATTAATTCGTGTGCTGGCTTTTGCGAGTGAAACAATTTAAACAAAGGTTAATATACTTAATATATCTAAAAGGGGCTAAACACTATTTGTCACAGTTGCTAATATATATGTTAATTCCCTGGAGTTTATTTCGAATTATCTACATATATTGCAGATATAAATATGGTTTAAACTGTGCACTCGAGAGTAATAATATATAAGCACAAAGACGCCATGACAGTAGGATCAACGCTCCTTGCCGTACTTAAAAATAATACAATTTGAACAGTTTTAAAAGGGAACGCAAGAGATATTACATAGGATCTATATTTTAATAATTATGTATTTGATAACTGCAAATATTCCAATCATTTTTACTGATTAAATTGATTGAATGATTGATGTTTTTACTATTCAATCATTTAAAAAAATCATAAGTTCAATTTATTTTGCAACGAAGCTTAGATAAAAATTGCATTTATACTATCTCGAATGTATGCACTTGAAAGTCGTTTTAATTCGTTTTTCATGGCGTATGTACAAACGCACGACGGCGTGTATGCATATTTTCCAAGAAGAGCTAGCACGCTTCATACACTTTATTCGCAATATTTCGACCCTCTTGCATTCAAACAGCATGAACACTTACGATATTGGAGCACTCTTAAACTATTTACAGCAAATACACATGTTATGTATTTAAATATTCATTTAAGTTAATTATAAACACAATTTGATTAGTATTTTTTGTTTCCTTTTTTCAACCTATATTTAGGTATTAAGGTTTAAACATATACGGTTAGTACTTGAAATAACAATTAACGTTACAAAAACTCGTAGATTGTTTTAGGCTATGTTCACTTTTATACTTAAAGCGTAATGAAACTCCACTTTTGTTGTGTTGTACGCATGACATTGCAAAGTTAAAGCAAATATAATTAGTTTTCACAGAATTTAGTTGGACCGAATCTCATGTTAAGTAATACTCACTCGTATATCATTGTAAACAATGATACAAACCTGGTAAAATCTAGTGTGTAACATACACCAATCTGTTATAAAGACAAACATGGATATCCTGCTTGAATAAAATATGTTGTTAGTACCGCTTACCGTTTACGCCTATGACTAGATGGATTGGAAATGTTGATGACTTCTATCCAAAAACTGACATTAGGGAACATCTTTTCGTAAACCAATTTTATCTGCATATATAAGAACGATAGATGAACGCAATGTTAATATGATAATATTTGTTTTCAAATTATAAGCAAGAAAAACTAGAAGCGCCGCAATGCGACGAAACCAAGTTTTTGTTATGGGCAATCAGAAATTATAGCCAATTAATTTGTTGTATGACTTTATCTTTACTTTTATCAAAAAGAGACGCCCCCCTCAAAAGCAATCCCAAGCTAGCTCTTTACATAAGCTACCCACACACCAAGTTTAATCAATATCTATCAATGCTATCAAATGTTATTTGGCAAAAAACATTTTTCTATTTCAAGTAACAGTGACATTGACAGTAGCCCCTCCCCACTCAAAAGCAATCCCAAGCTAGCTCTTCACATGCTACCTACACACCAAGTTTCATCAATATCTGTCAATCCTAACTAAAATTATTGGGCGGAAACCATTTTTCTATTTTTAGTAATAGTGACCTTGACCTTAGCCCCCTCACTCAAATGCAATTCCAAGCTAGATCATCACATAAGCTACCTACACACCAAGTTTCATCAATATCTATCAATGCTAACTTATGTTATTGGGCAGAAACCATTTTTCTATTTTTAGTAACAGGCGACCTTGACCTTAGTCCCACCCCCCTCAAAAGCAATCCCAGGCTAGCTCTTTACATAAGCTACCTACACACCAAATTCATCAATATCGGTCAATGCTAACTAAAGTTATTGGGCAGATACCATTTTTCTATTTTGAGTAACAGTGACCTTGACCATTTTTCTATTTTAAGTAATAGTGACCTTGACCTTAGCCCCTCCCAACTTAAAAGCAATCCCAAGCTAGCTCTTGACATAAACAATTAACACACCAAGTTTCATCAATATCGGTCAATGCTAACTAAAGTTATTGGGCAGAAACCATTTTTCTATTTTAAGTAACAGTGACCTTGACCTTAGCCCCTCCCCCTCAATAGCAATCCCAAGCTAGCTCTTCACATAAGCTACCTACACACCAACTTTCGTCAATATCTATCAATCCTAACTTAAGTTATTGGGAAGAAACCATTTTTCTATTTTTAGTAACAGGCGACCTTGACCTTAGCCCCACCCCCTTCGAAAGCAATCCCAAGCTAGCTCTTCACATAAGCTCCTACACACCAAGTTTCATCAATATATGTCAATCCTAACTAAAGTTATTGAACAGAAACCAATATTTGATGCCCGCCCGCCCGACTGCCCGCCCGCCCACCGACAACCTCATGCTGATAACCCGGTTTTCGTTGAAAACCTGGTTATAAATCCATAAAACGTCATAACAAACATTTACTTTGTAAGAAATACGTAGTTACGTTTTAACGAAATAATTCGTTATCTCGGGATAACGGAATAAGTATTTAATTAGAACGGTATAAGAGTTATTCATTACGGAAACGTATTTGGAAATAACAAAGTAATGGTATGTTATCTTGCAGTTACGAAGTAAATATTTGTCATGACGGAATAAGTAAAGGTATTATGTCGACGTTTGTGGACAATTTTAACCTACATCAGTATGTGTATTGTGTACGGGAAATGACGTCAACATATTTATGAATACGTTCTGAGCATATTTCCACCATTTATAACATGCCAGGAAACAAAAGAAATCAGTAATGTTGTTATTCCATTTTAACATATTTGTGATCTTCCTATCAATTTATTCATCAAATTAACATCAGCCTAAGTTTTGTGTATTTTTTTTTAAATATTAAACACATGATTAAGTCATAGATGACTTTTTACCTGTGTTTTAACTTGGAATTTTATCGTCGAGTAATTCGTGCCGTGAGTGTCCATGCTAAAACTGACAGTACACACAAGCGCTACCTCCTCTGAAAAAAATAACGTGTTAAGAAGTCAAATAAACAGATTGATATTATGTGTATCCACATTTAAATACTACAACAATGTCTAAAATGAGTTCAAGATATAGTGGAAACATTACGCTTCGATATGGAATATAAGTTGGAGTTCTTAATACAATGTATAATGTTGGGAAAAGTTACGTTTCTTTATTTGTTTCATTCCTTGTATCTTAAATATGTTACCCCTTTTATCCGCCTTAGGCACACACGTCTTATTTTTCGATGTCTCCCTGTGATACCCAGGGCGGCAATTGCACTGAATCTGTCCATTGAAATCAGCACAAACAGAGCGGGTCGCATTGCAATAGTTCACAGTTGGAAGCGAGCATAAATCTCCTGTCTCTGTTACAAGAAAAAGAATTACATCATAATGTGATCAATTTCCACAAATAAACATGCATTATGATCACAAACTACACATATCATTGAAATAATCAATAACATTCCTACGAAAGTACCCTACGACATGTTACATAATCAAGACACTTAGAAATGTAACACAATCACAACTACGAACACTATATCTTCACTAAAACACGTCATTTGATTAAAAACACACTTGAAATATAACATGATCATTAACTATGCTATTGATTCAAAGACACAACACTAAGACATGAAATGTGATCAAGAACCACACTGCAAATGTAGCCTGATCTTTAAGATTGTTATAGATGGTATGTTAAAAACAGAACACTATTACATGTTATATGATTAACCTACACAGTTAAAACATGTTATATTATATAAGTATTGCATGGCTTTCAGTAGATATCGTCAACATTAGGGAAATACTTTTACTTGAGGCGAAGATAGAGTTTTGTATGGTTTTGTTTTTTATGTTTTAAAAACACTTGAAATGTTTTGTATTTCTTTATTGTTAACGGTCTGGTAAATATTAACATTAAAATGTTCTTCATTCGAAAATATATAAAGATGTCTTTAATATCTTAAAATTGCTTTCATTTTTGTCAAATAAGATGTTGTTATGTGTACAAACACTCTTTATTACTTCAAATAATATTTGATATATAAAAGTCATGACACTAACTAAACTAAACAAAATGGAATGCTCTACGCACCTGCATTCTCGTCCAACTCCCCACACATCCTTATAACAGTTGATGTGACGTTTGTTGTAACAGGAAAGCAGGTGTTTTTTGACTTCCAAATAGAAGCCAAAATTTTCTTAAACGTTGCTTTGGTCAATTGTTTCGTTAAATGTAAAATGAATGTCACTGCTGATTGAAAGTTTTCAGTCGGCATTCTGAAAGAAATAGTGCTCAATTCAGCATGCATTCATGCAATTTGTACCTTGTGTGATGTCAGGGTTTTTACGGGACTATTTTACTTATGGGCTTGTCCGAGTGGTTTCCCGTCCAACTACTTTAAGTCCCAAGAAGACTCGTGTTTCACTGGCCGTTCCAAGAAGGTTATCACATCATTAATATGTTAAGCTATTTTGATACATGTGTGGTTTCTTTGTGGTGTTTTTATTTATGTATTTTTTGTAAAAACATTTGTGTGTCTTTTTCATTGACGATTATTTACTTTCCTTGTGGCACTAAACACGGCTTGTCACGTTGTTTTTATTGTTATATTTCCTTGTATTATTAGAATGTTCTTGCAATGATATATAAATAAATATGACTCGTATTTTCATTTAACATGTCAAGGTACTCAATCCATATATGTGTGAAGTATAAGAATATATCGACCCCCTATCATTTAAGTAGCATTTGAGGCTTTTTGTGCAGAAAAATAAAATATATTTCTATGCCAAAAATACTATTCTTTCTGCTCTCAAAAATTGCAAAAATATGTGGTTTAAGTCCGACTCAAGCTGACATATTAAGCATTTATAGAAACTGTAATAACTTCATTTATGGAACACTTCTGGTCATTTGTTTACAATTTAGTAATTAATAAGCAAATAAAAGTAAACAATGATTCACCTGTCAGTCAACTCTCTCTTTGAATTATTGGTTATTTCAACTGGCAAGACTATTTGCGAGTTAAGATCATCTGACTGCATGAATATTTGACGAATCTAAAAGAAAACAGAGTAGCCGTTAAACGTGTTTGATGCATTGCAAATGAATTATTATTTGACAAATATTTAATGCATTTTTTAAATTGAATTTTTCGAATTGACATAAAAGTAATGAATTACATTGCATGAACAGGACGTGGACTGCATTCCGTGTACAGTCAAAATGTATGGAACAAATTTGTTTTTACATTCCTGTATGTTCGAGTTTGTGCTAAATTATTCAAGCTCGACTTGGCCGATAGGTAATAGTATCAAGATCAAGTCAGTTTTCTCGGTAGAAACCATGCAATTTTAGAGATAATGAGCGAGATCAATTGAACGATCGAACAAACTGCCTCTCAGACACCTTAACCACTCTTAATCAATAAAGTCATTTTAATTACAAACTTACTCCATTTGAAATAAAAAGTTCCAGTTCAGATATTTTAGTTTCGGTGTCTGGATATATTTTGACAACAACTGTAGCTATGTATTGGAAATCCGCTGAAACAAAAATGCACTCCATGTTACATTATCAAATATAACGTTTAGATTCAAAGCTTTTAATATAGTAGTTTTTTGAAATAATTAGAAAATTTCTGGTTGAACCTTAACTCCTAACATTGAATTACAATGTAAAACTGTATGATTGTAATCACGCAGAACCCCATTTTCAATCATTGTGAATGCTAACATAGAGTTAAATGAATATACACATTGACCAGTAAAATATTGCATTCATAAACTGGTTACAGTTTGTCGTAATTTCACTGAATGTTGGCGTATAGAACCATGTAAGCCAAAGAACAATGTTCCTGTACAACTGTAGTATGTACACTGTTCTTTTGGAAAGTTTAATAACATTCATTCTAAACAAATATAATATTTAGAGATCAAACAAATACAACACATTTAAATGGAAGGTGGTTAAACTCTTAGTAACTTAGGCTCGCACACCGTCATTGAAATTAATATGTGTAAGTTAAATTGTATAACATACCATAATAAATAGAAGTTTTGGTGTGTTTTTTTAAGTGAATCACCTTACGTTTACTAAATCACAGGGTTAACTTACGTAGGCATTCAGACGCGGTGTCATTTCTCCTTTTACTGACACGTTTTCCTTCACAGAGACACTGCCATCCTCCTTCTGTATTGATACAGCTAGTGCTGTCTATGCATGTATATGTATTGTTGTGGCATTCGTCAATATCTACAGTATAATAAAGCGTCACAGTTCTTATTAGTGATACAATGATACAATCGGAACTACAGGGCCAGGCCCAATTTACAAAATATGTTGCAATTATCCTTTCTTAAGACAATCGATTAAAGGTCTAACAGACACTTGTCAGACAAAAATTGTATTTGAACGGATGGAAATGGTTTTAAAATTTAATATAATGATGCTAGATTAAAGCATAGTCATCAGAAATGACTACGTCCAACCAGGGATGAATTAAAAACCGACAAATGTCAGGATTAAGTTTGTTAACACATTGTTGCAGTGTTAAATAGATAAACTGAAAACCACTGGACTTTAAAATAAAAGTATTTTTCTTTAAATGGCATTAACAAAAATAAGTTTCGTTTCTATTACTTCGTTAATTCATAAAATCAAAAATCAAAATCATTGCCTACCACTGCAAAACTTATGAAAAACATCATGGCTGGTGTTTCTAGTATAGCCGTGGTTGCAATTACAGTCCCATCCTCCTGGGGAGTTTTTACATTCTCCATCACACGTGTAGGTATCGTTTTCGCATTCATTAAAGTCTAAAAAATATATTGGTAACCATATATTACTTTTTTCATAATTCAATCATAACAACATACGCTCGTATATGCCTTTTTTCAATGAAATATCGCAATATTTTTAACCAACTGGGCTCTAAGAGTTGTGTCTTTTAAATAATGTTCAAGCCCTGTGCGCGATGGTGTTTGATTTAGAACCGAGAGCTTAATAAGATTTCCAAACAAAAAAATCAATGATTGTTTACGGTAAAATATCAATTTTAGTTCCATGATAAATATCAATAAACCATCAAAAGTCACATATTTTTACTATATATATTTATTTACGATATTAAACAAAGGCCTTCATGTCATGGCATTGGAAGGAAAATCAAAGTAAATCGAAATTATCTTTCAACCGGTCTAGTCCTGACCTTTTATTATGTAGTTATATTAAATGGTTGTGTTTATAAAAAAAAATCTTTATAATACATGGTTAAACAAATGACAACGGTATGTTATCGTTTAGACAAACCCGATGTTACTCTTTTTTTAATTGTATTAAAGAACAGATATTTGTGTTTTACATTTTATTGAAATTTCAAATAGGCTTCAATGAATAACATTTAAGTCGACCATTGTTGACAATGTTTCAAATACTGACACGAATGTGACGAAGGTGACAGTGTGTGAGTTATAAGACGTTTAGTAAAAAGTTTCCTTTCAGCATCAATTTAGAGAAACATGGTTTATAATATATGCACAATGCATAAGATTTTTTTCAAACATATGCTGACGTCAAAATGAATGACATTTCACCTTATTTCTATCGATAATTCGTTTCCGAAACAGAGTACTGACCTTGGCAAAATGTGACGTTTTTCCCGAACGTTTTAGCATAATACCCAGGTTGGCAGTAACAGTGGTAGCTCCCATTATAATTTCGACAATCTCCAGAGTCCTTGTCTCCACATATATACCCGGCTGTGTGACATTCATCGATATCTACAAAAATATATACTTAATTACTAAATATATTAAATATAATTCGGTTTATTTTATTTTAAGGAATCCAACAACACAGATATACTGAGCTATCTGATAACCTGCAGGCACAACTGATAAACTATTTGCTTTTATCAAATTTGTAAAATATTTATCAATTGGTCAATATTAAACCAATTAGCTTCTTTGAATATGCTTAATAGCCAAATGTAACCTATGACTACTTTCCACATTGTATATTATTGGCTTCTGGTGTGTTCGTTATCGTTCAAAATGAAAAGTATGAAAGGACGAATAGCTTTACCATTCGGTTCACCTAAGGAAATATGGTAAGTCAAGATTGTATTAATTGCAAATATATACCTTGTTAGAGGCTAAACACAATCATTCTTTGTGTGAAATATTTCTTTTTAATACCATATATTACACAAAGATAATTGATTATGTCGTTATCTTCACAAACACAGTAATCAGACATGCTCAAGTTGCAAGTGACTTTAAATTCATTTCAGGAATCTTCCTTTTACGTCAACGTATTAGGAAACGTTTTATGCTAGGTTCGAATATATTTGGAATCAGTTGACATGTGAAACCCGATATATTTCGTTGACATCATGTGGTCTCTAATTTGCATATGAATTGACAACTAACTGTTCAACGTATTTAAAAAAATAAAACATATCTATTGAATCCTTGCCATTTATATTTTCCTACAGTATATTGTGGCATAGTCATGGCCGTTTCGTGCATGTGTGTATATGAACATAAACAGCTGCCTTTTAGGAAAGGCTACGCATATTTGATTTTAAAATGTTAAATGTCAATTATTTTTATATAGGTGCACGTGCAAGTAGCAAACTTCTGCATCCTCCCAATTTTTTTTTTTGACCATTGAATTATCGTTATTGACCTTATTGCCGATATTGAATGTCTTTCCCTCTTCGAAAGGTGTAATGTTTTGGACGTAAAATTGTTCCGCAAGTTCTATAGTACTAGTTGTTTGGACGTTAGCATTAATATGATTAACCTTTTTGCCTTTACCTAAGCACGTACCTTCGCAAAGAAATCCTTTGTTGGACTTCACATTATTTGACAACCTCTTTATTATCAGCTGTTTCCAATATAATTATTATATTCTAATAAGATCGCTGTCATCCGAAGGACTTACCTATGCAAGGTGATTTTTTGTTGGACGTGACATTATTCTTATACCCATGTGCACATTGACATGTGTAACTGCCATTGGTATTAGTACAGTTCCCCATTTCAGTTCCGCCGCACACATGTTCTATTGTTTTGCATTCATTAATGTCTGAAACATGAATTCAACTTATTGATTTATTATTATAACAATGCCATTACACTTAACTGAGAGAAAAGCTTGTATAAAAGCCGATGAAATATGTGGAATAGCAGGCCATTGACGTAAGTAACTGAGCATTTTCTGACAAACGTCGTTTTAATGATTAAACCTGTCTTTTAGTCACGTTTCCTAATGCCTCTACAGCAAACTTGAAAGGTAATCATTAATTATCAAAAAGAGTCTAACCTTCACACTGAAAGTGAGGACCAGTGCATGTTGCGTTTGGACCATATCCTTCCGAACACGTTACTTCAAAGCTTCCATTTGTATTTGCACATTTTGCATTGGTAAAGGAAAATGTGTTGTTAGTGCATTCATCAATATCTGCAATAAAACCACATTATAATTCCATTTAATATCTTGTTCTGTTTGATTCCGTAATTTGCACATCAGAACAACAATAGAATAAATAGGCGGTATTATGATAGGACGCTTTTCTGGTGACCTGTATCACGTCGTGTTCGGTGTGTAAACGCATATAAATCGAGACCGCAGGTCAAGAAGGATACAAGTTTGCTCGCCGAACGAGACGTGATGCAGGTCACCAGAAAAACGTTTTATCGTAATATTTCATTGATTGTATTTAATTATTCCTTTTTATTTTTCGGTCTCAATATGATTTAAATCTACCGCCATCTGTCAAATGCGCGTATGAATTTGAACGTGTTACGTAGTGTTTATGTCATGCAGTGAATGGAAGCTACTACAGCGAAACGATGTCAGAAGTTACAGAATTCACTTTATTGGGCAAAATAAGAACAAAATATTTTATGTTTTAGCAAAATTACCAAATTGCATAAAAGAAAATAATTATTAAATGTCACAGCACAGAAACAACAACAACAAGTTTGTACTTATTTTACGAGTATACACTAATCGTCATTTTTGTCGACGTAATGTTTAAACAAAGTAAATATTCGTGGATTTTTTTAACAATCACAATATGAAGAATGGAGAGACTTTTCGTGAGTCAATCGGTATTTCTATCCATGACACGAATTCACCTTCTACTTTGTATTGGCGAGCTGCTCATATCTTTGATAATAGACACGGATTATGCAATATTTTATGAACTTGGAAATGGAAAACAACTAGTTCACTGAAGTAGCCGTGTAGGTAGTTTGGAAGTTTATCTCTGATTCGTGCTTATCCGCATGGCTCTTTGAAGAACATGAGAATCATGTTCCTGAATTATATTTAAATGCGTCTGAAGAGTGAGTAAAGTTAGGTTATTTTACGTATTTGACAGGTTTTTGGGGGGACGCTTTTTTAGCAATGCGAAAGTAGTTGCGAGATTTTTCATGGTACTCGCATGATACGGGATCAGAAAACGACGCTTTTTTACTGTTGGATATGGAAAAATAATTTGATTGGTAATAAAGTATGATACAATACTGACTCACAAACTAAACGAAACATTGTTATGTAATATTGATAAGGCAAAGAGATGATTACCATGACATAAGGTGGTATGGTTGTCTGTCTGCTCGTAATAGTATCCCTCTAGGCATTCACATGTGTAACTACCAGGATGGTTAGTGCAGTTTCCAGAATTATTGTTGCCACACTGGTATTCTGATGACTTGCACTCGTCTATGTCAAGAGTGAAAATGACATATTCGACAATCATTAATATATTACTTTAATCATACGTTTTACCTACTACAATGATATAATTTATTCATTTCGTTCATGCTTTACGATGAAATATGGGGTTTTAACAGTGAAATAACAACAGTGAAAATATCAATTTGATATTTTCACTGCAAAATAAGGAGTGAAAATGTCAACTTTCAGAACTACTTTTAAATTCCTTTGTTGTTACATGTACTTGCCTTGATCAAAACAGAACATTGGACTTCAGTAAATTATGTCAAAAATGTTTAAAAAAAAATAAAGAAATATTTTATAAATTTAAATAAATATATAATTGGAAATTAACAACTTACCGTTTATTACCGGTTATCCCGTTTATCAAACATGTTACTGATCTTTGAAGCTGAATGTTCGAACATTTGCTTTCATACCAAACAAATTACAGACAAAAACAACTGTTCGAACATTTTATATTATCGTTCAACTGTATTTTGAACTGTTAACCGTTGTAGTACGTAAAATGAGCTTCATGGCGAATTCACACAACAATTGATAGATCCGATATTTTTTACCCCACCCACACCTCAAAATGTGTCAACAAACTAGCGTGAAATTTACTCTTTATCTGGAAAACAAACATTTTAAAGCGAAACAGACTGGTCTCTGACAGTGAGATGACTGATTATTAACTTACTATAAAAACACGCGTACATGCAGTCTTAAACTAAGAAGAATAGTTAAAATCCAATGAGCATCACACATTTGACCTTATAGTCATCCCGGGTGATTGTACTAACTGTGTGTTGCATATGCTTCCACCGACCCTACATTTTGTCAGTTTAAATTCAAAATAGTCATCCCGGGTGATTGTACTAACTGTGTGTTGCATATGTTTCCACCGACCCTACATTTGGTCAGTTTGAATTAAACATAGTCATGCCGGGGTTATTGTACTAACTGTGTGTTGCATATGCTACCGTCGACCCTTCATTTGGTTGGTACTAATCCGAAACATAGATTGAGGGGTGAGTGTACTTATACAGTCGAATCCCGTTGTTTCGAACTCCAAGGGACAGGCTAAAATATTTCGAGCCTCAGAAAATTCGAGCCAAACGAATACTTTCCATCAGTATTATGAAATCGGTGCTTTACACCAGTTCGAGCCACAATGAATTCGAGCCAAGCGAGTTCGAGCCAATGGGGTTCGACTGTAGTTAAATATTTTCGTAATCCCCATACCAGGGTCTCGTTGATTAAAGCCCATTCAGAGTGAAACTCCTTTTTTGCTGGTAATAGAATGCATTTCGTGATATAACATCTTTATATTATATTACCTATGTTTTGCTAACTTGTCCTACAGTTTGAGTGTTAAGCGACTGTCTTTAGAATGGCTGGACGTATTTTATTTGATATGTGCGTATCTCATCTGTTATTAATTATCGACGATTTGTCTTCGCAGCATGATGGAATATATATATATATATATATATATATATATATATATATATATATATATATATATATATATATATATATATATATTAGCATAACTATTTAGCACTTTTCTCTTCAAAATAATAATAAGTTAAGATTATGGTGTTGATCACAACATTCGGTACAAAATTAAAAGAAATATCCTTAGTTGGTAATAAGCGAAGACCACATAATTAAACCATCAAATGAATCAAGGGACCGTACGTCATAACTGAGCAAATCCCACGAATCACTCCTAAGGGGGTGTAGACTTTACCTAACAAGTGACGTTTTGAAATATGGGTTTATGTTTAAACTTTTTGCAACTGAGCTTGTGTCTGTAGCTTTTAGCATACTTTATAAATTTCGCGACGCCGACTGTTTTCTTATCAATGGTAGAAAATTACCAAAGCATAACTTCACATATTTGTGTCCTTGTGTCCTGGATGAGTGTTAAACTCTTTGTAAATGTACTTAAACGAGTTGTATTGACATATTAGTTATCAGCAGTTATCCATAGCTGATGTTACGGCGATATCGCTACACTTGAAGTCACTCTTTAATGCTGAGATTCAAAGCTCTATCAACAATGATGTTTACACACTTATCCCTAAAGTAATCGAGATAATTTGAAGTCACTCTTTAATGCTGAGATTCAAAGCTCTATCAACAATGATGTTTACACACTTATCCCTAAAGTAATCGAGAGAATTTGAGATTATCAGACAAGATTGACACGCTAAAGGCTAAATCATTTCTACTAAACGATCGCATCAGCATGCTAAAGAAATCTGAAGACCACCTAGAACACATGGAGCATTACGGTGGAGGGAATAGCCTACGGTTATCTGGTGTCTGCGAGCGGGAAGGCGAAAGTACAGACGACATCATTATTAACATTGTCTGACTTGGGTAGTACAGTATCGCTAGATGAAATCGGTCGTTCCCATCGTGTTGGTCGTCCGGGACGCAATGATCCGGCCAAGCCACGTGATATAATTTTGAAATTTACGTCGTTTCGTGCGAGGCAGAAACTGTACTCAGTACGTTCACAGTCCAAGCATAACTCTTATCTCAAGAAGTTGTTTGTGAATGAAGACTTTTATAGTTCGCGGAGTGACGCATTATAACTTGCTTGATCATTAGTACGTAAAGGCCATATAAACAGTGCCTGGACCTCTGATGGAGTCACCGTGTTCAGAGATAATGACATGCGCCTGCACAGGGTTACAAGGGCACGCGAAATTGACTCTTTGAAGACCAGTGTAGATTACTGTCACCTACAATGATATTGTTATTTTACACCTGGCAATCTATTACCTAGGTATAAACGCTATTTATATATGTCCTTTACTAAAACCATACCTGTGTTTATTCACCATTTACTGGATTTAACAGCTTACTTAATCGCCGAAGTGATTGTGCTATATTAAATTGATAATCACAGGTTGCTTTTGTGACTGTTTGACTACCTCTACCTAGATTATAAGGTTTCTAAAAAGTATGTTTGTCCAAATTGAACTAAAAAGGAACCTTTTATGTATAGTAAAGAAACTTATTGTTCACTTGTTCTGATATGTAACTGGCTTATTGTGTGGCTTTTTGTGGGTTTTCCTTTCATGTACAAGTGTTATTGGTCCGATAGATAATTGCTCTGATTATAAATAAGTCGGTATGCAAATAAATAATTTAGCTGAAGTAAAGCCTATTCAATTGTAATTATGTACATTTATTGCTTGTGTAAAAGGAACCACTTTTTGAAGTTAAAAATTTACACCAGTACTGCTTACATTTGATAACGATAGCTGATTGCATTATTATTCGTTTATTTATTTTTTTGTAATAATGATACATGAACGCCTTTATCAATGTTAATTAAATGTATCAAATGCTTGTATAAAAATAACAACAAGTTAAAATATATATGTGTTGTTTAGAATATATAACGAAAGCTGATTGCATTACTTATTCGATTAATCGAGTTGTGTACACAACTGTACAGTTTAACGGCTTACGTATATTCGATAATTATAAAACGCTATGCCTAAATCAATGTTAATTATGTGCATCGAACGCTTGTGTAAATGTTACCATATTTAGAAGTTGAAATGATTATGTTTTTATTGTTTAATATAAATAACACTATATGTCTGAATCACATATTTGATTAATCGATCTAAATACTGAGTTGCATAGTTGCATAGAAAGCATTACTTATAAATTTCTAATGTTTTGAAAGCTAATTTAAAACCTGATTGTAATATTACATCACATCTTGTAAATCGATATTACTGTAACCATTTCCTACATATTCTTTCTTGACATTGTTTTGAAAACAATATCATGCTTCATATTCTGATTAAGTTTTCTTTTTTCTGCTTTCTATTACTCGTGATCTCAAGTTTGCATGCCGTTTGCTTAATAATAATTTATGGGCAAAAACCAGTGACTTTTAATAGCATCAATATCAAGTCACAGGCAGTCATTTGGTTCTTGTTTCTTATTCACTTTATTTCATGAAAACATCTTGTAATATGACGCTGTCGCTGGTTTGATACAATTATACGTCGTGGGAAGTTGGAAATACAGTATAATATTTATATTTTCCATCCCAATCCTGTGAAGCGTGTAAGATTTTATTTCTCTTAACACATACCATGCTCCACACCCAAAACCAATCACTGGTAAACAAGTCCTGACTAATGAAGTTCAACGTCGCGGTAACGGTTTATGGTTTGTACTCGTGTAATCTGTTGGTGATCGAATTACAGAAATATAGCTTAATACTAATTATTTACATCGCAACCTTTTTCTCTCGATATTGATACTTTATCGTGCAACTTTCTCTCATTAATCATTAACTTTGCAACGTTATTTCTTGCAAAACTGATAATTGATTGTAACTTTATTCTCACGATATTGAAATAAAAATTGCATTTACAGCATCACCTACTCGCATTTTTTCACCTTTATATTTCCAAGGTCCGGGGATATACCGGGGATAACAGGGGAAATGGACCGTGTTTATACCTTTCAGGTGGTCGCGCAGTGTCGGATGAATGCGGTGGTTTGTCTTCACGCCAAATATAGCGGGAAATGGGCCTTATCTGGGGTCCTTAGGGTGCGGGGTCATTTTGCGGGGTGTTTACCAGCGGTTCGTCCCCGCAGGGCGAGAATTTTACCCGGACTTTGCAGGACCGAAAGTCAAAGTCCCCGCTAAATCCCGCATTTGGGTGGGGCCGTGGTTACAATTGAATGGTGCATTACCCACACCATAAAAACAAATTATTTTTTTCGTCAGTGGCGTAATGAAGGATGATACCAGAAGCCGTCCACCAATCCAAATGGTGGGACATGAGCATCAACACTAAATCTTTATCTTTGCCATGATATAAAATATAGTTCATCTATATGTGGCTCAGTTATACATATCATAAAAGATGGTACTAGTTTCACAAATAAGGTCGAACATATCATGAACTTTAGATAAGCAGGACTGTCTTATATAAAGGTTCAATATTAAATCGGAACAAGCAAGACCATGGCTGCTGTTAAAGAGAAAGGTTATTTAGCTTATTGTATACAAACTATTAAATAAACATTAATGTTAAAGAATAATATATAATATAACATCATATCAATGTGGTATTAACTCGTCGACGGAGACTTAAACTCGTATACACTTTGGTTAAAAATATACATGTTGTCTGACATAGAAATGCTTTTATTGCAGCAATTTTACTGTTTTGGGCGGTTTGCCTGCACGTGGACACAGGTTCCGGCTCATGTATGGACCTAGATGTGACTGGCTGTCGGAGAAACCCGCAATTCTGTCACGACGCTCTTCTCGCAGAGGTCACGTGTCCAGTAATGTGTAACAGATGCCGTGAGTAAATAGTTTTATTAAGCGGAACAAGTTGCGAATACTGTAGCACATCACTTATGAAAACCTCAATTTGAAACTCTTCAATATTAAAGGGACTAGACGCACGATGATAGAATTGCAACAATAAATGAAAATTGTCTAAAACTAATATAAAATTGTTACCGTTTTTAACAACACATTGAAGTACTTATTGGTGTGTGACATCGCTTACGACAAATGTATCTTGTTCAGTTGTTGTATATCTTTCCAAATCGAAATTTACTTGGTTCGACGAGCACGACAATTCAGTTAATTTAAATATGGGTGAGGTAAATGTATCTTTTACTAATCTCTAGACTTTCACATGCTTCATATACACATAATAAACTCGCAAACCAATATACACTATTTTTAATCGAGTAAACTCAGCTGAAACAGCGACGAAACATTCCAATCATGTAAATTGATGCATTATCGGCCTAGAATTGACAGTTCTAGGCTTGTTTTGAGTAAATACTGTAAATACCGATTTTGGGACCATCTGGTGTCTAGTCCCTTTAATGCTTTGTTGTTTGCGGCAGGGCCAAAGGGTTACAAGGTAGAGGGTCGAATCCATTCAAAAACACTTACGGGGTTTTATTTTCTTCTTTGCTTTCATTAGCTAACATTTCAACAAACGTTTAAAGTGTTTTTAAATTTAAAATAGTTAAAACATTTCTACACATACATATTTTTATTACTAAAAACAATTTATTAATTCTCTGATACCAAGTTCTTATCAAAATGATTAATAATTATTGAAATAAAGGAAAATTCTTGTCTTTGGGTGATTTGATTTTTATAAAAAACTGAAATTGAGTGAGGGAAGTACATGGTTTATCAAAAGAGTTATTTGACCGTAAGTTCCTTTTTTCAATCCAGGAAATGATAAAAATTAGGAAATCATCAAGCTGATCATAGTTTGAAATGATGCACATTGGCGTCTTACTACCTTAGGTGTGTTGGCAACAAAGCAAACTATAAGAACCATTATATAACCGTGTTGAAATAAATTGAAAACAGCAACTCCATATAAGATTATTTTTTCCAGCAACTGTTCCACAAACGACACCATCTGCCACATCAGGTAAGATACTTTTAATAGTTTTAGAAACAATCTTTGCACCATTAGAAGGCCAATACTTAATTTGAAGAGAATTGCACAAATAAACACACTAGAAAAAAACTAGGTGTAAATAATACTATACGGTTATTGCATTTAAGTGAAGTCGCTATGATTTCTTTTGATCTGCTAATAATCAGAATTGACATCGATCGAGGGCGTAGTTCAAGGTTGTAACACATTCACAAGGCCGATAAATCAACCCATTGTCCGAAATAAAATTGCATCATATGCTTTGTTATCCAATTTAATGATAAAATGACTGATAAAAACGTAAAGATAGACAACGCCCCAATAACAAGCATTGTCACAAGTACTTTTTTAAAGAAATGTCTCAAACTAATCACTTATAAGCAAGGTATAACAAGAGCAACATGACAGTATGACAATATCCACAAAAGACTGACAAATAGAAAATCATCGATATTTCAAAACCGTACACTCGATAAGTAAGTTAAGCAATCGGCATGACAGCGTCCATAATAAACTGAGCCACCTAGTAATACATTGTCCATAGTCCACCGAGCCAACAAGTATGACGTTCTCCACAACATACAGAACAAACTAGTATGACGTTGTCCACAATATACTTAGCCAACTAGTATGACGTTGTCCACAATACATTGAACCAACTAGTATGACGTTGTCCACAATATACCGATACAACTAGTATGACGTTGTCCACAATATAACGAACCAACTAGTAAGACGAACCAAGCCGACTAGTATGACCTTGTCATCAATGCACTCAGACAACTAATATGATGTTTTCCTCAATTTACTACGCAATCTTGTATGATATTTTCCACAATATACTGAGCCAATTAGTATGACTTTTTCCGCAATATACTGAGCAATCTAGTATGACATTGTTCACTATATACTGAGGCAACTAGTATGACGTTGTCATCAACACACTCAGCAAACTAATATGACGTTTTCCTCAACTAACTAAGCAATCTAGTATGACATTTTCCACAATATACTGAGCCAACTAGTATGTCGTTCTCCGCAATATACCTAGCCCAATAGTATGCCGTTCTCCACAATATACCGAACCACTAGGATCGCGTTCTCCACAATATACCGAGCCAAGTAGTATTACATTGTCCACAATAAACCGAGCCAACTAGCATGAAATTGTCCACAATATACCGATCAAACTAGTATGACATTGTCCACAATATACCGAATCATAGTATGAAACTGAGACAACTAGTAAGACGTTGTCCCGACTATAATAAGCAATTTAAAAATACGTTGTCCTCAATATACTGAGCCAACAAGCATGACATTTCCCACAATATACTGAGCAAACTAGCATGGCATTTTCCACAATATACTGAGCCAACTACTATGACAATATCCCCAATATACCGAGCCAACTAGCATGACATTGTCCAACATATTCTAAACCAACTAGTATGACATGGTCCACAATATTCTGAGCCAACTAGCATGATATTGTCCACAATATACCGAGCCAACTAGTATAGCATTGTCCACAATGAACTGAGCCAAGTAGCATGCCATTGTCCACAAAATACTGAGCCAACTAGTATAACATTGTCCACAATATACATTGTCCACAATATACTGAGCAACCTAGTAATACATTGTACATAGCCTACTGAGCCAACTACTATGACATTGTCCACAATATACTGAGCCACCTAGTAATACATTGCCCATAGTCTACTGAGCCAACTACTATGACATTGTCCACAATATACTGAGCCACCTAGTAATACATTGCCCATAGTCTACTGAGCCAACAAGTATGACATTGTCAACAATATACTGAAACAACTAGTATGACATTGTCCACAATATACTGAGCCATTAAGTGTGACGTTGTCCACAATATACCGAGCCAACTAGCATGGAATTGTCCACAATATACAGAACCAACTTGCATGATATGTCCACAATATACTGAGCCACCTAGTAATACATTGCCCATAGTCTACTGAGCCAACAAGTATGACATTGTCCACAAAATACCAAGCCAACTAGTATGGCATTGTAAATAATATACGGAGCCAACTAGATTTACATTGTCCATAGTCTACTGAGCCATTTAGTATGACATTGTCTACAAAAAAGACTACTAGTTTGACATTGTCCACTATATACTTATCGCCAACTAGTATGACTTTGTCCCCAATATACTGAGCCAACTAGTATTCCCTTGTTCACATATATTGAGCGAACTATTATGAGATTGTCCAAAGAAAACGGAGAGCTAGAATGATTTTTTCCACAATATACTGAGCAATGAGCGAACTAGTAAGGCTTTGTCCAGAATGAAGTGACTCAACTTAAATTATATTGTCGACAATATACTGTGCCAAATAGCAAGACATTTTCAACAATATACTGAGTCACATTGTTGTTCAATCATAAAAGAGGAAAGTTTATCGTTATTTTAACATGTATATGTAGATTTTAAAATTAGTTTATTTTCGAAATTGCTAATTGGATATGTAATGTATTTGTTATATTGAAGGTTCAATATTTTTGTACCAAACAATGGCTTAACAAAACTAAGTTGTGGTAGCAAAAGGCTTCACAATTATTTAACGATCCCGCCACATCTCCATGATAAAAGCAAGTTTGATGAAAAAGTATAAAGTAGATAATTGAAATGTGATGCACGAAAAGGACATTGTAAGTGTTAAATTTATGCACATCATTCTTTTTTACAAAGAAGAAAATGTATCAAGGCAGGCCAACGGCTTTGCAGGACCTGAAGCAGAAGATAGCGAAACTCATAGACAATAACCAAGCCTGCAATTCCGAATATAGCCTTTAAAAAGTACAGATCTCATTTCGGTGAATATGTTGAAGCTGCAAGTTCCCAAATGGAAGACTTAGTAAAAGGCCACTACTCCGATTTAACTAATTTGTGGAAGAATATAACTTTGAAATTAGTAAATATATAACGAAAGCCATCAGCTCAAAAATTGAAGTAAAAACACATTTATTGGAAGAAGAGGCTCATTCTAAAGCAACCATACTATTTATCTATTTTTCTCTTATTTACTGATGGCGTCATGAGCAAATACCAAATTCATTACCTCTTCAAAACAGTTTTGACGTCACGGTATAAATACAACTTTTTTAATCAAAGTTATTGTTCTTATTGTGACTCAATCTCGATTTAATAACATTATATATTCTTCTTTTCAGACAGATTACAAAATATCAAACGGAACCTTGGAGCCACAGTTCCATTTTTAAGTTGCTTGAAACTTTGATGTAGTAAATTTTGGTTATGTCGTTATACGAATAATTCAGCTTTGCTCGCCACGGCTCACTTTATGGCGGTTATAGCACCCACATGTCCACGTCTCAAATCGTTGGATGTATGAATATTAATGACATAAACCTAATATATACACTTAATGCATATCCGTAAAACTTATACTTAGCATATTTAAATAATAAATTAATCTAATATCAAGACTTATTGTAATAGCTGTAGAACTCATACTTAGCCTAGTGTAGTTGATCTTCCTCAATATGAATGGTAGCGTATGTGGTCAAGAAAATTGCAATTGACGTTTATACTCGTTAAGAGACAAATTCAACATCTCACACCACATTGTACTCGATGAGCTAGTTGCCTAACTGTACATATTTTATTCTGCTCACTTAATGTTTTAATTGTGTTTTGTTTAAGCCCTCGAGTGTTACAGTTGCCAGAATGTTAAGACGCCAATGACATGCAACCAGACTCAAATGTGTGGCTTGGGACAGGTACGAGCAATCTTACAAAAATACACTTTCTTAATTCTCAACAAACTAATGCGGACTTATTGTTTGGCCTAATACAAACAGTACGATAATGAAAGTGTGGATATTGAAACATAAAACCTAAAAGCTTGTAGAAAAATTGTGTACCTGCATTATTATATTTAAATATATAGTTACCTATCTTTCCAGTCATGCTTTATGGAAACAACAGTTACAGCGCACGAGGTTTTATACCACATGGGATGTCTTAGCAACAAAGTGAGTTGTTATTATTTGTATCATTAGTACATTATAGTTCCTTCCACATTGAAGACATTGGATTAAAAGTATGCCTTAATATATTATCAATTATGTTTGAGTTATTTTTCGATCAGCATGTACACAGTTAATCGATAAAGGTTTCATTGTTTTACGTTGTCCAATCACCAATTTTATTAATCTTTTACTCTGAGGATTGTGCTTCATTCATATGAAATGGAAAAAATAAACACATAGTTGACTTATTGATACAATAATACTCAGTTACTTTACTTTTGCAGAAATATAAAATCTTTAAACTGGCACTTTATTTTATCCTTTTAAATATCAATATTCAACAAGAATGGAACGTATGTCCGTTCATATACGTAAACGTATTAAATTAAATTTAAATCGAGGACGTCTGGAATTAGTCTCTGAAAGACAAAGAATTAAAACCAGCTAGAGTAAATGGCCGACATTTTATTGCTTCCACGAGGCTACCACAAACCTGCTTTGAATATTAAGAATACAATACAAACTACAGGAACAAGACAAGACGTCAAAAGGTCAAACATAAACTCTGAATAAGCCGGATTCAACTCGTGACGACACTGCTATAACGATTCTGGGTGCATTATTCGATGACATCGCAACATTGTAAAACTGCATGGATTAAAAGATAATAACATTCATGATATTCACTTCTACTCTGCTTAACAGACTGTTTATCGTTTAATCTAGTAAAGTTGAACTGCTCTCCTAGACTTCTGTGTTGTGCTCTTTACAGATGTGCACACTATCGGGTAATGTACCTGGAATCGTCGGTCGCTCAATTGAAACACGACAACAAACATCCTGCCATGAATGTTGCTCGGGAAGTCTGTGTAACAACCAATTGTGCAGCACAAGTAAATGTTCCCTTTCTCCGATACAAGTTTTAGTTATGTCCACCTACAAATACATGTAACAAAAAACACTTTTACTTATCAGCATTAACAGCCAAACGTGTAACAGCATTGTTCAATATGACTGAAAGTATAACGTTTTCATCCAATGAAAGAAATGGTTGACGGTGAATCTTTTTACATACAAGAAAAACTTGTATCCACATAAACAAAATTTGCGTGTGTGAATGCAACGACATATCATAATCCTTAGTTCATCATCATTGATTAAGTAACAAGGTGAACTGCGGAAAAAATCATATATCATATGTATAAATATGAAACAAATCCAAAAACATTTAACAGTTTATGAAAAGCCAATTTTTCATCCAATTTTTATTGTGTGAATTTTAACAAGCAAGTTGACGTAACATATTTTAATGATAAAAGGTAAAGAACAGATTTTGAGCATTATTTATTTACAGATGACTGCAGTGATGTTTTGAGATTGGGCCTGTCGCGCGGGTCGGGCGTGTACAGAATCACGCCCTGGAACACACAGAGGGAAGTGGATGTTTACTGTGATATGGATACCGAGGGTGGGGGATGGACGGTGAGTATAAGGATTGTTTCAGGTTTTATTTCGACACTAAAATTAACCTTTGGTGAAAAAACCTTTATAATAAAAATAAATATTTGATTTTAATGAAACTTAATGAATACTTTAAGTTTACTTAATGAATAGTTTTCAGGATCTTTAAGAAATTATAAAAAATACGATATAAACAAAGTTTTCGAAACCGTGAGCCATTCATATTGCTAAATGTCAAAGCACATCATAATGTATCATGCTATCAGGTCATTCTTAATACTTGCCTAGGAGCTTACCTGACCCCTTGACACTTTGTCATAATTTGCCATAATTCATGTTGTCTTTTAAGCCATTTTGCATATAGCCTTTTATACTCCTACAGGTATTTCAAAGACGCTTGGACGGATCTGTGAACTTCAACAGGAGCTTTGCGGACTACGAGCAGGGTTTTGGCTCCTTGGATGGTGAATTTTGGCTCGGTTAGTTTGATAATGTTTAAAAGTTAGTGTTATAATGCTGGGTTATGTATATATTGCAGATCTTTAACTTCACTTCCCATGGCGATAACATTATCTAGTGAGTTCTTATTTTCCAAGTCAGACACACTTTTTAGAATAAATGACGTTCGCGCTGTTTTCTTTGAGTTCGCGATTACCAGCGACTGAAACGATTGCTATATTGCTCCAGATCTTTTTAGCAGTCTTCGAATTTCTCGAGTACGCTGATGCGATCTTTTAAACTGTACTTTTTCAACACCATGAATCATAGTACTTTGATTTTCAAAAAACAACAACATATACTTCAGTAGCAAAGATATTGCCGCCATGTTATCATTCGAAAGCTCTGTATTTTTGTAACGAAAGCAGTACCAAGAGGCTTTTTAGAAATTGAATGTTGATCGAGTGTCTGGTTTAGCCTTTTTTTGCTTTTTGCAGCGTCAGATGACGAAGGATATAGGTCACGCTTATTGCCCTCCAAGACCTTAGGCGTTGATGTAGTCGGTGCTAATTTCTCCATATATCGATATGTAATAAGGCTCTTAATTTATTTACACTCCTTCTACAATTCCTTTGATGAACAGATATCCTTTCAAATGCATTTTTTTCGAATACAAATTCGTCGGAATACCTCTGGTATTATAAGAACGATGTTTGTACTTGCTCAATTATTTAGACGATGAATGATAACGGAAGATATATGTGACATCGATCAAAGAAATCAAAATTTTGATACTTTTACTGCTCGAACGATAGATCCTATAAACCTCAATTGTTTTGAATATAAATGTGTTGTGGTCTGTCAGTGGTGTTAGTACACGTCTGTGTAGTGTGTGTCTCTAGTTCGGTGTTGCTTGGCTCTTGCATTTGCTTCTAAAAAGGGTTTATTTTTGACAACTATGCTTGTCCCTTTGCAGTTTTTTATTGAATCAATGGAGGCGTTTTTATTTTTCTACGTTGTCGCTTGAATAGCGGAGATAAGTTTTTCAAATAATAAATTTAAATATGAAAAAAAATATGTTAAAATCATTTTTTCTTAATAGAAACATTTGGTTTGTGCATGATAATTACGAAGTCCTTTTTGTTTCACCGTGTACTTGGAAAATGTTATAAAACACTGATAGAACGCAATATTACAGCATGGTTTGCCTTTTCGCCTGCTCACAGATGTTGACGTCACACCAGCTTTCGGTCGGACAACCAACTTATTTCTTGGTTGTACCATCGATGACGAAATCGATTTATTTAAAAAATGAATTAATTTATAATACTGATATTAACAAATAGCTAGGAAATTGGTATTTGACCATGTTTGTAAATAACGGTATTAAAGTGAAATGAACCAGTCTAAAGCTACCTGATTTTTTTTTCTGAAGCAATGTTTGACGATAATTATCATCATCTTGTCTGAAAATACAAAGTATGACACCTTATCTGAGTGATAGAAAGCAGATGATATTTCAGTATAAGTTTTTATTGGGGGGCGCAATTCCGGAACTTACTTTTAGACATGTATGTAACCCGTATCTCAGAATCGAAAAATGAGATAAGGTTTGTTTTGGCTATTTTAGTCTGCAGTGGTGCCTTTTGGTATATTCATGACCGGCTTAATCGTCTGGTTGAAAAGTTATTTGTCAAACATTCTGGTGAAATCCCTGTTAGTCAGCTCAGTAATCATTGAAAAACTCCGTGTTTAAAAACGACCACATTCAAATATTCTGCGAAAACTGTGATAAAACAGCTAGCTAAAAACACGTCGGATACTTAATTTGTTGGTAGACCCTGTTAGTCTGCTCAGTAAACATTGAATAACTCCGTGTTTAAAAACATCCACATTCAAATATATCGGGGAAACTGTCGATAAAACAACTAGCTTGGAACATGTCCGATTCCTTCTTTTTGGAATATCATTTCTGCGAAGTTGCATTCTTATCACATTATTTTCAAAATGCTGTTTATCATATTATTACCATAGAGCAGAACAATTACAACCAGATCTTATTTAATTGTGTCGACATTTTAGAACAACATCCATTTAGTACGCACTGAATACACGAACAAATATCAAACTGAACTATTTATAAACACTTGTTTTCATAATTTATTTGTGATACTTTCAATGCTCGAGAATACTTGTGTTTGTTGTTTACCGTTTGATGTGTTATTTGTAACAATAAGCCATAGTACATTGTTTTAAGGCATCGACAGGAGCACTGTCAAAATGCAAGCGTTCACTTAAATTTAATTTATACACAGGCCTAAGTCTTCTGTACTCAATGACAAGCCGGGATAACATGACGTTGCGCGTCGATGTTAGCTTGCAGGACGGAACTACTGGATTTGACGAGTATTCAGGGTTCTTCATTTCTGATCCAGACCGTTACGTGTTTAACGTAAATGAGAGGATCAACTCCATGGGAAGTATGTTCGTCAAGGGAGTTTCCAAAACTTGATACATTACTTTGATAAAATACGCTTTGATACAAGGCTGGTGATGACATACCCTTTCATTGGTTTCATTTAGGCATTCATTCTTTCAATTTCAAAATTATGAAATGTTAGTGAGTACAGTTAAATCATTATAAAACAAACTCTCAAGTGATCAATTTGCAGGATTCTTGATTGGTTATTGTGATGAATATATGCATTTTTATCAATAAAGCCTCTCTATAAATATAGTATTACTATTGTACAGAGATATTATTGGGTCACTTTATATTTACAGTGCGCAATATCGCACTTCTCTCCGAAAACGGTACGATTTATACGAACCATCAACCGTTTTTAACCTACGACAAGAACGTGCATAACTGGCCTTGTGTACAAATAATGGCAAGCGGATGGTGGAGTAAAGGATGCTACAGCAACCCGAATGGAGTTTACAACAGTGGATCTTTAAATTACATATCTTTGAACACGTCATATTTACATTATTCAAACGTAAAGACTGCCAGCATGATGTTTCGAATGGGCCATTAAGTTTGTACTGTAATTTTTAAGCATTTTATTTGTTAGACCTTTTTCCAATGTTTTCAAACTGATAAGCTTCAAGTGCTTTAGTGGTCAACAATATTTTTGTCCTGTGGATCTGCAGTATATCTCCGGTTTAGCAAATATTTATTTTAGTTATTCAGCTGTCAGAAGTAATTAATTTAACAAAGGGAAGCGGTAGATATAGATAATGGCTCTCCAAGTAGGTGTGCAGTTTACACAGTCAATATTATGTTGAACACTTAACACTTAGAATGTTAGTATTTTCTTAGCATACATTTAATAAATAGTCATGCGACTCTGCTCCATCAAACCGTTTTATGTAAGTACAAGCTAACAATCTTCAAGCATTAATTTACCCATGGCATTAAAGTAAACATTTATCTAATTTTTCCAGAGAACGTTTAGACTTTTGCATTTATTTTGTAAAGATACAACCCTTAAACAAAACCTCCCGTAGATTAACTTGTAACTCTGACATGCAAACATTACATACTGTTAGTTGTATTGATTTAGGATCCTTAATCATGAAGAAAATGTCACGAGTTACAATGATACAAGAGTTTAAAAGAGATCTCCCTTTTAGGTTTGATTATGTTTACAGGGCGTTAAGTATAATTTGGCTATATAACATTATTTAGCCTCAATTAGGTTTGCAAAATATCAATTTAAAAACTGTCTTTTTCATGGCTTTAAGTCTAACGAGGCAATACACCTTTATTAAGCATCAATTAAGTTTAAAATAAATTCAATGTTTGGCCTTTTGTTTTACTGGATTATATATGTTGTACCTAACTATGAGAGCGTCCAATTAAAAATTACTCTTTTTTCTTGAATGGCACTTTGATTGTATAGGGCTTTAGGTGAGTTTTTGTTTAATGGCAGTTTGATTGTATAGGGCTTTAGGTGAGTTTTTGTTTAATGGCACTTTGATTGTATAGGGCTTTAGGTGAGTTTTTGTTTAATGGCACTTTGATTGTATAGGGCTTTAGGTGAGTTTTTGTTTAATGGCACTTTGATTGTATAGGGCTTTAGGTGAGTTTTTGTTTAATGGCACTTTGATTGTATAGGGCTTTTGGTGAGTTTTTGTTTAATGGCACTTTGATTGTATAGGGCTTTAGGTGAGTTTTTGTTTAATGGCACTTTGATTGTATAGGGCTTTAGGTGAGTTTTTGTTTAATGGCACTTTGATTGTATAGGGCTTTAGGTGAGTTTTTGTTTAATGGCACTTTGATTGTATAGGGTTTTAGGTGAGTTTTGTTTAATGGCACTTTGATTGTATAGGGCTTTAGGTAAGTTTTTCTTTAATGGCACTTTGATTGTATAGGGCTTTAGGTGAGTTTTTGTTTAATGGCACTTTGATTGTAAAGGGCTTTAGGTGAGTTTTGTTTAATGGCACTTTGATTGTATAGGGCTTTAGGTGAGTTTTTTTAATGGCACTTTGATTGTATAGGGCTTTAGGTGAGTTTTTGTTTAATGGCAGTTTGATTGTATAGGGCTTTAGGTGAGTTTTTGTTCAATGGCAGTTTGATTGTATAGGGCTTTAGGTGAATTTTTGTTTAATGGCACTTTGATTGTATAGGGCTTAAGGTGAGTTTTTGTTTAATGGCACTTTGATTGTATAGGGCTTTAGGTGAGTTTTTGCTTAATGGCACTTTGATTGTATAGGGCTTTAGGTGAGTTTTTGTTTAATGGCACTTTGATTGTATAGGGCTTTAGGTGAGTTTTTGTTTAATGGCACTTTGATTGTATAGGGCTTTAGGTGAGTTTTTGTTTAATGGCACTTTGATTGTAAAGGGCTTGAGGTGAGTTTTGTTTAATGGCACTTTGATTGTATAGGGCTTTAGGTGCGTTTTTGTTTAATGGCACTTTGATTGTATAGGGCTTTAGGTGAGTTTTTGTTTAATGGCACTTTGATTGTATAGGGCTTTTGGTGAGTTTTTGTTTAATGGCACTTTGATTGTGTAGGGCTTTAGGTGAGTTTTTGTTTAATGGCACTTTGATTGTATAGGGCTTTAGGTGAGTTTTTGTTTAATGGCACTTTGATTGTATAGGGCTTTAGGTGAGTTTTTGTTTAATGGAACTTTGATTGTATAGGGCTTTAGGTGAGTTTTTGTTTAATGGCACTTTGATTGTATAGGGCTTTAGGTGAGTTTTTGTTTAATGGCACTTTGATTGTATAGGGCTTTAGGTGAGTTTTTCTTTAATGGAACTTTGATTGTATAGGGCTTTAGGTGAGTTTTTGTTTAATGGCACTTTGATTGTATAGGCTTTAGGTGAGTTTTTGTTTAATGGCACTTTGATTGTATAGGGCTTTAGGTGAGTTTTTCTTTAATGGCAGTTTGATTGTATAGGGCTTTAGGTTAGTTTTTGTTTAATGGCACTTTGATTGTATAGTGCTTTAGGTGAGTTTTTCTTTAATGGCACTTTGATTGTATAGGGCTTTAGGTTAGTTTTTGTTTAATGGCACTTTGATTGTATAGGGCTTTAGGTGAGTTTTTCTTTAATGGCACTTTGATTGTATAGGGCTTTAGGTGAGTTTTTCTTTAATGGCACTTTGATTGTATAGGGCTTTAGGTGAGTTTTTCTTTTATGGCACTTTGATTGTATAGGGCTTTAGGTGAGTTTTTGTTTAATGGCACTTTGATTGTATAGGGCTTTAGGTGAGTTTTTGTTTAATGGAACTTTGATTGTATTATGTTCTATGTGTTTCCTAATGTTATGCCAATTTTAATTGATTAAGGTAACATGTTTTTCTTTGTTTTATATCATCGAATCTTCGACTCTATCAGGTTATACTTAATTGATTCTTTAAATACACTATGATTGTATAACGTTCTACGTAATTGTTTTTTCAATTACACTATGACTATATAAAGTTCCTGTTGATTTGTTCGTTAAATGCACTATGATTGTATGATGTTCTATGTGATTAATTGTTTAATGGCGCTATGATTGTATAAGGTTCTGTGTGATTTGTTCGTTAAATGGCACTTTGATTGTATAAGGTTCTACGTGATTAACTATTTAATTGCATTTTGATTGTATAAGGTTCTACGTGATTAATTGCTAAATGGCACTTTGATTATATAGGATTCTATGTCATTTATTGTTAAATGACACTTTGATTGTATAAGGTTCTACGTTATTAACTGCTAAATTGCACTTTGATTGTATAAGGTTCTACGTGATTAATTGTTTAATGACACTATGATTGTATAAGGTTCTACGTGATTAATTGTTTAATGACACTATGATTGTATAAGGTTCATGACACTATGATTGTATAAGGTTCTACGTGATTAATTGTTAATTGGCACTTTGATTGTATAAGGTTCTACGTAACTTAATTGTTTAATGGCACTTTGATTGTATAAGGTTCTAAAAGATTAATTGTTCAATGGCACGTTTATTGTATAAGATTCTACGTGACTTAATTGTTAAATGGCTCTTTGATTGTATAAAATTCTAAGTGATTAACTGTTTGAAGTAAAGGCGATGAACTTGAATGTTTGTGCTAATAAACTATTGAATTGAATTGTTTAAAGGCACTTTGATTGTATAAGGTTCTACGTAACTTAATTGTTTAAAGGCACGTAGATTGTATACGGTTTTAAGAGATTAATTGTTTAATGGCACTTTGATTTTGTAAGGTTCTACGTGATTACGTGTTCAATGGCACTTTGATTGTATCATGTTCTACGTGTTTCCTTGTTTGATATTAATCGCTCTTTAATTGCTTAATTGTTTCAATTACTGCTATCTGTAAAATTTTCTTTCCCTATCATCACTAGAGCTTGTTATTTAACTCTCCTTTTTATAAGAAGAAAATTAGTCTTACTAAACCAATAAAAACATGTAGCCATAGACTCTTTTTTATAATCGATAGCATGGTTTGTAGGGTTGGAACATTTGAAATGCTTTAAATTATGTTTCCCTTAACACACAAAAAACAATTTCACTCTCAACAATCTGATTTTTATATTTCGAAGAATTATTGACAGAATTTATTTACAATGATACACTCAGTTTTTGTTTTCCTTTGTGTTTTTTTTTTCTTAAAACAACAACACATGCAATAATAAACGATCCGTGCTTTAGGTGATGACGTGCAGACGGCAAAGAAACACCTGTAATATATGTAAAACAGGTACACTATAGCACTGACGCAAGCAATGGCTATAAAAGTCCCGAGTGTAACCGACCGGCTAGGAAAAAAACAGAGCTGGTTAACTCTGAAAACCTGTGCTCATTTTGCCATCTCAAGTTTCGTCTTACAACGTATAGATGTCAAGCTTCATTGATTTATCTGAGTGCAAATGAATGAACCACAATTGACATCTTATCAAATATACCCTGTACAATACAATATGAATTAAAGATGTAAACCGCGTGAAGTCGACTGGTAGAGTGACCAAATAACCGTTATACGTAATTATCATGACACCCTCGTGAAAGACTGACCAAACAATATCTTACTGTTAAAACCCTCTCGTTTCTCGATAGGAAGAAATTTCACGCGTAACTATTAAAATGCGTGCAATTAACATTTTAAAACTGTATGGAAACAATATGAAACATTGAATCTGCTAAATGAGTTATTTCATATTTTAAGCTCGACTATTCGAAGAAATAGTAGAGCTATACAACTTGTCCTAACATTTTTGGCATTAAAAATGCATTGAGACACGTGTCCCCAACTATCCAGCCCAGTTAGTTTAAGTTGAGGTATTGACTTAATAGCCCAAATACATAGTTTATTGCATTGAAACTTTAAACAATCGAGTATGATGACTCTCTATTCCATATAATCCAAAATTTGCCTCTTTATTCGTTTGATTTAGAATATCTGGTACGGTTTTGCTTTTAATATTACTGTACAGTGATCCAAGCATACCTTACTAAAAATTTGTAATCCTTAAACTTAAAAGCGGCGAATAAGTCGAGTGCGCTATCTCTGTGATAGCACTTGTTCATCCTGGGTATGTTCACTCCGGCTTTATGCATTTGTTTGGAGGCAGTATATATATCCAGCCGTTGGGTCTGCGTATATTCAACGACTGGATACAGATACTTTAAATTATGCAATCACTAATTACTTTCTCAGTAACGAATCGGTTGTTATGGGCGAAGGACATCAAAGGTATTTCCATTAGTTGCAAACATAAGATCTAAATATTATATCAAGCAAAAACATGACAAACAGCGAGAAAGCAAGGGCTTTTAAAACATCAGGTCCTTCATTGAAACAAAACAGATGCTGTTTTGCAATTACATAATGCTGTTTTTTGGTTGTTCGCTGATAGCTTGTAATCATTATTTATGCGAAAAGCTACAGAAACAAGTTCAGTAGCAAAAAGTTTAAACATAAACCCGGTTTAATGGCACTGGGTAAACGCCAAAGAACATAAAATCACAAACAAGAAACATGGAAGAACAGCACAAAACTCCACAAGCAGCACGGTGCATATATTCTATTATATATAAAAAGTTGGTATGTGTATCAAGGATTGTTAAGTACTTCCAAGGAACGGTCAGTAAAAAGTAAATTAACTGGGGGTTAAAACCAGTTTGAGTGCACAAACCTCAGTCTTATCCCAACAATCCTAAATAAAGATTAAACGTTTAAGGTAATTTTATGTATGCATTACCTTGAGGAAACTTAACAATAAAACAAATACTAATCCATTTATAGGTTAACCCCAAGAACTTAATACAAAATTAACGATTTGTTTAGTACTATGTTCACATTTCAAAACTTTTCTACCAGACAGAAGAACACAAAAGCGAGCATATTATTCATAATTTCACTTATTTAAGATATACAAATATAATAAATCTCTAGGAAAAAAATTCGATATGAGCGAACATATAGTTAACAAAACTTCATCTTGCAAGTTTTTAAATGATTCAATTCCACTCAAGCATTTTTACTATATTCTGGTTTCAAAATGATATTTTTTAGCTTTCGAACAGATAAATCTTACAAATCTAATGATGGCAAATACAAACTAATTTAAACAGGCATTGATAAGAGAAAAATGCTGCTATAAAAGTTTAAAAAAGTTACTCTGTATTAAGTATGCATGTATGCGTACCTGCTTTCAATACCGTAAATGTTTATAATGTTGTTTTCAGGTAAAGAATAAAGGCCGTGGTAACAGTAAAAAAGGCAGACAGTCAGAAAAAGGGACACTTCACTTGACCTCATGGGGCTGTCTGCTAATACAGACTGCCAGAACATTTGTTTTCAAATATTCCAATAATTAACAAACAAATATTGCTAAATTTGCAAGATGGTTTATTAAAGGTATCATATAGGTATCTAGTGAAAGTCTCACAAACAGTTACTTCTTTCAAATATATTGTTTCATTACTATCAAACAAATTCAAATTTCCTAGCAATGTTGATTGACAGATCTTGACAGTTCATGGACCTCTAACAGCCAACTGAATTTTACTACCGTTTCCTGTTTACTACAGGTTTACTATCATAGAATGAATATTTAACTGCCATATGGTGGGAAACATCCATTATCTTTGGTGATATATACTATCAAATAGCTTATTATAACACAATTCGTGGAAGTATTGGTCAAGGTATACTTTATTTATCTAATCTCAAATGAGAAAACAATGGAGAAATTATTCTGTACTACCCTGACAGAAACATATAACACCAAAAGCCATGTAAGTGATTACAATCAAACCTTCTGACCAGAACATACTTGATAGCCCCGATTTATCTCGCCTCCTCTGCCATAAAGGCTTAGCTGCTGTCCGGTAGGATATGTGAGGTCATGTACCTCATGTACCCAGGCCTCTAAGTAGAAACATCTTAATTAAGGCGTTTCAAGAGAAAACATATGATTTACGTACATATAATTATTACTAGCCTACTTTTACTACAACCTCAACTAAAACTAATAATAATAATAATAATAATAATAATAATAATGATGATGATATTAAAATAAGTATATTAATAATAATTATATTAATAATACTAATACTAATAGTAGTAATTATAAGAATAAGAATAATTATTACTATTATTATTATTATTATTATTATTATTAGTAGTATCATTATTATTATTTTTATGAAATATGAAATGAAATGACTACATGTTCATCTCGCATATATTAATCGGATAGCGCAAACAGGAATCCAGGAGGAAAACACAACCATGGTTTGAGTTTTTATAACATAATGACATTTTTGCAAGGATACACGTTGTAGTGTAGGAAATACATTCAAGGTACGTGTGGAAATATCCAGTGCTGACTTCGAAAGCAGATGAACTGGTAGTCTACAATCCCGTCAAATAAGCAGAACCTTCATGTAACACGTTATGTTTCTAGTGAGTGAATAACTGTATCTGTCTACTTGAAATGTCGTATCTACCACAACAATGCAATGTATAGACGAAATATATAAATATGACACTAGAGGGACTTAAGTACTTATACCGAGATTTTCATGACAGATCTATTTCTGACAGCCCGATACATTATCACATACACATGACGTTGATCTTGCATCGACGAAATAGGGAATAGCTTATATGTCACCCTCGTCCATATTCCTAAAGCAATACCATTGAATACAGTTGTAATTTCTCCGGGTTTGTTTTCATTAACATTTATTTTGTTGACTTATAAATATAATGTCAGTGAAAATGATTCATAAGATATCCTACTTTACAGTGTCAGTTTCATGATTGTATTACATGGTCTTCAATACTTTATACTCTGGTCTTTGTGGCGTTTGTACATGCTCTACTTCCTCTGTCTATCACAAACTAATGATTGGTTCATTACTTGAGGAGGGGTAACCATTCCCGAACAGAAATTTACAATGATTTTCACAAATGTGCCTTAAACTTCGAATCTCACTCTGATGATTTAATGTTTTGCTATTTATACTGATTAAGTGTTTAACAAATTACTACACGATCAAATATTTCAAAAATATTTATTTAATTTTGACATTACTTTACAACTGTTTTCTTAACATCTGAAGAACATTTCGTTTAGAAACTCTGCTAGTTGTTTTTCGGGTAACAAACGTTCTGCAAGCTGCAGCAGTGTGCAAGAAATAGGGCATTTAAAAATAAACCTGCGTGAGCTGAAGCTCGAAATAGCTAACTATATAACAATGCTTGTACGTCCCAGGTATCAGACACGCGGATGCCTGCTTGCTTGAACATTGTAACAGTGTTAAATATAAACTGGATAAAGTTAAAGCGTAGTAAATTTCATTTGGACAAGGTACGTTTGTATAACAGTAAATATATTCGTATAAAATAAGCGTGAATTTTCAGTTATTCATATAGATTTTTAAAACAATATTTTGGTAGTAGTATATCATACCACCGAGTTGTATAAATGAATAGTAAGGGTGTGTTTTTCTTATTTCATAAGAGTGCTTTTGCTGTCGATTTACATAAATTCGCAGAAAGCAATGACCTAACATACTATTTTGGATTATCATGTATTCATATGAAGCATTTATGGCTCAATGCTAAGACAAGTATATTCATTTGTTCATCGAAAATATACAGATAAGATAATTTTGGCAAACAATAAAAGAACATCAAATTTCGGTGCATTTAAAACAATTTGTTTTGGCAATTTGGCTTGATGGATATATGTTAAAACATACTGTTTGAATAAGGGGTCTGCTGTTTATGAACACATTCTATAAGTGTTTTTATTTAACTTTATTATTACTTACCTGCGCAAACGTATAAACAACCCGCTCGCCTTATTTCTTATCAGTTGGGTTCAATAAAGTTTTCTTAGCGTATAGCATGTTTTGTGTAACAAATAGTTATAAGTATGTTTTAATGTCACAAGTGAACAATGTTCAGAACGTTCGGACGAAGATAGATATAAATTGCATGTGTGCATTTTAAGTATTTCTTCTTTCAGTCTAACAATTGTAATTTCTTATTTATCCGAAGAAAAATAAAGCTAATATTGACACTGGCAGTCATGTGAATTTCATCAAAGCAAATTTCAATCATAAGCAAAAAAGCAAGCACCTGAATCCAGACTATTTGCATACGCAGGTAACCAGACATAATTCAGTTAAACATTCAGTATAAATGTAGGTCAGATAACACAGAGGTTTAAGCTGTAGAATCCTAAAATGCCCAAGCATTGATCACTTTTACCACCGCACGTGACCTGAAATAAGATCAATAGACGTACTTAATTAATGATAGCATGCCCCATGAAAATGTCCCGTTAATGAAGAATATCAAATTATTATTTTCATGGATTTGGTCTGTTCTGAGGCAAAAACATCTACTATCGCAATGAAAATTCCGTCTGTATGTTAAGTACGTAAATCACAACGTTTGTTAAAATAAACAGGAGTTACATATATAGAACAATACCGATGGAACTATATCAAGATGTTTATAATAGGATAACGGAAGATGCATTTCAATGAATTATTAGCGTGGTGTCCATAGTTATTTTAAAATTATTTTGATTAGTAGTGATGTGCGAATAACTCTTATCTTTATTATATAGCCTTTGTGTCACTAAAAGGTCAGCAAACAATAAGAAACATTTGATAATAAAATGACGTTTACCTTCAGAAAGAAATAAGACTTGTAAATGCAGACGCCTATTTTACAAAGAATTGTATTGATAATATTGTACTGTATTCAATATTGTTCCAAGCTTAAGATGTCTTTATGTGTACTACAATTTTAAATACGTTATTATCTTCCACCAAAACTCGGCAAGAAACGGGCGATTACAAAGATAAACATAGTTTTCTACTTGATGACAGTGATTACAAAAAAATGGATTTAAAGGGACTATTCACCAGATTGGCACCCCAAAAAGTTATTTTCTATAACGAATCTCATGACAATTATTTTATAAAATGTTTTTTCTTTGATATCATAATTGTACCAAAATGAAAAAAATCGAGTCGGAGACCGGGTTCGAACCGGTGTCGCCAAAATTGCAGACCGGTGTTGTATCCACTGTGCTACGAAGCCTTACCCTAATCCATTGGACTATTAAAGCTATACACCTAACTTGGTAATATCAAGCGATAACATCGACAAGTCAAAGAATTCTACTAGGTAGACATACCTAGTAATCTTTTTTAATGGAAAATTACGAAAAAAAAAGCTGCGAAGAATGAATTAATTGTAAACTATGTGGTACTTAGTTTCAATTCATTGTACACATCGATACCAAGTTTATGTCAGTTTTCGTCAATTTTCTGTTGTTTCTATCGCTATTTCATCATACGATGTATAGCCCCTTTAATGAGATATTCCAGCGGTTTGAAACTGTTACAAGGATGGTATGTAGTAGTTTATACTAAAATTGTTCAGTTCTATCAAGTTCATTCACCAACTATAAAATGAAGTCAATGATCGTATAACACCGTCGTATTGTGCACACTATATAATATCTTTAACATTTCAAATCATTCACACCAAAATACTTTTTGTTTCTTGTATCAATGTATTTTTTACAGTATGATATTGTTACGTCCGTTCGCCATTGCTGCCCTGGTAATTTTAGCGACCTGTGAGGAAGACAGGTTGAGAAAATTAGAGGGACAAATGATAGAGATGAAAGCTTTCCAGTCGTACGTAATGGCGGTAGGTGTATATGTTGTACAATTATATAATACTGAACAGGTCAATATATAGTTTTACTGTACAATTATATAATTATGATGAGGTCAATATGTAGTTATGCTGTATTAGCATGCACTTCTCTTAAGGACAATATGTAGTATTACTGTTCAATCTTACACTTCTCGTGAGGACAATATGTAGTTTTGCTGTACAATTATATAATTACGATGAGGACAATATGTTGTTTCGTTGTATAATTATACACTTCTCTTGAGGACAATATGTAGTTTTGCTGTATAATTATATTCTTCTGTTAAGGACAATGTGTAGTTTTGCTGTATAGTTATATATTTCTGTTGAGGGCAATATGTAGTTGTGCTGTACAATTATACACTTCTGTTGAGGGCAATATGAAGTTTTGCTGGACAATTATATACTTCTCTTACGGACAAAATGTAGCATTGCTGCACGAATATATACAACTGTTAGAGGGCAATATGTAGTTTTGCTGTACACTTATATACTACTGTTGAGTTCAATATGTAGTTTTACTGTATATTTATATATTTCTGTTAAGGGCAATTTGTAATTTTGCTGTATAATTATATACTTCTGTTGAGGGCAATATGTAGTTCTGCTGTACAATTATATACTTCTCTTGAGGGCAATATGTAGTTTTGCTGCACAATTATATACTCTCTTGAGGGCAATATGTAGTTTTGCTGCACAATTATATACTTCTCTTGAGGGCAATATGTAGTTTTGCTGTATAATTATATACTTCTCTTGAGGGCAATATGTAGTTTTGCTGCACAATTATATACTTCTCTTGAGGGCAATATGTAGTTTTGCTGTACAATTATATACTACTGTTGATGGCTATATATAGTTTTGCTGCACAATTATATACTACTGTTGATGGCTATATATAGTTTTGCTGTACAATTATATACTTCTCTTGAGGTCAATATGCAGTTTTGCTGTTCAGGAATATACTTCTCTTGTGGTCAATCTGTAGTTTTGCTGTTCAGTTATATACTTCTCTTGTGGTCAATATGTAGTTTTGCTGTACACTTATTTACTTTTGTTGAGTTCAATATGTAGTTTTGCAGTACAACTATATACTTCTGTTGAGTTCAATATGTAGTTTTGCTGTACAATTATATACTTCTCTTGAGGACAATATGTAGTTTTGCTGTACACTTATTTACTTTTGTTGAGGACAATATTTAGTTTTGTTGAGGACAATATTTACTTTTGTTGAGGACAATATGTAGTTTTGCTGTACAATTATATACTTCTCTTGAGGACAATATGTAGTTTTGCTGTTCACTTATTTACTTCTGTTGAGGACAATATGTAGTTTTGCTGTACAATTATATACTTCTGTTGAGGACAATATGTAGTTTTGCTGTACATTTATATACTTCAATTGTGTGTAACATTTAGTTTTGCTGTACAATTATATTCTTCTCTCGAGGTCAAAATGTGTGATTGTTGTACAATTATATACTTCTGTTAAGGTCATATATAATTTCGCTGAACAAGTATATACTTCTTTTGAGGTCAATATGTAATTTTGCTGACCTGTTCAACAACTGACCTAGAACGCGAGCTTCTTGGTAGTTTGTTATGGCGATTGGTAGTGATTGTGAAATCAAATAGATTTGTTTCGGTCAATATTTCTATTTACTGGCCTGTCAAGTTGCATAGACCGAGAACGACAGCTAGGAAGTGGTTCTTAATGGTGGACAAATAAATCGTTCATGAACATGATTATTTTGGGTTGACATGTAGTTTTACTGGCCTCGTCAGTAGTAATGACGGACGACGACATTTTAATAATTTAAAGTAGTGTATATAGTATCATCAACTACTTCTGTTGAGATCAGAATAAAGTTTTACTGATATGTGAAGTGATATTGACCGGAAACTATTGCTTCTCTGTATTACTTTATTGCGTTAAGTATTGACATTATATAAATATTGTTAACATGATAAATGGAAAAAAGTCGTATAATTTGTAAAATATATAAGATATGTTGAATTAAAATTATTGACTTGTCTCTGTTTACACCTTGCTGCTTCTATTTCTTGTTAAAATCAGTTAAAAATGTAACCATACAGTTCCATCACGTTATTAACAGGAGGATTGTTCTTGTTTCAGAGGCTGAACACAATTGAAGGAGATGTTGGTACAATGACTAATAGAGTTTCAAAGCTTGAATCACATTTTATCACATCCGATAACGATAATTCAAAGATTGACAGTATCAAATCAATAACCGGGCATACTTTAGGAGATATATATACAAACACTGAAATAAACGACATAACAAAAACTCTCACAATGTATAAACATTCATTTAAAAAGCATAAAAAGGAACTCATTAATGTGAAAAATGTTTTCAAAGACACATTGTCAGCGTTTGTTTCGAACGCATCCTCAACTGTCAGCTCATTAGTAAACAAAGTCAGCTACCACGTGCAACACAGCGCCAAAAATATATCTGCTACTTTGGAAAAGGTCAACAATACAGTAGCTGAAAGTGGGCGAATATTGCGCTCTGACATGATGGTCACCATCAAGGCACGTAAGTAACTCGTAGCTAACGTGGGTTATTAACTGTATCCGTGTTCAAAACAATTATATCTTCTGACAATGACTTCCTGTAGTAAGTATAAAACAGACTTATAAAAAATGCTTTTTGATGATATGAATACGTCATAACATTATTTAATATGCCATGAGTAGATACCTGCAGGCAGTGATTACGTCATACCATAATTTAATATGCCATGAGTAGATACCCGCATTGTTTCATCGTCCTTTGTAAGCATGATCATTATGGATTGAGTCATCAGACGTCTGTATACGTAGAAGTTCAAAAACATTATTACTTATTATTCTAATCACACTCTTCTATTAACAGCATACGAATCAATAGATTAGTAAGTATTTATTGATCGATGTGATATATTGTTCTATTTCCTATCGCGATCAAAGTTCACAGAGTGTCTGGTCTGAATGGTCTGTTTGACATGTGAAGTTAATAGTTTCTGGAGTATTACACATGCAATAAATTCTGAAGTATTTCCACCACTTTCAAATATTATTTTATTTCTCTGTCCAGTTCACAGTTCCTGGAGTGACTGGTCTGCATGGTCCAATTGTGACAAGGGCAGCAGAAGTAGACAAAGGTCATGTGATGTACCTCAGCCTTTAACTAATGGCATTTGCATTGGAAATGATACAGATTCAGAGGAATGTGTCATTCACGAGTTTCTTCCATGTGAGTACGTTTTTCTTACGCCTTCAGATATATAACCTCTAACCAGTTACTACCGGAAATACAGTATTTCCAGAACACGTTGTATTACTTAGTGTTAGTATATATAAATAATTGTTATGTTTATCAAGAATTGTTAGGTACCGCCTTGGAACGGTCAGTTAAATGTAAATACATGTAACAAGTCATACATGTATATATACAACATCACTGAATTATTTAATGTTATGATATATTGCTAATTTTTGCCTTCATTGTGTTAGTTTTACCGATTTCAATTTTTGTAGATTTGGCAATGTAAATGTAATGTGTTGATGTTACACGAAGTTCTTTATATGTTCTTTTAAAAATATATGCCATAATACATATACACCAGCTGACTGCAGCGATGTGTTAAAACTAGGCCTGTCGCGGGGGTCGGGTGTGTACAAAATCACGCCCTGGAATACACACAAGGAAGTGGAGGTTTACTGTGATATGGATACCGAGGGTGGTGGGTGGACGGTGAGTATAATAGTGTTTAGATTAAGGTTATGCTTATTGTTTGAAATTCTGACATCACCTGTATTGTAAATGAATACAGGCTTCATTATACGGTTATATTTTAGAGAGCCAGTGCAATAAATATTCGAACACTTGAATGTAAGATCAAAACAAATCTTTCAAAAAACTAAATACAATTATGAAGAGGTTGCAAGACATAACGTGTTTTGGAACGAGTATGTTTTGTGGGCTACTTTTTGTTCTCTGCGTAATACAACTATGTGTGCATCGTAGGTAAGGAATAGTTTAATGATTCTCTTCTCGTTGTCACTAAGCACCATGAAAACGTGTTTGCCAATATATTCTTCAAAAAAAGTTTGCTAGCATCCAAGCTGAATGCATTATCAAGGAATTCGAATATACAAACAATTTGTAATTAACAACGCTTTCCATATATGTAGGTGTTTCAAAGACGCTATGATGGTTCTGTCGCCTTCAACAGGAGCTTTGTGGATTACGAGAGGGGATTTGGTTCATTGGATGGAGAATTTTGGACGGGTCAGTTTCTGAAGATAACGATACCTTCTCTCGTGTACACAAACGATACTATTCTTTAAATTTAATGTTAATAAACGGGCATATTTAGATTTCAGCTAACTATCTGAGATGAACTTGAAGAGTTCTCCAATTGAATACGCCTTCTTAGATATATAGATGTTTTTTTTGTTTAATTATGCCATTAAACATTATATAAATATTATAACATTATATAAATTATAACATTATATAAATTATAACATTAAATTTGAGGTGGTGTTTTCAAGTTGTGCGTGTCGCGTAAATTTTAATAATTGAGTGGTATGAGTACACACAACGTTTTAAAATATTTAGTAGAATAAGAGTCTTATGTAAGATCGCCGTATACGAAATAAACGAAATACCTCTCACCTAAGCATAGCTTCTCCTGAGAATTACTTTAATTTCCAATAAAAAATACAAATACCACTCTATTTTCTCACTGAAGTATCAAGTATAGCTACCTTAGATGTTGCTTGGTTAAATGAAAAGGAATGTTTTATGATCGCAATTTAACATAACTCCCATGGCCTTTGTAGATTTAACTGTTTGAGAGTCCGTGCCAGTAGACTGTGTCAACTGATTAATGAAAGAAGATCTAGATACATCTTTTAAATGCGGAAAACATTAAACCTATGATACCGTCTTATTTCTGTTTAACAAGGGAGCTATTTGCCTTAGAAAATGAATTAAAAAGGTGGAGGTTATATATTTCTAACTGCGCTACGCCAAGTTTGGCAAAAAGGAAGCACATGCAACGGTATAATTTGTATGGTAGCGCTTATAAATAAATGCTGCAAATTGGTCTCCATAGCATACTATCTGCGTTACTGCATGTTAATATTGTCCGAATCAATGTCCTATAACGTCCGTATAAGAGTGTTCACATAGTTCAACAGTAGTGTTTATTATTCCTCAAAGGTCTGGGTCTTCTTTACACGTTGACAAGCCGGGCTAATATGACGCTACGTATCGATATGAGTTTACCAGACGGAACTACTGGATTCGACGAGTACTCGGGTTTCTATATTTCTCCACCAGACCGATACAACTTTAACGTTGATAGGAGGATGAACTCAGAAAGAAGTACGTAAATCATTAGTCACTAAAAGGTTATAAACAGTTACATCAAATACGTCTGGGTACGATCGTAGTTAAATATGTATTTATTGGTTTAGTATGTGTGTTTTGTCTCACCACCATAAGTTTGTAATTTGTTTTTGTTTCATTACAGTTTTATAGAACAAATGTTAATAGGTCAGGAGGTCTGCTTGTAATAGTTCTTAGTTGTTTATTTTGTTATCACTCCGCTATTTAACACTCAAACCTCTTTCTAGTATTGGTATTGCAGTGATAAAAGGTGAGTTTAACCGGTATATTTGCAGTGACCAATTCCTATCTACTCTCCGACAACAGTTCTCGTTGGGATATCAACCACCAGCCGTTTTCAACATACGACAGGGACGTGGACAACTGGTTTGGCAATAATTGTGCCCTCCGACATGGAGGAGGCTGGTGGTTTAATGAATGTATGACTAATAACCTGAATGGACCGTACAACAGTGATGTATTTTATTACTATTCCTTCAAAGGTTCAAGACCGCGAAACCTGAAGACATCTACCATGATGATGCGATTGAGTCATTAAGATTTGACTGGCGTCGTTTATGCATAGCATTTTAGTAATGTTGCAAAATTGGAGCTTGATGCACTTGACATGTTTTTTTTGTTTTAAATAATGAACTTATGTATGAAATAATTTTCGTATAGACCCGCTTTTCACCTAACGCTGTGAAATGTGCAAATTGATTTGTTACTTAAACATGTTTGTGGTTCGTGAAGAGATATACCAATTGAAACAAACAGAAAGTCTCTTATAGATTGCAACATTCGGAGCTCCTCGGCCATTTTTTCAAAAACAACCTCGGATGTATATGGACGGTTTACATACTTAAAAAGTGGTACGTTTAAGTCCGCTGCAAATAGATCGCGTAGTAATCTTATTTAGTAGTTAAAATTTATGACTTAACTCTTGGGAATCGTAATTATGTTTGCAATAATACACTTCACTGGCAATCAATTTAAACTGAGAGCAATGAATACAACTCTTAAACACTACATTTAATTAATGCTTTTATTTAAAAAAAATACGGACTACTTCAACAGATATACCGGCATACATCCGAGGTTGTTTTTGAAAATAATGGCCGAGGAGTTCCGAATGAGATTGCAAAGGGCAATATGTAATTCATTTATTTAAATCATTATCTTGACTTATATCGCTCGTTAAGGTGCCTTTAACGGTAAACGTGATAAGTACTTATTATTGTAAAATTATTAGAAAAAAGTGTTATAAATACAAATTGTTAACAAATAATGTTGAGTATATGTCATTTGTTACAACAAATGTTTTAGATAAGATACTGCAATGTGTACATACACTTTTTACGTTTGATTTACGTCATTTCTGGTCCTTTGAAGCCCTTAAGTATCATTATGCAATCACTCTTCCACTCTCCATTCAGCATAAACACTAACCACTAACTTTTGAAAATACTTGTGACTTTTTAAAAGCATTTCATTTTTGTTGTATTTTGTTTCAAATTTTCTGAACAGTTAAACGAACACGAACCTATGTAATTAAGCTTTTTGTAACACACTACAAATAATTGAATACAATTTTTGATCAAAATACGTTTATTTGATTACACTGGGGAATAATGCCATTTCGAAAGTAATATAAAAAAACGCGCATGCGCAGATGATTATAGTTTCATAACTCCAACGTTTGCTTTTTAAATGCAATTTTAATCTGGTCCCCTACCAGTGATAATATTTTAGTTTTATAGTCTTATGATTGTTTTTTTTAGATAGGTATCAACATGCTACAGAAGCAAAACATTTTAATATCATGATACAATGTCAACGATATTGTTTCACTGGATAAAATTTGGTACCAAGTTATGAGAGAGTCTTTGTTGCATGCATGCAATATACTTATTAATATATCGATATACATGTATTATGAATATTTATGTCCGTAAAATTAGTTTGAATTTGTGTTTACAGCTTAGATGACATTTAATTATATGCTTGCAGGTATAATTTATATGTTTATCAGTGAAATAAATAAACAACAACAGCAAAATAACATTTTGGTATTATCCATTGTTTTAAAATAAGAGCCTGCTCTCAATTCCAAATTAAACAACCGCACACAGTGCAGATAAATATATTCAAGCATGTTTTTACGAAATCACGTTACGTTCGCATACAATTTGGTGTTTTCTAAAAAACAACATCAACTATCTGTCATTTAATATATTTATAGGCATGTATATAGTAGAAAAAGATGTTTTGTTTAGGAGGAAGATGACATTATATCACAACTCATGAACGCGCGAGTAGAAACTATTTCACTTTTGGCATGGCTACCCTTAAAATAACGCTTTTATGTGGCATAGCTACTCGTGAAATATCGCTTTTATGTGGCATAGCTACTCGTGAAATATAGCTTTTATGTGGCATAGCTCCTCGTGAAATATAGGTTTTCTGTGGCATAGCTCCTCGTGAAATATAGCTTTTCTGTGGCATAGCTCCTCGTGAAATAAAGGTTTTCTGTGGCATAGCTCTCGTGAAATATAGCTTTTCTGTGGCATAGCTCTTGTGAAATATAGCTGTTCTGTGGCATAGCTTCCCGTGAAATATAGCTTTTCTGTGGCATAATTACTCGTGAAATATAGCTTTTCTGTCGCAAAGCTCATCGTGAAATATAGCTTTTCAGTGGCATAGCTACTCGTGAAATATCGCTTTTCTGTGGCATAATTACTCGTGAAATATAGTTTTTCTGTGGCATAGCTCCTTGTGAAATATAGCTATTCTATGGCATAGCTACCCGTGAAATATAGCTTTTCTGTGGCATAGCTACCCGTGAAATATAGCTTTTTCAGCTCCTTTCATGAAATATATTACAATCTTCCGATGAAACAAACAGTTATACTCTATGTCATTGTTTTCTATCACATGATTGGTAGTATTGTTACTTATGAACTTTTTGTTTGAATTAAAATCGACTTCGAACTTACATTTGTTAGTGTTTGTGTAACCCCTATAAGATACGAATACCAGACAGTGAAGTGAAACAAAGAATACCTTTCTACAGTTCAAGGTATGAAAACAACGTGCCTTCGTGAGAAAAATGTAACTTTATTTCGATTAATGGTCAAAGGGTGCTCCATAACTTATTTTGATATAACTTTTTTCTGTAATTGTTCCGCATTGAACACTCAAGCTTTTCTAATTATTTAACGAGGAGAGATTGCTCGTCATCTGACACACCTTTAGCCGGATCCTATCAGTCTCAGGTTGATGCCCTTTGCCAGATTCTATCAGTCTCATGTCGATGCCCTAAGCCGGATCCTATCAGTCTCAGGTTGATGCACGAAGTCAGCCGGGTCCTATCAGTCTCAGGTTGATGCCCTAAACCGGGTTATATCATTCTCAGGTTGATGCCCTAAGCCGGGTCATATCAGTCTCAGGTTGATGCCAAATCCTATCAGTCTCGTGTTGATGCCGTAAGCCAAATTCCATCAGTCTCAGGTTTATGCCCTAAGCCGGGTCCTTTCAGTCTCATGTTCATGCCCTAAGTCAAATCCTATCAGTCTCAGGTTGATGCCCTTAGCCGGGTCCTATCAGTCTCATGTTGATGCCCTAAGCCAAATCCTATCAGTCTCAGGTTGATGCCCTTAGCCGGGTCCTATCAGTCTCAGGTTGATACCCTTAGCCGGGTCCTTTCAGTCTCATATTCATGCCCTAAGCCAAATCCTATCAGTCTCATGTTCAGGCCCTAAGTCAAATCTTATCAGTCTCAGGTTGATGCCCTTAGCCGGATCCTATCAGTCTCAGGTTGATGCCCTAAGCCAAATCCTATCAATCTCAGGTTGATGCCCTAAGTCAAATCCTATCAGTCTCAGGTTGATGCCCTAAGTCAAATCCTATCAGTCTCAGGTTGATGCCCTTAGCCGGATCCTATCAGTCTCAGGTTGATGCACTAAGTCGGGTCCTATCAGTCTCAGGTTGATGCCCTAACTCAAATCCTATCAGTCTCATGTTGATGCCCTAAGCCGGATCCTATCAGTCTCAGGTTAATGCCCTAAGCCGGGTCCTATCAGTCTCAGGTTGATGCCCTAAGCCGGGTCCTATCAGTCTCAGGTTGATGCCCTAAGCCGGGTCATATCAGTCTCAGGTTGATGCCCTAAGCGAAATCCTATCAGTCTCAGGTTGATGCCCTAAGCCAAATCCTATCAGTCTCAGGTTTATGCCCTAAGACGGGTCCTTTCAGTCTCATGTTCACGCCCTAAGCCAAATCCTATCAGTCTCAGGTTGATGCCCTAAGCCGGGTCCTTTCAGTCTCAGGTTAATGCCCTAAGCCGGGTCCTTTCATTCTCAGGTTGATGCCCTTAGCCGGATCCTATCAGTCTCAGGTTGATGCTCTTAGCCGGATCCTATCAATCTCAGGTTTATGCCCTAAGCCGGATCCTATCAGTATCAGGTTGATGCCCTAAGCAGGGTCCTATCAGTCTCAGGTTGATGCCCTTAGCCGGATCCTATCAGTCTCAGGTTGATGCCCTTAGCCGGATCCTATCAGTCTCAGGCTGATGCCCTAAGCCGGATCCTATCAGTCTCAGGTTGATGCCCTTAGCCGGATCCTATCAGTCTTAGGTTGATGCCCTTAGCCGGATCCTATCAGTCTCAGGTTAATGCCCTGAGCCGGATCCTATCAGTCTCAGGTTGATGCCCTTAGCCGGATCCTATCAGTCTCAGGTTGATGCCCTTAGCCGGATCCTATCAGTCTCAGGTTAATGCCCTGAGCCGGATCTTATCAGTCACAGGTTGATGCCCTTAGCTGGATCCTATCAGTCTCAGGTTGATACCCATAGCCGGATCCTATCAGTCTCAGGTTGATGCCCTAAGCCGGATCCTATCATTCTCAGGTTGATGCCCTAAGCCGGATCCTATCAGTCTCAGGTTGATGCCCTTATCCGGATCCTATCAGTCTCAGGTTAATGCTATAAGCCGGGTCCTATCAGTCTCATGGTGATGCCATATGCTGGATCCAGACAGTCACAGGTGACTGCAGCCAAATATTTCGTTTCAGTATTTAAGCAGCTCACAACTGTTGCCTCTCTCTATTTCTCTCTAAGAAAATTTTGTTCGAAATATTGTGAACCTTTAGTCCATTTTCAATTGTTGTGTTAATACTTAGCTTTAATACAATTTTAAACAACACTTGATCGAATCACAATGAATAATTACAAATGACTGCGAGAGGCATAAACTTTGGACATATTTTGAGGCGAGCAATGTGAACAATAAAAACACATCATACTTTTTCTCACAATTAAAACTGATTTGTAAAAAAAATATATCATGTGTTTTTGCGTAAACCTAAATATCGTTGCTATGACAAAATGAAATTGTAAACATTGATAATTACCTTAACTGTTACAATAAGTAACTACGGTATAACGAAATACATTTTATAGGTATTCAATGGACATAATAAACTGGATTTTATGAAAGTGAAATACTCTCACCTTCCTGGAAGGAAATAAAACAAAGGCCTTGATGAGGTTGCTATTTTTAATTTTACAAGTTCGGATAAATATTTGGACAAGTGTGAGACCTGTTTAAACAAACTATTTAAGGTCTGAGTAGACTCCTGTACCAATGAGCTCGTGTTTCACTGTCCGTTCCAAAAGCCTTGATGATACTTGTATTTTTAATGCTGCAACTTTTGATAAAACTTGAAACAAGCGTGAGGTTATGGCCGTAAAGACTATTTAAGCCAACAATATACTTGTATTTCAGTGAACTCGTGTTCCACTGTCCGTGTCACGGCGGTAATCCCTTCATAAGTCGGTACAGCTATTTCGATGCGCTTGTGGTCTGTTCTTGGTGTATGTGGTGTTTTTAGGTATGCGTTTAAAGCACATTGTCGTTCTTCCCAATGCATCCTCATATTTTTTGCATTCAATGGTTTTACCAGTATTTATAGTTTGCCTTTATATATTTTATATTGCTACGTACGTGCATATGTCCGGATCGCCCCTGTAAGATAACCCATTTATTTGGAATCAAGGTTCGCATTCTAAAAGGAGACCTCAGATATCATCTTAGATCAAAATGCTCCAGATTACAACAAATTAGCAATTAGGTTGTGATGTATGCAGGTCAAGCGATGATGTTGGTGCACTTGGGCAAGTATTATTTTAACTAACCCTAGTTTATTAACAATCAATTATCTATTAACGTTTCTTCCAATTCTAATAATATCATAATTAATGACATCGATACTACTGAATACTTTCTATTAGCTTAACTATGTGGCATTAAAATATATAATTAATCATTCATGTTTCCGTCTTGGATTTTTAGTTATTGTGTTTTTGAATTTTAACGAGGCGGTCGCGTCTGATTTGGAAAGTCGATGTAAGTTGATAGGGTAGCATCATATCAATTTTTTCTTGACTTCGCGAATCAATGTACAACAATATACATGTAGATTGAAACTTGTTTATCATGTAATTGTCTGGTTTGTGTCGGCAGGCCCCGAAACACATATCTCAATATTTTAGACAATGAATATTAATGGTACGTTAAATGATTTGTTGTCTTTAGTGTTTCATTTTTATGTTTTAACAGTTTTTTTTATCTCGCTTTAATTGACGTCATTTGATAAATTGTTTCCGGTGACGGTCTGGTCGTTCTATTTACATATTTGGTGAGAAAAAAGTACTGTTATGTTTTCCGAAAAAATGAAGTATGTGTATGTTTACAATTCCTGAATGTAATAATGAACAGTTGGCGTAAATATAATAAATGAATGACGTGATGATGTCAATATCGGGGATATGAATGCAGTTGGCCTCGTTTAAATACGCCTGGAGGCCGTCCACACACTTTTAATGATTGGAAACCCGCCTTTGAATGGTTATAAATTGCAATCTCACTTGAACTCGAGTTTACTGCGGACTTTAACTAGTATGTCAGGTCATAACCTCACAACAGTTTTCGATAACGAATATTGGCTTTGATAAGCAAGTGTGTCACGATATCGACATTTCAAATTTGAAACATACTTCAGTGTATATTTTATCTAATAGTAACGGACTAAGATGTTTGTTTAAATTGTGTATGTAGAGGGTGGTTAAATAGTATAAATATATGGACTTTATGGCCTTTATATCGGAAAATCATCTATTTTTATTTTTCATCCCCATCAAAGTGCATTATCGTCGGCATTATCCCATTGGCATAGTTAACGCGTGTCAATATGCGTTGTCATGTATGTATTTGGTTAAGTCATAAATCTATCCCACATACATACATTTGTTTAAATTTAAGCCACATCAAGTCGAAATGGGTCTAAAAGCAATTAGTAATAAAGACTCATGACCTTGAATGTCAATGAATTAATAGGAACTGCAGTTCTGTTCTTAGTTGAACAAATACCGGGTTCATATTGCTTGCTTATGTTATTTTACAGTTGTCAAAACAAAAAGACGCCAATAGAATGCAACCAGACTCAAATGTGTACTTCAGTACAGGTGAATGAAATGTTTATTATATGAGTTAGTGAGCCAATAACATAAGTTTGATTGTTTTAACAAATATTTTAAGTACGTATATCTAATCTACAATACGTTAACACATTGTAGGACGAATTTGCTCGTGAATTAATATACATAAATATATGAGTCGCCTTGTATGATTCCAGTCATCCTTTATGGAAACAACAGATACAGAGCATGGTGTTTTATATAACATGGCATATCTAAGCAACAAAGTGAGTTTTCATTCGTATGATCAATGCAGAATGGTTCTACTTATTTATTGTTTATAATCCCATAGAATGGGCATTGCACTAAATATACGATCTCACATATAATCACTCACGTTATTTTCCGATTACTGTGTACACATGGGATCGATGATGGGTTTATTGTTTTATGATATCAAAAAATCGATTTTGATAACTATTGATTAATTTATTTTAAAATTATTATATACACGATATAGTTATAATATATTGCTTTTGCATATACTTTTATTCTGCTTAAATTACTTCTACTTATTAAATATAAACTGTCCTTTCAAAAATATATATTTTAAATGAACGGTACGCGTGTCCGTTCATATGTTTGCTTTTCTCGTACATTACGATAAATGTTCTAACAGTGATATCAGATCATTTTTGACGGCATATTATAGTTTTGGACCTTAGATAAAACACTGATATATGTGTCCAATCGGTCGTTATTGAAGGCATCGGTGTCATCATGAACTACCTTTAACCTTTTCACTAATACACCGCTGAATGAAAATATTCACATGGAACTTAACATACACCTTATTAAAATACATGAATATAAAATTAATGTATCTAGGTTTATAACGAAAATTGTTACCTTATTTTCGGTAAGCGATTTTCGAATCGGTTTTGGGGGGAACTTGAGGTGGAAATTATTTTGAACATAAACTCTTTAAAGCATTTTAATAGTATGTGTCAAGCATGGTTCGAAAAAAAAGTATTCTTTGTTTATCATGGAGAAATTTGGGTTACACCTTCAAACTCTGGTTTTAAAAGTTGTCGACTTCTGGCATCTTAGGAAGGAGCTAGAACCGACGCATATTTAGACAAATATATCTACCATAACCTCACCCTTAAAATCCCGTAAATCTTGACAACACGAGATCATTCCCTTCAAACAGAAACCGATGGTTTTTCCTGCCTCGCTCTAGATTAATGTAAAGCAGTAATATTTTATCAGTATTCTAAGATAATTGAGTTATAGTATCAGCGGGTGTTCCTAATTGCTCAAATTGGCCATCTGCCTTTTCTTATCTATAGCCTACTTGAAATGCAGTTACACTTCTTAAATCCTTACTGAAAGTTGGATAAGTCATCACTTGTTTATTTTCAAACTGCAGTAGCTACATTGGTCATGTCAAATGCAAGCCCAATTACAGCAATGGTTCAGCTCGTTGCAAGTGATCTGATATTACTAAATGGTATTCAGTCAGGCATTAGTAGTAAATTTGGAGTAAAGTAAATGCTGTGAAGTTGAATTTATGTTATAGGGTTATATATATACTTAATCAAATCAGTATAAGAACAACTTATTTAAAAATCAAAAGTAATCTTAAACAAACCTATATGCTTTAAGCATATGCTAAGAATAATCAACATTCCTTGCAAAACATGTGCAATACTTGTGTCTTAGATAATGGCAACAAGTTGACTGCCATGGTACACTGATTATGACGGATAACAATTGTAGATTGCTTTCCTCACAGATATGCACAGATCCGAGTACTTTCCCTGGAATCTTCGGTCGCACAACCGAAAAAAGACAACAATAATCCTGCCATGAATGCTGCTCGGGGAAATCTGTTTAACGACCATTTGTGCGTTTGCAGCAAAAGTGATCTTGGTTGCCTTGTTCTGAAATATATTCCAAAATAACATTAGAAGTTTTAAGCATAATACACTCAACAGATGACTGCAGCGTGTTAAAATTGGACCTGTCGCGCGGGTCGGAATCACGCCCTGGAACACGCACAAGGAAGAGGACGTTTACTGTGATATGGATACCGAGGATGGCGGTTGAACGGCAAGTATTTCGTTATTTAAGGTTAATATTCACTGAACATCGAATTTGTAATGAAAAAAGAATAATCTTAAAAGTCGAAGAAACCAAAATACAAATATAAATTCTGAAACCATAAACCATGAAGTGTCATGCATGAACCATGAAGTGTCATGCATGAATGGACGGTGAGTATAATGTTGTGTAAGATTATTCCTCACTTATATACTTGACTGTGGTGATAATTTTTAAAACGACTAATTCTTGTCCAGAGAATAGCAGGTAGAAAATAGTCTACTTCTCGACTTTACATATAGTTTCCACAAGTTTCCAGGGCAAAAGCGGAAATGTCCAGAAGTTTTCTAGTCGGTGTTCCTGAAATGACTCTTGATAGTTTTCTCAAATCTACGGAAATCCTTGGAAATTCCATGGAAAACTATGTTCCGCTTTTGCACCCATACTTTCCAGTGATGTTTCAGAATCCCTCTGGAATATCTACAGACGACCAAATAGGAAAAAGGTTTGTTTTATTGTTAGATCGCAATATATTTCTACCAGGGAGCACCAAAATATGTATTGATCGATTGACGTAGCCACGAGGGGAATTATCACCTTAGGTGTTCACGAGGTGAAATATATTTATATTTTACACTGAATATTTATTTTTATTTTATGCCTTAAATTAGAGCTAACGTCATTTAATTCCATTTTGTTAAGAAAAAAAATTGCACCGATTTGTATGTGCAGAACATTTGCCGAACTAAATCCTATAATGACGCTTTAAGTCGCAAAATAGCCTCCTCAACCAGCAATTTGTTTTCCTGTATATAGTTCGTATCAAATCCTTCTACGCCCGGATACAAGTGTACACATCATTCAAACTGTCATTCCAATAAATCTGTTTTCAAGGTCTTGAACTACTACACTCAATGACAAGCCGGGGAAACATTACGAGTGGACATTAACGTCTTTTCTGAAACGTTGTCGTCGTGTCCTAGCCCTGCGCGCGCTGATGTTTGATTTGAAGCTGACTGCGGGCTAAATTTCCACAATACAGTGACATATTAAGTTTATTGCACTGATAAATATATCTTCACCACCGAAAACATATAATAAAGCCTGCTATATTATTATAGGTATAACAAAGACGCTAGAATCGGTCAGTGAACTTCAACAGGAGCTTTGTGGACTACGAGCAGGGTTTTGGCTCATTGGACGGTGGATTTGAGCTGGGTTAGTTTTCTACTTTTGCAGTAACTGATAAATATAACTGTTATTGGGCTTGTGAATGTAATTTCACTCTTCTGCCAAAAAGTTAACTTATACATTATATTCAAAATATTCATAGTATAATGGGTTTAAACGAAATCTGTGCTTACATTTCTTTAATGAGAAGCTAACGAAACAAGCTCAGTAGCCAAAAACATATCTTGGTATTTTTACTTTAAAAAAGTGTTAGAGTGCCAACTTTCAAGTGTTATACATTCTTGAATTAGTAGTGTTTAAGTAACACTTTATAATTATGGTAATGTACTAAACGAGTGCAAAACACTTATAGAGTATTATATTTAAACCAGAACATACGTGGAGCTAGCTTTAGAAGAAGGTTACCAAGGCATATACACAGGAAGCAAACGGATAGCAAAATAGGATTCAAAGCAATGGGAGCAAATCTGAGCTAATTAAAAGCATTTTTGAATCCCTTATCAGGTTCTGAACAATATAAAATATTGCAATTGTGCTCGTTTGCCACTTGACCAGTGCATTGGATTGCGTCACTAGTGTTTATTCTTCTCACAGCTCATTGTATACCATACCTTGATTTGCCGTTCTTCCAGTTTGTCATAAATTACACAGTTGTTCATACTTCTCCCAATATATTGCATATGGCACTAGTGCTTTCTTTTCCCGAGTACATTGTATGTGACCTTCTATTTTTCTCCTTTCGCCGATAGCGGCAGATATGCAGAACATTTCCCGAACTAAATCCTATAATGACGGTTTAAGTCGCAAAAGCCTCCTCAACCAGCAATTTGTTTTCTTGTATATAGTTCGTATCAACTCCTTCTACGCCCGGATACAAGTGTACACTTCCCACATCATTCAAACTGTTATTCCAATAAATCTGTTTTCACAGGTCTTGAACTTCTACACTCAATGACAAGCCGGGGAAACATTACTTTACGAGTGGACATGAGTTTACCGAACGGAACTACTAAATTTGACGTGTACTCGGATTTCTATATTTCTCCACCAGACCGTTACAACTTTAACGTTGATAAGAGGATCAACTCAAATGAAAGTATGTTATTCGTGATATTTGCTTCAAATTGATACACATCTTAAATAAAATACATCTGGATACGAACATTGCCCTTTATCTGTGTTTAAAGAGGCATATACTATACCAGCTTTCTATGTAAATTAAGTTAGAACAATTAAATGTATTTTAAGCAGTATTTTTAATGGGATTTGATTACTATCAAAGCATACACTTTAATGGTAAAATATATATTTAATGGAACTCAAGGTCAAGTTTACAGATATATTAATTGATAAGAAACGTACTGTAACTTATAATGTTTTGTCGCTTTTTACCGGGGAACTTGTCCTGACGTAGCCATTAATGGAAAACCCCACAAATAAAGATAAATGACGTTTATCTGTACACAAATCATACGTGTTTTTGGTGTTATTCATTTAAGTCAAATGTGTTAAACATAACAATGCGTAATATTTAAACCATTTCTAATGCGTATCTATCTTTATATGATATTTACGTATATATTATCTCATCTTCATAAACATATATGACTAATTAAAGGGATGCAAGCAATATGTTTAATTGTTTATGTTTTATATGATTGACAAAGAAAACCCTTTTTATAACGTTCAAATGATACTGATACAAGATGAATAAATGGTATATTTGCAGCCGTTTTCAGCATACGACAGAGACATGGACCACTGGCTTGACAACTGCGCCAGAGAAAATGGAGGAGGCTGGTGGTTCAATAGATGCGCGTGCAATAGCCTGAATGGACCGTACACCAGCGATTTTTTATTACCAATCATTTAACATTGGCGATGCCCAAAGACTGAAGACGTCTACCATGATGTATCGATTGAGCAGTTAAAATTTGACTAGACACTACAACAAATGTGTAATTGATATTATGCAACATTTTCAACTTTGTTTTATTCATCCAAATAAAATAATTGTTAAACATGAAATGCAACTAAACGGAAAGCTGTTTTCAACACTATTATGAAAATCAATTTTTAGTTCAAACATGACTCACTGGTTTACTTTACTTGATTCACTATTTGTTTTACCCTCGATTAGTCGCTTGTTTCAAGTAAATTCCATTTTTATGTTGAACTTTTACACTGCGTCAGCCATCTTGTTGTTTACATTTATGCACTACCTTTTCGCTCAAAGTCACAAAGTACCTCTACGCATAATTTAACGGTTAATGGTTTGTAGTTACAACTGTCAAATTCGGTAAGCCTGCTCAGTTATACTACATTCTAGTCTTGTTTATATCAGCTAAAAACCATTGATGTTTCTATTTTTAGAATTAAAATCGTAGACAGTGTCGAAATCGATCGACAAATTTCGAAAGCATTTTTAGATCGATCAAGTTGATCGACACTTTTCGATTCACTTTTCGAGTCATTTCGATCAATTATTTAATCGACACACTTTTCTGATTATAAAAAGTCTGCGATTTTTCAGTTCAGGGTTGAGACAATTTGGGCATTATTGAGAATATTGATTTAAGTTTTTACACCAGTAAAAGTATGTTATTAGCGGCAGTTATTGAATTAGTACTTAAAACGGCTAGACATTGTTTTACACACGTATATATGAATTTATAGTAACTTAATTGAAATGAGATATTAACTTGAAACAATAGAATTCTTGAACCTTTATTAATGATATTGTTGAATGTGAAAGTGAAGGCTAACTTAAATGCATTTCAAGTGTATACTATATATACGCAGTGACACACTATTAGAGCTCAACGCGATAATCGAGGGGTATATTGTTTCGGAGTTATTTGAAAACATTATTTCTTCGTCCATAGAAAAAAAACTTGTAAACTTTTAAAGTGCCTAACTTTTGTGTTGCACGTATGCATATATAAACGGAAAGAAAGTCATAAAGCCAATTTAAGGTGTCAAGCGTACAACACTTGAAGCCAAACTAGGGCATGAACATATTGTATAAAGTAATGTCAGGTGAAAGTCTATTGACATAAACTGTATATCACAGTTTTAAAGAGAAACTCCGCAATATACTTTGTGTATTTACTGAATAGTACCGGTGTTACAGTTTAAAACCATTTGTCTTGTCATTGTGTTTCCCCGTCCTTGATTCAAGCCAGATCGACTAACAGTACCCTAGGTATCCCGGACCTCCAACAATATGAATGTTCAGAATGCATATTTTTCACATCATATTTATCAAGTGCCATGATGGCCATTTTCGGGAGGATTTAGTTCTTGACTAAACCCTTCGACATATACGCATGCTCTTTGAACAGTAAGGTAAAGTGTAACGTTTTTAATATGGTTTAATAAATACTTTAAAAGAACACAATTAGGGTTAATCATGCCTTGTTTTTTAATTGTAATGCATACTCATTTGTAACTCATTTAATGATAAAAACATGATTATTATGACCAGATTAAAGATATCACTTTTTATTAAAACAAATTAATAGTGGCCACAGATTTCCAAGGAGATTTTTGTAAATATTGTTTTTATTTGATTGTACACAAATCATAAGTTTTTCGTGTTTTTAATATTAAGTCAAATTAATTGAACGTGAAAATGCATCAAATTTGAAAAAAACACACACACTCACATCAATATATATTGTGCGCCTTCTAAGTATGTGGTCCTTATATATAATATATAAACACTACGATTCCTACACTTAGGAAAGGTGAACTTCAAAATGGAATCATTGTTGTGCAATAGACATTTGACATGGCACAGTTTGGTTCATATCATGATCTAGTTTTGCCTTGTCTACATTTTAGGAACTGCGATTGTACCTTTCGTGCATATCAAGTCATATCTTTGTTCACCTCCAACTGATAGGACGTTTATAACATTTAGAAAAGTGCGCATGATAAGATTGGAAAAATCGTAGGACAATGGAAGTGTGGATTTGGTTTTTAGTTTTCAGCATTTCGTGTAGATGGAGTACGTACTTATTTGTTTGTTTGATTCCTATTTTGCCCGGGCACGATCTTGTTTATCCAAGAAGTAAAAATACATAAGATTCATCGTTCATTTTATTTGTTTTATATTGTTCGTAAAAATGTTAATGTTTTTGTCCACTGAGCAATCGTTTTTTTAAGAAGAAATATTAATAGGAATACGTATATTAAAAGATAACCTTGTAGTTTTACGGTTTTGCACTGCTACTATCTATCATTACTCAGGATTGTTTGGATAAGAGTGAAGTTGTGCACACAAACTGGTTTAAACCACCAGTCATATTACATTTTACTGACAAGGCGGTACTTAACAATCCTTGATACACACCCAGCTTTTTTATACAGTCTATATGTCGTGTATAGTTTGTGAAGTATGTGGTGTTGTTTGCTGTTTAAGGTTTGTGACTGTTGGTTTTTGTTTTCTATGTATTTTGCGTTTACTCTGTGCCATTAAACATTAACTTTCGTCTACTGAGCTTGATTTTGCAGTGTTTTATAATAAATATTAACCATTTCAGGTTTTGGTTTGGTGTGTTTACAATGTAAAAGCATTATCAGCCCACGATTGTGTAAGCGAGTGACACAGTGCAGTGATGTAGAGGTAAGTGTTGTTACTGTAATATGTTTCCTTAACGTTGTCTTTCTCCAAATCTAATTGGTTTAGGTCACTGCTGTGATGCTGAGGTGAGTGTACTTACTGTGAGTTGTTTCCCTACCCAGGCCGTCCTTCAAGTTTGGTTTGTTTAGCTCAATGCAGTAATTAAGAGGTGTGTGTACTTACTGTGACATGTTTTTCCTGCCCAGGCCTCCTCCAAGTTTGGTTTGTTTAGCTCAATGCAGTAATTAAGAGGTGTGTGTACTTACTGTGACATGTTTTCCCTACCCTGGCCCTCCTTCAAGTTTGGTTTGTTTAACTCAATGCAGTAATGTAGAGGTGAATGTACTTACTGTGACATGTTTTCCCTACCCTGGCCCTCCTTCAAGTTTGGTTTGTTTAACTCAAAGCAGTAATGTAGAGGTGAATGTACTTACTGTGATTTGTTTCCTTGCCTGGCCTCCTCCAAATCTGATTGGTTTAGCATACTGCTGTGAGGCTGAGGTGAGTGTACTTACTGTCATGTTTTCCCTGCCCAGGCTCCCTCCAAGTTTGGTTTGTTCACTCATTGCAGTGGTTGTAGAGGTGAGTGTTGCTGTTTTCCCCCCTGGCCCTCCTTCAAGTTTGGTTTGTTTAACTCAAAGCAGTAATGTAGAGGTGAATGTACTTACTGTGATTTGTTTCCTTGGCCTGGCCTTCCTCCAAATCTGATTGGTTTAGCATACTGCTGTGAGGCTGAGGTGAGTGTACTTACTGTCACTTGTTTTCCCTGCCCAGGCTCCCTCCAAGTTTGGTTTGTTCAGCTCATTGCAGTGGTGTAGAGGTGAGTGTTCTTGCTGTGTATTGTTTTCCCTACCCTGGCCCTGCTTCAAGTTTGGTTTGGTTAGCTCAATGCAGTAATGTAGAGGTGAATGTACTTACTGTGATTTGTTTCCTTGGCCTGGCCTTCCTCCAAATCTGATTGGTTTAGCATACTGCTGTGAGGCTGAGGTGAGTGTACTTACTGTCACTTGTTTTCCCTGCCCAGGCCCCCTCCAAATTTGGTTTGTTTAAGTCAATGCAGTGGTGTAGAGGTGAGTGTACTTACTGTGATTTGTTTTCCCTGCACATGCCTTCTCCAAGTTTGATTTATTTAGCTCAATCCAGTTATGTAGCGGTTAATGTACTAACTGTTCTATGTTTTCCCTGCCCAGGCCTCCTCCAAGTTTGATTTAGTTAGCTCAATGCAGTTATGTAGCGGTGAATGTACTTACTGTTCTATGTTTTTCCTGCCCAGGCCTCCTCCAAGTTTGATTTAGCTCAATGCAGTGATGTAGAGGTGTGAACTAACTGTGATATGTATTCTCTGGCCAGGTCTTCCTCCAAGTTTGGTTTGTTCAGCTCAATGCAGTGATGTAAAGGTGAATAGTCCTACTGTGATTTTTTACCCCTGCTCCAGCTTGGTTGGTTCAAGCCCAATGCCGTTATTAAAATGTGAATGATTGTGGCGTCGTTAGAAATAAGTTATTCTGTTTCGCATTACTTTGATGAACTGCATTTTGGTTGAATAATCATTACTGCGTATTTAACCTGGTACATTTGTACAATATGATTATAATGTGTGCAAGAAGAAGTATCGGGCCGTCGAGAAGGTAGTGAAATCCGGTCTTATAAAATGCTTCCTAAACAGCTGACGCAGGTCTTCTTGGACCATCTCGGAAATGAGAAGATTTACGCTTTGATAAGACTTTGTTTTTTGTGATTTATGTATACCGTTTCGTTTATTGTTTTTCTTTTAGTCAGAGGATACTTTTTACTTCGATGTTTAGTATTATGATAGCTATACATGCGTGTTCAGTTGGTTTGGGACATGTTTACATACAACAAAAGTTTGTTTATGTATTTAAGTGTAGTACTTAATTCATGCACGTGCGAAAGACGTTTATACGTGACTAATACATGATTATTCAATGAAGATAAGGTAATCACTGGTGTTATGTATTCAAACATTATTTTACAGGTTTGCAATGTTCAGCGCCAGATCAATGAATTCGGAGAATATGTGTACGATCTTGGATGCTATCCAAAAGATGTACGTATATTAAAGTATGGTGTCAGCTTGTGAATTAAACATACTGGGTAAGCCCCCCTGTAAGTTCTCACTTATATATTTCCGACCATGATAAGGCGGTTACCTCACCATTACGTAATAACGATATTTTAATGTTCGTGTTTGTTGTCTTGTACGTTATGTTACTCTCAAATACTGTGTGTTTAGCCTTGGTCATTGAGCTTGTTAAAACAGGATATTGCTTAACAAGTAGGCTTCTACTGGACTTGTTCCTGTACTTTCAACTGTTTTATTGATTTAGTCGCAATCTTTATATACGATAATTAGGGCAATGATTTTAAATCTTTGATCAGATTGTGCATTTGTATCAGTTCGATTTCTGTATGAATATATAAATGTTTATAGCTTAGTGAGCTTTTGCTTGGGCTACTATTGATGTCTCCAATGGCCCCGTTTCGGAAACCAGTGTTAGATGGATTTATTTTTACACATAAGTGGTCATATATTATTGATAACATTTAACTATGGTCCATTATTAACGAGTCTTCATCATTTCAATTGACTTTTCCATTTCAAATGTATCATATGTACCATTTTAGACATGTACAAACGTCACGTCTTTATCTCAACCCAGCCTGTGTACTCAATGTTGTGACGTTGACCTTTGTAATCACGTGGCCTGCAATGCCCAAGGTGAGGAATCTGGAATAACGTTTACGCGACTTGACGCTCATGCGCCTAGGTCTCGACCTTTTCTTACCGAGGAAACCCAATAGGACAGTTCACTAGGAACTATATTCCATTTTTTTTATCATTGTTTTATTTCATTAAAACGATCGTAAACTTGTTTCAATTAGTGCGTGAGTTGTTGAATACTTTTAAGTCTACTTACATTAATGAGAGTGTGTTATGCCATTGGATATGTGAAGTATTTCTGTACATGCAAATTCGCATTTACACATCATATACCAATCCATCAACATGTAAAATGCCAATTTCAAAGTCTTTCTCAATCTTTACAAAATACATATAAGAGGATTGTGCATATTCCTGAAGCATTTATTTGTAGCTAAAAGCATTACGAAGTGAAAGTTGAGAAAGAAATGATATACGAAGGGTCAGGTTAAATACAGGATTTAATGATATACGCCTTTCACTTAATATAATATGCTCTTGAAAACTTCCAAGATGTATACTCAACCATGTTTACAACACGTAGGTTACGAATATTACGAAACGTCAGTATTTTTTTCATTTCTATCTGATGCTTACTGTGCACGTTCATTTTTTTATTTTTGAAGCACGATTTGAAATATGTCATTTGCCTTAAGAAACACCAATGCAATTAGTCAGTGAATTACGATATCGTCCGTCGTCGATTGCCAGATTCGTCCAGTATAGTAACGCTGATGAATATCCAACCAATAGGTCGTGATATAGAAGGCATAATACTACATGCGGATTTTCCTTCTCTCAAATGTATTATCTTAGAACAATACATCGATTCATGACAACCAGAAAAGCCTGGAACAGAGAAGATAAAGACAAACAATTGCTCACAGAACAAGTTATATCCAGCGTGTAATGCGTTCACTTTCTTAAGACGTGAAAATGATACGTGCTCAGACCTTGACTTGAACGTTTTATTATCAGTGCTGCCTTAATGAATAAGTTTCAAAGGCCAATCCGAGCTATTCCTGGTTTCTTTACCTCAATGTTCACTCACAAATCAGCAGTGATAAAGAGTATCGAAAGAAAACTACCGCATCAGGCATTTCGTCTTGATTTAATACCATATGTGTTTTGACATAAAAATGTACTCACGACGCATCTAAGAGTACGCAAATTTTAGATGCACCATGCCATTAGTTCAGCTTATCTCCAGTTGCATCAATATATTGCGACGGACTCGACTGAAGAAGTCAGTTTCATATAGAAAATGTGTTTCAGGACATTCCATATTCCCCTCGTGTGTACAAACAAATATATTTCAAAGAAAAGCATGTCAAACGTATACACATTATTTACAAAAATATCTTACATGCCTCGTATATACGATATTCATACACATGGGTAAACTCATATATCTATTGCGCAAATCTGCTTGGCATTAATGTGACAGAAATTGCAATGAAAATAATATTTCCATGGAACAGAATATTTATCTTGTTATTGATTTTACTAGTAAATGTTCTTACAGACTATCCTGCGCATAGAGGTCCAATATGTTACAACTGTCAGAACCCCACGCCGACTGGAAGATGCCATGATATCGAGTTCTGTGATCCAAATAAGGTCGTTTTCACGTTCTATAAATTTGATATTAATGAAATATAAAGATTTATTTAATTGTTCTGAGAATTATTCATGTTTGATTATTTATTTTCATAAACGGTAAAAATAAAACACCGATTAAGGTATCCGATCCACATACACATGCTTTTTGATGCCTGATTTCATTTAAATTGGTTGTGTACGAATGTATGTGTAAAAATATTTTCAAAATATATAAGAAGGTTATTTTGGTTATCTTACATTGCAACTTATGTCATCTACGTCCACTTTTTGTTGGAATAACACGCAAAAATACCAGCTGTAAAGACTTTTTAGATAATATATTTTTGGTCATGTACTTTTACATACTAGTATATATCACTAGCTAAATGTCATTCATTCGCTTCATCATAGTGTGTCACTAGGCAGCAAAACACTTAATGTCACCGGACCATTTAGATACATTATTTGTAGTCTGCACAATTTAAGCAGGTATGAGCTTGTGTGCTTTGTAAGTGTTCATTCCAACCGAGATATCAATTAAAATTATTTGAATTTATTCATTGATTCCTATTATCATTTTCCGATATGTATTTGTCTACACATAATTACACATATGTGAAGCGTTTACGGTAATCGCGTAGTGCCACGGGTTTGACATTCAGACACATCGTTGCTTTGTTGTAAGGTGTTGGCATTAACATTTACGGTTTTGTTTTAAATAACATAAGAGCATGTGCATAATTTTTGTGTGACTTTTCAACGCACATTTTCAAATACATTTGATTTGATTGAATACATTTATGTATTGCTTTTAATATCTTCTCAATGATCATATTATTAAATTGTTTAATTATGAATCCAAATATTCTAAAATGCTTTTAATTGTATTAATACTTTACAATGTACAGTGATTGAAGTGATGTCACATCGGTTGATTAATAAGGCGTGGACAGATGATATTCTCGCACACAGCATTATTATGGCATGCTTTTTGTGAAGGTTTTAATGCATACTTTGATAAGATTTACCTTTAACGTTGTTCTTTATTATGATGGTTGGGATAGGAGTGAGGTTTGTGCGCTTAAACTGGTTTAAACCCCCAGTAAATTTATATTTTACTGACCGTTCCAAGGCGGTACCTAACAATTCTTGATAAACATACCTAGCTATATAGTATGTATGCACTGTGCTGTTTGTGGAGTTTTGTGTTGTCTTCCATGTTTCTTGTTTGTGATTTTTTGTTTTTGGGTTCTATGTTTTTGGCTTTTACCCAGTGTCATTAAACCGGCCTTATTGTTAAACTGTTTACTGCTGAGCTTGCTTCTGTAGTTTTTTTACATAAGTATTAGTCAATAGTAACTTTACGGCAAAATTGAACAAATTCAAAAAATGCATTGCTAGCTGTTGTAAGAGTTGGGAACTAAACATAAAGAACGTTAAAATGGTTCGTGTGAATGTCGACCCCAACTCCAATTGATCATCGTATTTTTACGGCTTAATCAATCGGTGTATGCACGCGGTTCAAAAATGGTTTAAATGATTTTAATTGTTAACAGGCTTGCACTGGCAGACGGTTACAAAGAGCAATATTTCCTATCCATACCGTAACAATCCATATTAAGAACGTTCAATGTACTTTCATTATCCATTCAGATATGTAGTGTGGCTTCGACAACTATATTCGGCGATACTTTATACACATCTTCATGTGAACTTCAACATGTAAGAGATATACCTAAATCCGGCTAAGTACTTAACTTGTGTGTATTTTATCTGCTAGTTTTGTTTTAAAGGTAAAGGTTTTGTTTTTCCCCATTTGATATAGTGTTTAAATCTTTAAATGTAAAACTCGAAAATATACACTGATTCACTGGATTAAAAACTGTTGGGTCGCATCGTGGCCATCTTGGCTTCAACAGTCGGTAAGAATTTCATATCGAGATAATTTACTGTCGCTCTAATAGTGAACTGAAATATCATTAGATCTTTTGCTACGAATCTCATAATTTAGCTTAAAATGCCAAAGGGAATTGATCAATTGTTAATGGTATATATGCTAATGTTTCTTTATTTTAGACCTGTAAATTGCATCAAGGACCAGGACTAATTGGTAAACGTGAGACCGAGAAAAGTCGTTCCAGTGAAAACTTTAACGTATGTGACACATGCTGCTCCGTAGATCTATGTAACAGAGATTGTCAAACAGGTAAAAGGATTAGCTTATGGCAGGACAACGCAATGTTGTGTTTATATTATACTTCAAACATTTTAACGAACTTATTACACATACTAATATTACAGAAATTGTTAAACAGGTGAAAATGCGTTTCTAAATACATATCAACGTTATGGTATGTCAACGATTGCAACGAACTAATTCATGTGAAATAATGATTTATTCCATTCTATGTGATTTTGATAACAAAACTATCGTTGAAAATACGATCGTTCGACATAAATAGCGAAACAGTTTATGAAGGTCTTTCACATATTTGTTCACTTTGACCTGCTTATCATTTTTGCAATTTAAGTGCATGATCGTAGTAAAAATGACCCATCTCCACAATGATTTATGACTACGCAAAGATGGATTACTGACATAAGTTAAGATAAGATTATCTTTATTTAAAGTTGATTATGGTAATCATAAATAACACTAGCTGATAGATACTTTCCGACAATACGTCGATCGTTCGACATAAAAACCGAAACAGTTTATGACATAACAATATGACGTATAACTTATTATATATGTTTTATACATTTTTTGTTGCGAGTATTTGAATAAAAAGATTTACAATAACCCCTATTAAATAAATGATGAAAGTAATAAGTTTATAGATTAAGAAATAAAAGTTAAAAAAGTTATTACATTATATTATTCCGATTTTGAAGCACATCGTAATAAAAAAGTGGTATTTTAATAATTGCATATGTTTCTTTCTTAATATGAATTAAAATAAAGACCGTGCCTTTGTTTTTTCTATAGATTTTGTATTTGTATTGTTATTTATTGTTTCTTTCTTTCTAGAATAAGTATATATAAATGTTTTATGGTATTATAGTTAGAATTTTACCATCAAACGTAACCCTTGTAAGATAATATGTTTAAAAGTATTCATGATAATTTTTTACTAGAATTTTGATGAATGCATGGATTTGAGTGTTGAACTTTTTTGTTTCATGTTTATCCCTATAAACATGCTCTTGGCTATGTATAAACTAATATTCTTCCTCATCGGTAATAAGCTAAGCCGTGGTAACACGCCTTGGTTGTGATTTGTCGATAATAACCGATTACCGAATCGGTTCGGTATGAAATCGGTACGGATCGGTTCGTAATTCGGTAATTCGATAATGACCGATTTGTTAAAGCTTTATTAGGGACGCAACAATGACTCTCAAAATTTATACTATTGCTTGTGTTTTCACAATAAGTGGATTTGGCCATGATAAATAAATCTACCAGATGTCATGACAATCAGGCTAAAACGAATAAGTATAAACTAATTGACTGAGTATTCAATTTGTTTTGAGCAATGAACAATTTAATGTTTCTTTTTAGCTAAGCAGCGTACTAATGGACAGTGGACTGAATGGTATGCTTGGGGTTCTTGTTCTGACACCTGTGGTGACGGGGTGCAATCCAGAAACCGAACATGTACAAATCCCTCCCCGACAAATGGCGGGGTCATGTGCCCAGGAAAAGAAAACGAATCAAGGACGTGTTCACAACAAATGTGTCCAAGTAAGTTTGAAGGGACTTCAGTAATGACTATAATGTTGCTACAATTCAAGACCTGGAACATAATTTGTCGTCACATAAATAATGGTTAGGATATATAGTCTTTATATTTGTGATATTCATGAATAAGAAAGCACCAGGTATTTGCAATGTTTATTTTTAATCTACCTTCTGCCTGATAGCAAGAAAGTTAATGATTTCTTTTTAACGTGTGTTCACTGTAAGAATCTTGCCAACAAATTAGCTAGTTTTCTTATATCGCTATTAACGGTAATGTGAAATGTTGATTCCTGGACCACAAATCATGGTATCATTTGAACTTGCTAAAGAACCGGTATGATTTAAAGGCATCATAAACGTCAAATATTTTGACAGTTCAACATAAAACATTAAGTTATAACAGGCTTTATAGTTGCTCTTTATTTAACTGAAATCAACATAAAAGGACGTATTTTACAATTTTGAAGGCAAAGAAAATATACATTTGCGTTCTATTATTTTCGGTATTTCAAAAATTAAGTGTTCTTTTTGTTTCTGCAATAAACACTCTTAAATGATATGATTTCTCCAAGCATCAAAAATCAAAATATTTGTATTGTTGACAAATTCCGATATTACTGCAGATAGTTTTATGGTGTTTAATAAGATCAGTAACGTTTTGATGTTCTGTGGTACAGACCTCGTCTAGAATTTAATAGGTACAGGGGTCGAATTCTGCTGCTGATATAAAAGACATAAATATATATTGCTTATCATGTTTGGACATTTAGGATTTCAATCGTTATTTCTAGTAAAGTAAATGTTTCTGAAGTTTACTAAAGAACTTTCACATTACATTGTTTGAATAGTTTTAAACCATTTTTTTTTAATTTGTTAAAATGTTTCAAATCAATTGTGGCTTAGCTTTATTACCGATAAAATGGTTGAATTTGTGTTTGACAAATGAATATGGATTCGTTCTGATGCAAATTAAATGATATGTATAAAAAATCATTGATTATTTAATGTCAATATATTCTGGCACATAATGAGACGACATGTTTTGAAAATGTTTATAAATACACACCCCTTCAATGTGGCATATTGTTCTATGGACGCGTGGAGCCACTGCCATTTGTAATGTAGTGATTGAGTGAAAACCAGAAACCGATATTACTCAAACCACCGCCAAGATAATGGCAGAAATATTTCGAGGGAACATGCAATATTGTGTTTCCCTCTTCAAATGATGGCCATTGGTCTTTATGGTCGACACGGAATAACATGAGGAAACGGCGTAGAAAACCAGATACAGATCCTGCTCGAGTCAGAGTCTAGAAAATGGCGGAAATATTTGCGATGGACCTTACGTAGAAAAAATGTCATGTCGGATGTTGAAGTGTATCGTTTATATGCATTGCTTGGCCATTCATCGTATCATAACCCGCATTACTTGGTTTAAACAGGTTTATGACATATCGAACGAGAGTCGAACTATAATAATATTTTATGCATTACCACAGTAAATGAAATAATAAAGGATTAAAATCTTGAGCATCATATACTTTACAGATGACTGCAGCGATGTGTTGAAACTAGGCCTGTCGCGTGGGTCGGGTGTGTACAGAATCACTCCCTGGAACACGCACAGGGACGTGGACGTTTACTGTGAAATGGACACCGAGGGTGGGGGATGGACCGTGAGTATGATGTTGTTCATATTAAGCTTACGCTTAACTGACATAGTTATGGTATTACCTATGTTGTAACGTAGTAACTCGTGTTGATAAAACGATACAATATGTTCAAGTAAGTCTGTAGTAAAGATATTTAGGCACATTTGAATCAATGAAGATGTTATCTCTATTATCTTTAAAAAACAGCAAAGTCAGAAAATTCACAAAATGAAAGATAATAGTATTTTCAATCAAATGTCAGCAACATCAGGGGATGCTTTAATGATGCAAATACCATGCGTGCTAATGTTGTTAAAGGTTATCGGTCCATAGCAAGTAAGGAATGTCATTGGTTAAGGTACTGAAACCCATAACTAGTTATGACTTACGCTGCTTATAGGTTTTAACCTATAAAAGATAAAGAGTGATGTGGTAAAAGGTTTTTGATCTAAATATATAAATCAATAATGTTCTTTATGTTATTCGACTCTTAAATCTGAGAAACAAATATAGATAATTCAACACTAATAATTCAGTACATATTGCTATTTGATCATGAAGTATTGCGTCCATTTATAGGCGTAAAAAACGTTATTTTATCATTATATTTAACATACAACGGCGAGAGTTATAATATCTAAAACAAAATTGATAGTAATGTTGTAAGTAATGTTCCAATAACGACACTTTGATTTTAATAGAGAAATTATTTATCAATTTGTCTTTTAATTTGTCCTTTTACTTCAAGAGCAATTATTTTATTTCACCAACTTCAAAACTGTTTTGCAATCAGTCTTGTCTACGCATTTTTGAGGAATTCTGATATAAAAATGTGTTATAATTAAAATAATTTGAAGCATTGGTATCTATGGGTAGGTGTTTCAAAGACGCTGGAATGGGTCTGTTGCCTTTAACAGGAGCTTTGCGGATTACGAGGGAGGATTTGGCTCATTGGATGGTGAATTTTGGATTGGTCAGTTCTTAAACCACCTGTCATATACAAACGCACGCTTTGTTATAAATTGAATATGGGATGAGGGTTTCAAGTTGTATGCGTCAAGTAAGTAACAATTATTGATACTGAAGTTATTTTGCGAAATAGCTTAACTGGTAAGTTAAGCTACGCATTGATAAGTACTGATCTTGTGTTTTATGAAATAACTTCAAAGAGTGGTTTGTTATGTTTTTACTTTGCTAGTCTTTGATTGTTCGAGTATAGAGACAATAACATGTTATAGCTGTACGTATTAGAGCTTTACGAATCATTGTTGCCCGAGTGTTTCCATATAAGACTCGATGAAGATTATTGCAAACCCCGTTCAGCAACTAAATATTCTTGAATAATTATGTGTTTCAATTTAATCAATGATGTTTTTGTTTCATTAATGGTACTTTATGAAAATGTGCTGAATAAATCACTTACCATTTCGTTCATATTTCGGTAGATCGAAACATTGTTTGAGAAACAATTCACAATGCATGCTACGCTATAACTGTTGATAGTGTTTAGTCATAAGAACAAAACGAGTTATCTTTCACCAACGCTTGTTACCCTTGGACATTATTTAATTTTCGAGATTTACCATCAATTCCACACTATTCTTTCACACAAGCATCAAGTTGAATTACCTTAAATGGAAAATTATTAGGGATGGAAACCGGATACCAAATCGGTATCCGGATATTCGTATCAAGTATTCGAATACTATCCGGATACTCGTATCAAATTGTTTTCATAATAAGTAAATCTCCTATTATATGTCACCCACCTTCTGTTATTTGACGTAATTGTCCACTTAATTTATAATTCGTCATATGGCAATTTCACTTTTTCATTCATTCTTTCTCAGTCTTAATAATTTATAATGTTAAACAAAACTAAACAACACATTTTACGTCATAAAACTCATGACGAATACCACATAAACACCTCGCGAATTTGATAGTCACTTCGGCCGAGGTGGTTGCTTGGTTACTGTCACGTGCTTTCGAGTTTGTTATTTATCAGCAGCTTATTTATCAGCAGGTTTCATGTTAAATGACGCTTTGATTATTTGATAGTCGATTGTAATTTTATTTCATTACATTGTTTGATTTAATGCAATACCTACAATTTCTGCGGTGTTTTGTAATGAAGGATATATTGCAGGAAAGATAAGAAGACAAAAAGACGATCTGATTTTTCTTTATTTACATGCGTGTACTTTTTTTATTTATCAATAAACTAAACATGTTTACATATTATCATATGGAAAATAAAATACATTACACAAAATAAAATGTGAATAAATACTAAATAGGAAATAAATCATTTATATATTTGATAATTTAATTAAACACTGTACACACACTACTTTCAAGTCCGAAATACTTCACAACAGTTCTCATTCGATGATAAAATTTGTTTTTGTATTTATTGTTCAAAATGCAATAATTTCTTCATGCATATTCACCAAAAATACGATTGGTCATTAAAAGCTTTGATTGCACGACCCTTATCTTGTGATTGGACGATCAATTCCTACGGATTATTGATCAATCCGTTTAATATCAACTAGTGCAAATTAGTGTCACTTAAGCACACCTGAGATCATAGACTGAACAGAATAGAACAGAACAGAATTTATTACACGTAAACTATACAGTTTTTTGTGTTTCATATACATAATAAATATATTACAATTACAATTATACAGTGTAGTGTAAAATATTAAATAAATATTATAATCAACTTTTTTGAAGGATGAACTGAAATGTAAATCACAAATCTACCAAACTAAAAGTATACAGAACAGAACATATTCTATAACACGTAAATTTAACAGTATGTGTGTTATGGTTACATATAAACATATCAGCATTACAACTAAACTAAGCTGATAGCGACTGGTATTATTGACATACAAAGGATGAACTGAAAAAAGTGTTATTGCAATCATCAAAGTTAGTACAAGGTTTTTATTTGACATTTGTATATGAATACATGTTGGAACAATCATTTTCAATATATAATTGAATACAGACGACAATAGAATTAAATATCATAACTTAAAGGTAAAACGTGATTTAAATATTCTAAATGATAATGTAAAAAATAAAAAAACTACTTATTACGATGAACAATTAATGATATGGTTTATATATTCATTAATAATGTATTACGAATCTTAAATGCTTCCGATATATATTTACCTAACATAAATGCTTCAGATTTATTTTGTGTATTTAACAGCTGAACAAGTTTAAACATACTAGGTCTAACTCTGTAATAACGTTTAATATAATTTTGTCTTAACATAACATATAATGAACACTTAAACATAAAGTGATACTCATCTTCTAATTCATTAGAATCACATAATTGACAATGACGCAAGTTTCTTTCAGTCTATCATATCTACCAGTATGTATTCTTAGATTATGGGAACAGATACGTAATTTTGTAATAGCAATTCTCAGGCTTCTTGACGCGATATTTTCTAAATAATATTCAAATTCAAATGAGGTTTTTAGTTCTCTATACAAAGTTAAAATACCATTTTCGTTGACATTTCGTTGCCATTGCTGTAAATATTCGTCTATAAGACGTTGTTTAAAAATATAAATAAAATGGTTTTCGTTTATCTGTGAATCATCACACCATACATAATAAAATCCATATCGTGTAAGAAGGTTCTTCACATTACTAACCCAGTTTGACTTATCATTATCAATATCTAACATAGCATCTTCAATGACCGATTGAATAACTATATTATCGCTTTTCTTAAGTTTAAACCAGTATTTTAAAATCCGTATATATCTATTAATATGTAACGGGTATCTACCCAATTCACCATATATAGCAGCGTTGGATGTTGTTTGTCTAACCCAAGTATAGTTTTGCAAAACTTCAAATGTATCCTCTCCAACTGTGCAGATTTTGTAAATCCCCATATTTCACAACCATATGTAATAATAGATGAAACGAAGGCGTCAAATAACTGCAGTGCTAGCCTTGGTTTACATTCATACCTTTTTAAATTAGACAACAACGTGTTCATTGCTTTTAAACCTTTACCGTACAGTGTTTGGGTATTAAGATTAAAATTACCAGTATAATTCAACGTAACGCCTAAATAGTTAAAATCGTTAACAATCTCCACGTTTTCATTTCCATATATCCAAGTCTCATTTCGTTTTGTACCACCCCTTTTGCGAAATACCACAATTTTTGTCTTAGCAATGTTTACCTCTAAACCCCAAGTAGTACAGTAATTATGTAATCTATCTAGTGACATTTGTAAATCTTCTGGGGTTTCACCAAGTACGACCATATCATCGGCAAATAGTAATAAAATTAAACATATATCCTGCAAAGCTAACCCACAATCATTTCTATTTTGTAAATATATTCCAAGTCTTCAACGAATAGAGAAAACATTATTGGGGACATTATCTCCCCTTGCCTTAAGCCTACTGCGATATCAAAGTAATCTGAATAACTATTACAGTGTTTTACACACGACTTAACTGACTGGTACATACTGCGTATAATACGTAACATTTTACCATCTAAATTGGATTTATACAACTTCAACCATAACGCATTCAAACATATGGAATCAAAACAACGTTTCATATCAATAAAACAGCAATATAATCGTTTGTTCAAGTTTACATATTTTTGGACAATTGAGTGAAGAATAAAAACTGCATCAACTGTAGACCGACCTCTTCTAAAACCAAACTGGGCGTCAGAAATAACATTATTTTCGTCACACCATTTTGATATTCGCTGGTTAAGTACACATGTAAACAGTTTCGAAAAATTGCTTAACAGAGTTATTCCTCTATTATTTTTAACGTCAGTCTTATCGCCTTTTTTGTGTAATGGTATGATAATTCCCTTAGTCCAAGCTATCGGAAAATTCCGCAGTTTAAAATGCTATTGAAAATCTCTGTAATATATCCACCTAAGATATCACATGCTTCAATAAAATACTCATTTAGCAATTTATCTTCACCCGGAGATTTATTCTTCTTAAGCAAGGCAACAGCTTTACGAACTTCATCGTATGTTATCGGGTTATCTAGGTCTCCCAAAATATTATCAAGTTCATTAAAATCATAGTTCCTGTTAAAGTTTTCAGCTTCCTCATTATTATCATGATTAATATCAGCGAACATTTGCTCGAAATGATTTTTAAAATCCTCCAGAGGTACATTAACACTTTTATTTGCGATCTGTGAACGAAAATATCTCCAGAATTCTTTAGGCCTATTACGTTTCAAATTTTCAAACTCTTTCAAACGTTTAAATTTAAAAGCTCTACGTTTCTTTGACACAGTAGTTTTATACAAACTTTTCAATCTACACAATTCAACTCTGTCTCGATCACTATGCGAATTATTATAAACATTCAAGGCGTTTTTATATAAGTTCTTAGCATTTCTGCATTCGTGATCGAACCATTTAGCAGAATCAGTGATAAAGCATTTTTCAAAACTTGGGTATTCTATTACATGCCTAACAAATAATAGGTCGGCAACCTCACGAACAATATCTGTAAAAGTATTCACCATAAAGTCAACATTAATAACATTTTGTACATCACAATTTTGAACTAAATTATTAAAATCGACAGTTCTAGCAATTAATCCATTTCTGAATGCGTCCTTTTCTTCATCACTCCATTTTAGATATTCACTTATGTGTGGTATTTCTTTAATTACATGTGTATTGCACGCAATATCAAAAGACAATGGTGCATGATCACTGAAATCATTGAAATGACCAACCTCAAACTTATCAACAAGATTAAAATTATGTTCATTAAGTATTAAGTAATCGATAACACTTGAGCCATTTGTATTGAAACATGTATAATTGCCGACGTCAAAGTCCGCTCCCAAACGGCCGTTAACAATTCTTAGTGCAGTGGCCTTACATAAGTCTAATAACTTATTTCCATGAGAGTTACTGCCCCTGTCCATTGAGTATCTAGGTAAGGGATTGTCACATACATAATTATCACCATCAATATCTGGGACATACATGTCACAAATAATGCTATCTGTTTTACATGACGTTCTGGCATTAAAATCACCAGCAATCATAACTGTGCCTAATGTTTGATATTGGTTTATATCATCCTCTAAACTCGCAAAAAGATCAGTGTCTATCAATCTAGCAATAGGTGATGAATCCCCCCACATGTATACTGCTGCAAGATATATATCAGTATCAATGTTAAAAAAGTGTTTGTCAATTTTTAACCAAATAATTGTATCATGCCTATTTTTAACTATCGAAATACCTTCCTTAATAGTGTTGCGAACAAAAATAACAATACCACCGCTATTTCGTTTTGCCTATGCCTATACTTCCTATAATAATTATAACAATGGTACCCTGGAATATCAACATTGCTTGATTTACCGGTCCAAGACTCAGTTAAAACTATTAAATCATGCTTTACAATAAAAGAAACAAAGTTAGTGTCTTCACGCTTTGCTGCACTCAGCCCATTTCAGTTCCAAATTAAGCACTTCAGCCCATCCGGCCCGTCCTATGCTTCTTTCACGGGTCTACCGTCTATGTACAGCGTGTCGTACGACACCCATGCCCTCCTTCCGGTCTGTTTTTCTTCTTTAACCCGTTTGAAGAGACGCCTCCTCTTCGCTGCTACTTCCGGTGGGAATTGTTCTGAGACGTAAAAGTCAGTGCCTCTCAAATTCCTACTGTTACTGCGCACTTGTTCGCGTTCACCGAAAAAACAAAATTTGCCGACGATGCTGCGGTGTTTCCTATCGTTTCCGTTTCCCGTGGCTCCCCTTCCGTCCGGTTGGCTCTGCTTCTGGCCCATCCTGTGCACCCTCTCGAAACGCATACTATCTACTACCTCTTTAGCTAATTTTAACTTATCGATGATAAACTCCCTCACAATCTGTTCAGACCTCGCTGGGGTCTCGCCTGTTTCTTCCGGAATATTTCCAAAGATTAAGTTGTTCCTCATGCTCTGAGATTGTACATAGTTCATATCCTCCTTCAACTTATCTTAGTCACGTTCCAGATCCGCGATCCTTCTCCTGGCCCCCTCCAACTCAACATCCACGGAGTCAACCTTGTTTTCAACTCGATCAAGTTTAGCACTGTTTTCCTTCGTAAAATTGTCTATATGTAGCTATAACTTTTTTAAATCTCATAAAACAACACTTGTCATTGTAAACAAGGTCATAGAACTTCACAGGGTGCTGCACAAGGACGCAATATCACGCCTTGTGCAAACACCCAATTAGCAGACGATTTGTGACACAAACCCGCTTCGCGACAGACACTGTTGATCACCTGAAATATTTCATCTGAAAAGTTTTATAACAATTGCTATGTCTCTGCTAAGCTATTACATTGAAAATTTAATTCTTAACGAATATTCGAATACCCATTTTGGTATCCGAATACTTGCGTGATATCCGGATATCCGGATACTCGGATGTTCGCTTCCATCCCTAGAAATTATCCGTGTGATTGTTTTGTTCTTCAATACTTTGTAATTTGTGTACACGGAGATAATTATGGGTAATTTATGGCGAGAAGAATGTAGTTGTTAAAATGGAAATGAATAATAAACATATTAAAATAGCACTACCATAACGGTTCAACGGATTCTCTGACAAAAGCCCTTCTTGTCACTTTTCTTTCACATACGGCATATAACTCATATATTGTCAAACAACAAGGCAATCAAGTGTCATATATGCACTGTAAAATCCCAATGCTGCTTGTTTGAAAAATGTACTTTTTTGTAGAATAAACTTTGTTTAATCACTGTGTTATGGTGTTTTCTCTTACATTTTAACAATCAGTATAAGACAGCCTTTGAACATATGAGCGATTTCAATAACGCAATACTTAATCGGTGCCGAAAACAATCGGTTTGACGACTTCAAACTTTGGAAATGAATTGTAAGGCATTTCGTAACATTCTAAAATGGAAATTTTTCTCGTTCGAAACATCGGATTACTCTAGATTTCAGCTCGGCCCCGGCGTCTCGATCAATCGCAGTTTCACTGTAATACCGCTAAAGGAGTTACCGAAATCTGAGATTTGTGTTATCGAAGATAGTAATGGTCGTTTTATCGACTTAAAACGCCCGAAAACAGTGTGCACATACCTCAGTATCATTAGTGTAATTTGAATCTGTTTCACAGGTCTTGGTCTTCTCCACTCAATAACAAGCCGGGGTAACATGACGTTACGAGTGGACATGAGTTTACCAGACGGAACTACTGGATTTGACGAGTACGCGGGTTTCTATATTTCTCCACCAGACCGTTACACCTTTAATGTTGATAGCAGGATCAACTCGGGAGGAAGTAGGTTACTCATTCAAGTTTCTAGGAGTTTGCCGACAGACTGATTAAATACGTATGGATACGACCGTTGTGATAATATGCCCTATAGTTGATTTCATACATGCGTTTGCTATTTAACTTGCATACATATGTTATGTTTTCGAATACAGTTGTATGTTTATAGCGGAAAATTTTATAACTATAAGGTACTGCCTATGATAGGTTAAGTTGTTTTTTTAATTGTCAATTTGTTAATAAACACTCATTTTTTTCTTTTATTCATATGTTACTGAGAAAAGACGGTATATTTGCAGTGTCCGATACCTATCTTCTCTCCGACAAACGTACTCGGTGGGATATCAACCACCAGCCGTTTTCAACATACGACAGGGACGTGGACCACTGGTCTGGTAACTGTGCCCAATACTGGGGCGGAGGCTGGTGGTATAATTTCTGCATGTACAATAACCTGAATGGACCGTACAATAGTGATGAATTTTATTACTTTTCCTTCAAACAGACCAAGCCGAGAAGCCTGAAAACGTCAACTATGATGTTACGATTGAGTTATTAAGATTTGAACTGAGTATTTTAATATGCATTTCTTATAAATATTGTTAATCTTTTCTCGAAATGTTACAAAAGTAAGAACTCGATGCAATTTTTGTTTAACACAATCAACTTAATCATACAATTAACCTGAACATACCCGCTTTTTCCTAACGCTATGAAAAGTGCAAATCCTTTTCTTACAAGAACATGTTCGTGTATTCTGAAGTGGGATATTAATTCAAACAATTTACAAATCTTAAAGAGAATGCGAATGCGAAGGGAAGATGTGAGTATAATATTTAAATTGTTTTTAGAACCTTGTTTTGACTCGGTGTTAATTTGCTGCCAAATTACGGAATTATAGGAAGATATTGTTCTAATTGCAAAATTAAGTAATATACTGAATATTTATCGAAATTTCTCGACAACTGTCTCTAAAAATGATAACATTGTTGAGCTTTAATGTTCACGTCTGCTTTAACTAATTATTCTTCCCGTTGTTGTTATTTGGGGCTTGTAAGTGTCAATATGAAATAAAACAACCACACTCGAACAATCATATACATTGAGCTTTTGAAGAGGGACATTACCAAACATTTGGTTCTGATTTAGTTTTAAAATTTTCATAAAAAACATGAACAGATATTATTGCATAAAATGTGTGTTTTCGGTCCGTTATCGCGGTGCGTTTAAACACAAAACCCCGGGCGTTATCGGTAGAAAACGTGCATTATTCAGTAAATGCCGGCGTTTTGTTTTACATAAGCGCTTTCAGGGCTCGCATCATAACAATGGCAGATGAGCGACCTGGTTTCTGGCCGAAAGTTGGTCAACGATGCCAACTTTTGCACAAAAACAAATTTCGGCATATATACCTGTATACAAAAATCAACAAATCAAATAAACCGCAATTAACTTACATATTTTCTTTTGAGTTGTCTTTTACTGACAAGCTGGTGTGTGTTTACTAGATATTTCTTCTGCAGTTTTTTGTTTGCTTTAAAAGCACAAAATTAAGTCTAAAACGTTCAAATACTCCGCACTTTGGTTATTTCTGTCAATTTTATTCAGAACAAATGACTTTTATGGACATGATTCCATTACGTCGTATGTAATGAACAAAGAATTTTCAATTTTTTTTTTCTTGGACGCTGAAGGGAAGATGCTGTACATTTTATCAAGAACATGTTAACACATTGTTCAGGCTTAAATTAGTTGTCAAAACAAATAACGGTTAAAGTAGGACTATATCGGTAATTGATCGATTACCCAAAATGTATTGTGTGTAAATAATCCCAGTAATCCATTTCCAAAAAAAAAAACACTTCCTAACGAATGAACACTGCAAAAAATGGCGTCGAAACAAAAACGCAACTGCCGAGTTATGCTGCGGCCCTAATCGAACTTAATGTATTTTTTTTAATGACATCACTTATGACGTCACAAAAGCACCTGTTATGGAGGTTATTTTGAACTGACTGTTTTTGCATTTTCTTAACACTAAACAGCTTTTTTTAACACAAACGTTTCTCAAAGTGTGTAGTTAACGCACTCTGGCTGTAAACCATTTTCCGGGCCTTTGCAGATGGTAACGACCTCAGAAAGTGGCATTAACCCTATAAAATTCAACATCTTGAAATACAAATTACGTATATTACCTTACGCAGGGCAAATATTGGTAATATAAGCCAGGATCAAATACCGGGCATTGTTTCGGAAGCTGACATTTAAACGCGTTTTCAATCTATTTAGTCGGCCAGATGTGTTTTCTCCGGGTATTCCGTTTCCCTAACACCACAAGACAAGACCACACCCTCGCCCAACATCGTGTCAACGCGAGTGATTAAGTATAAGGTATCATATCTTTCTTCACAATCGATGTTAAATACATAATGTTTAAACTTATCTGATCCTACTGCCAGAGAAAACTCATTTTTCTGGATTATTCGATAAACAAGTTATGCAGGAACCAATAAGTTTAATATAATTATACAAATGTCAAGATATTGATTTACTGGATACAATTGTGCACCTAGTTATGATAGAGACTCTTTAATTAACATGAAGCATCCGTGTTATTTTATCATATTGTGAATGATTATGTCCCTTTAATTTAATCTAAGTGGACTTGTGTTATATGAAACTAATATCATGGTAATTAATTATATGCTTTGAGATTTGTTTATAAAGATTTATCATTGAATAAACAATATTTGACTCTTCCTTACAGTGAAATAACACTTTGACATTGTTTACTTTTAAACTTAAATTTTAGCTCGCTCTCGAAATCATATCAAAATATAGCGCGCGCAGGGAAGGGACACAAATCTAACGATGTCATTTCTTTGACGTGGCGGTTACAATTACAATATGGCTCGCTTTTCTAAAAAACAACAATTAATTGTCATTAAATATTCTCTCTAAGCATATAATAATAGAGGACATAGTGTAAGTTACAATGTTAGATCGCAATACGTCTTATCATTTCAACACCAACTTCTTTTCTTCCTACATATCTGTCAACACCCTACTTATATATCCTTTATACTTTCACTTGTGCCTATTTTGTATCTATTATGTATCGTGTTCGAACTATTGAACCCGTATCTAAACAAAAAAACAAAACCTTATTCCTATTTTTTAGCATTAGAAACAACTTATCTCGCATAAAAGATATGTATCGTCTAATCGTCAATCATACGCATTTTTCTGGTAAATGAGTAATTTAATTCCCATGGAGAAGAACTCCATAAGCTATGCTTTCGTTCCAATCCATTTCAATATTATAGACAACTTGTGTGTGTGTGTATATTCTGTGTAGTTTGCTTGTATATGTTGAATAAAATATGTTTAAATCAACACCAAAGGTACATAATATTTCTCTCGTGGCTTAACCGCTCGTAAAAATAAGTTTTGATGCTCACTCGGTTAAATATTTATGCAAAAAGCTACAGAAACATGCTCAGTAGCAAAAAGTTTAAACATAAACCCGGTTTAGTGGCAATGGGCAACACCAAAGACATAGAACACAAATTCACAAACAAGAAACATAGAACAGCACACAACTCTACAAACAGCACAGTGCATAAATACTGTATATATTGTATATATATATATATATATAAATAATTGGTATGTTTATCAAGAATTGTTAGGTACCCGCCTTGGAACGGTCAGTAAAATGTAAATTTACTGGGGGTTTGACGAAACAAATATCCGCTATGTCATTGTTTTCTGTCACATGATTGTAGCTTGTCCCTTTATTTTTATTGTATTATTGCCAATCAATAGTGTTTCGTTTGAAATAAAATCGACCTTGAAATTGCATATGTATATTTTCGTTTACCATAAAACAAACGAAAAACAGACCGTGCAGTGAAACACAAAACTATTTCAGGGAATCGAAGCACCACAATTCTAGGTACCCCTGCGATGAATGTCACATTAGGTATTTAGAGGCTTAAATTGCTTCGTGATCTAATGTCACTTTAATTGTCAATAAGTTATAAGTACCTCCTCGATCAATCTTATTTAAACCGTGACGTCGTGAAACGAGAATTGGTTTTCTGTTTTAAAATAAATTTCTCTTTTTTACTGTCTCTGTCACTGTGATTGTTTTCGCTTTTAACAACGAGCTTGGCTTTTATTCTTTATAAAATATTGTAAACTACAGTATGCAAGCTATCTGACATACCCATATTCTTACAGTATCAAATTGATACCCTTAGCCTGTCTGACAGTCTTAAGTTGATACCCTTATCCTGATTATGACAGTCTTCGGTTGATACCCTTAGCCTGTCTGACAGTCTCCGTTTTATACCTTTAGCCCGTTTGACAGTCTTCGGTTGATACATGTAGCCTGATTCTGCAAGTCTCCATTTTATACCCTTAGCCTGTCTGACAGTCTTTAGTTGATAATCTTAGCCTGATTGTTGACCGTCTTCGCTTGATACATGTAGCCTGATTCTGACAGTCTCAGGTTGATACCTTTAGTCTGTCTTACAGTCTTCGATTGATACCCTTAGCCTGATAGGGCTCCGGTTGATATCCTTGTCGGATTCTGACAGTCTCAGGTTGATACCCTTAGCCGAATCCTAACATTTTCAGGTTGATACCCTTAGCTGGGTCCTGACGGTCTTATGACGATACCCTTAGCCAGATCCTGACAGTCTCAGGTTCATTCCCTTAGCCGGATCCTGACAGTCTCAGGATGATACATTTAGCCTGATTTCGACAGTCCCCGGCTTATAACATTTGCTGGATCCTGGCATTCTTCGGTTGATACCCTTGTCAGATTCTGACAGTCTCAGGTTGATACCCTTAGCCGAATCCTGACATTCTCAGGTTGATACCCTTAGCCGGGTCCTGACGGTCTCATGATGATACCCTTAGCCAGATCCTGACATACTCAGGTTCATACCCTTAGCCGGATCCTGACAGTCTCAGGATGATACCCTTAGCCGGATCCTGACAGTCTCAGGATGATACCCTTAGCCGGATCCTGACAGTCGCAGGTTGATATTCTTAGCCGGATTCTGAAAGTTACTCATTGATACCATTGAATGAAACTACTTATTTTGTTTGATACAAATTAAAAAGCTCCTAAAATACATTAAAATTCATCAAACTGAGAGCTTCATGAATTAAGGCATTGGACTAAAATTCTGATTTGGACAAATTTTAAGATAAGCCATGTAAAAAAGTATTAAACAACTTATTTGGTCTTTATGAAGAATTTTCCTTGTTTGTTTATGGAGTTTGCATTAGTGTATGTGGAATTTATACGTGTTTTGTCTCTAGGTCATGATCATTCGGCATTTGCTTTGTGAATCTTATCGCGGCTAATTTTGTATATGTCCGACTTGTAGGCCTGTCCCTGTAGTTTTCATTGTATTTTGGTAAAAGCAAACAGACCTGAAGTGAGCAGAGAATTGTTTTTTATACATTTCTACAGGTCTATTTTTGGCGAAAATTAATTTAATTGTTCACAGTTACCACTCGAATCTTTGTTTATGTTGCTGTTTATCTTTGCTATATTATGCTGTTTTTGGCATGCTGTTTAATTTTACAATATTTAGATAAAGCATCTAAAAAAAAACGAAAGATACACGGCCTGTGACGTTTAAAAGAAACGTTTTTTCATATTATTAATGAATGCACATTACCCAACACAATTTATAACATAACTTACGGCGCAAGAGTGATATACCCCATATAATAATTTTCATATGTAACTAGTATACTAACTATGCAAATTAGGTAACCGGATCACAGTATGTATCATAAAAATGAATTTACACACGCTGTACATAAATGTAAACAGACATTAGAAACGATGTTTCAAAAGAAATCATGTCGGTGTCTACAAACTCAACTTCACGATGAAACGAATGGTGAAAAAGGTTGGGCTTAATCCAAACAAACACCTCCCTGATAACAGCGCCAGAAAATACCTCGTCCAGAAATTGAATGATAATAATGTTCCTGCGAACCAGATTATTTATGCAAACATCGGTACACAAAAACATTGCATCTATAAACAACTATACCCACATAAATCATAATCAACACAAGGAAATTGCCAGCATCCTGTAACTTTAGTCAAAATACCCCGTCTACTTCCTTGCAAAATGCTCGTTCTAGGCGATTGGCCAGCAATGCTCAAGTGCACACACTGTCACAGTCACTGATTTCACATACAATCCCATCTTTTCTGGTAAATTTTACCGCATTTGTGGTGCCCAAGTACACGGAGGTAATGTTCTTGTGCACATTCATCAAAATCCATGCTGTAATCGACAAGCTACAAAGCGAATTCGCACTTTTGAAAACGACTGTGACGCTGACTAATGACTTCAACCGCCAAATGACATGTACACACTCGCGTGATTACTAATGACGTCACGCAGTTATGACATTACTCTTTTTATTGATTTGCTGTAATGCTTAAAATGTTTGTCCTGTGTTACATGTGTATGTAACAGCTTGTAGGTCTGCTTTGATATTCGTTAAAGTTTATCGAGACCTTTTTAAGTTTATATTAAATACAAATAATTTGTTATTGTAGCTTACGGTGAAAACATATACTCTTCACTATGTTTTTTTAGGCTTTAATATTTAAAAGAAATATCTTTATTTTTTCAAACCAATTTCATTTGAGTACATTATTTGATCATTTTTGTTCATTGAAATTCATGCTTATAGCATGAACCCGCTCTTAAAATAATCTCTCTTCCAATATTTTGCCTTAATGGCATTACATAAGCAGTGTGGATTTGTTCTTCACAATGTAACATATTTTGCTTGTTAGGACACTGTTTAAAGCTGTATTAATGTGTCAACACGTGTTCAACAGGTACTTGACTACAATAATAAATCTAAGCAAATTAATAGTGTTTCCTGGCAATTTCTCATTGGATAGGAGGTATGGTTTTACATCTTAATAACTATGGCAACAGTAATTATATACTGTCAAACGTTGGTTGCAAATGCTTTATAACACTGACAGATACTTCACACACATATCTTGTCTCTTGTTGGATTTACCAGTTAATGACAACCCGTTTATTTATATAAAAACTAAACATTACCTACAATTTATAGAGAGTGCTGTAACAACAACTGTTTAACGATGGGGTTAATAGTAAATATGAATAATTGCTTATACAGTAATATTATGAACAAAATCGGTCAAAAAACGTTTAGGAATGCATTGTTTTAGGTTTAAACCTCCTTTCATGTATATCTTATCAGAAACGTATCCGTGTGATAGTAACTAGTAATAGCTTTCTTGCGACCACGTACTTTAGTTGTTATATTTAAAAGATTGATTTAAAATCAGGTAACGTTACTTAGGCTTCATATTTATAACTTTTTCAACATGTAACGTCTCTTAGGCTTCATTTGTGTGTCTTATTTCAGTAGGTAACATTTATTTGGTTTCATAATAGTGCCTTAATCAACAGATAATGTCTCTTATACTTCACATCAGTGTTTTTGATCAATTGGTTTTGTCCCTTAAGCTATATATTTGTGTTTTTAATCAACAAGTAACTGTTTCCTACGCTTCACGAGTGTTTCTTTTATATATGTGTACTTAATCAACCAGTAACGACTCTTAGGTTTCATATCTGTGTCTTTCACGAACAGCTTCCATCCATTCGGATTTATAGTATGCTTTAATAAAGATATAACGTCGCTTACACTTAATACGTGTGTCTTAAATCAACAGGTAATGTCTTCTAGGCTTCAAAATTATGCCTTTAATTAGAAGGTAACGTCTTTTAAGCTTTATATATTTGCATTAGAGTAATAGGTTACGTCTCTTAGGCTTTATTTGTCACGTAGGCTCTACATTATATACGTACCTTTTCAACGAGACGGTGGGTTTTAAAAAGTAAAGAACATTCACTATTATGAATCAGTTTGTGTTGTTATGTTGTCATAGGAGTTGAGATGGAGAAATGATTTAATTACCAAGTGGCCTCGTAAACGTGCGACTAGCAAAGTTGCACATTGTATTTCCCCAAATCTTCCTCGTCGAACAGACAATAGCACTACAACCACGTATGGAAAAATAGATGGATTTCTGCTATATACGTGTCTTTGAAAACTATTTTTACACTTTTTATGAAAAACAATTGATTAAAGCTCCATTTAATAAAGTTGTTCTTTTCGCTATCTAAATGACGTCATGCAATTTTGATAATCATTACAAGACATGTTTGTAATCAATGGCAACTACTAGTATAACATAGGCGAACCATTTCCCATCTCAACTCCTATGACCACAAAGTAATGTTTTTACCCCTTTTAAACCCATATTTTAAAAACAATATTGATTTAAATCTTGGATTAATGTTATGGATAACAAGAATTATAGAGAGACTTTAAACAAAACCTTTTATAATATTTATAGAAATTATGCAAGTTAAGTCTTTGTTCTACAAACGACACTTGAATATAAAATTGAGCAATGATATTTATGAACATAAAACAATAACAACATGCGAAAGTCAAACATGATTTATTTTATCCATCTATGTAAACCAATGATTGGATAATGAGAAAGAACTTCATTATTAAAAATAAAATGTTGAGATTCGATGAACATGCGGAGAGCAACTTTAAAATTTGATTGACATAAATGAGACATAATATTAATAATAATAATAATAATTATAATAATAATAATTTTAATAATAATAATAATAATAATAATAATAATAATAATAATAATAATAATAGTAATAATAAAATGAAAATGATAACGACAACGATTATAATTACGAGGATAATAATAATAATAATAATAATAATAATAATAATAATAATAATAATAATAATAATAATAATAATATAATTAAATAATAATTATAATAATAATAATAATAATAATAATAATAATAATAATAATAATAATAATAATAGTAATGATAATGATAACGATAATAATAATTAGGATGATAGTGATAATAATAATAATGATAATAATTAAGATTGTAGTTCTGTATCGCATGGCGCTAACAGGACTCCATGAGAAAAACATGATGGTTATTTGGCAAAGGAACACGTTGTAGTGTGGGAAATAAATTCACGGTACTTACATGTTTACTTCTACAGCAGATGAGCTGATTGTTTAGTCTACGATACTGACAAATAAACGAAACGTACATGTAATGCGGTATGTTTCTAGTTTGCGAAGAAATGTAACAGTCTGCTCAAAATGCCAATTCAAACACAACTATGCAATATTATTGTACAATATCTAAAATGACAATAGAGGAACTAAAGTACATCGTCGGAGATTCTCATGTCATACATATTTCTGACAGTTGGATACACTGTCACATGCACAGGACGTTAATATTGCACGGACGAAATAGGGAACAGATTATTTGTCACCCTCATCCTATCTCAAATGAAGTACAATAGAATGCGAAAATAAAGTATCCGTTTTCGTAGATCTCATGATGTAAATGCCGTTTTCAGTGAATCAGACTTATAAGATATCTTTATTTACTGGGTCAATATCATGGATGTATAACATGGTTTTAAATAGTTCATAAACTGGTCTTAGATGCGTTTTCACAAGTTCTAATTTATCCTTTTATCAAAAATTACTGATTACTTCAGGTGGGTAAACCATCCCAGAACGGAATATTAGCATAGCGTTGTACACAAATATATTTAAGACTTCGAAACTAATAATGCTGATGTAATGCTTTGGCATTTAAGCATTTGTATACGCTAATTGAAATACAAGTAAATGCTCTATCAAAACATTTAAAACATACTCACTTAAATCTTTTATTTAAACATAACTTTATGAATGTTTTACTCAACATCGAGAAATGTGTCTGTTAGATACTCTGCTAGTTGTTTTTCGGTATTTAACGTTCTGCAATCTGCTGCAGTGTGCAAGAAATGGGACATTTAATAATAAACCTGCACGAGCTGAAGCTCGAAATAGCTACCTATATAACAGTGCTGGTACATCCCAGGTACCAGACACGCGGATGCCGGCCTGCTGGAACATTGTGAAACGGTGCTAAAATTTAACGGGATAAAGTTAAAGCATAGTAGTCATTTTAATTTGGACAAGGTATGTTTGCATAATAGTAAATATCTTTTTAAAAAACAATTGTGAGTTATTCCCAGTGATTTTCAAAACAATATTATGGTCATATGTATGTTATAGCCGAGAGTTGTATACATGAATAGTAAGGGTGTATTTTCCTAACTTTCCAAGAGCTCTTTTGCTTTCAAATTACATTAATTCGCAGAAAGCAATACGTTTAAATATGATACCAAAATTATATGGGATCACAAATCATTCCTATAAAGCTTTAATGACTCAATGCTTAGACACGTTACGACGTGTGTACATGATATACACGTGACATTAAAAACATACTAATTACTAACACAACACCTGTTATACGTTTAGAATACTTTATCTAACTGAGCTGATAAGAAATAAAGCGAGCGGGCTGTTAAAACGCATGCGTAATAAACATGTATCATAGTAAATGAAAACGTATAGCATTTGCATATTGCAAATCATGTTTATCTTCGTCCGCATTACAAAACCTTATTTATATGAATATTTATGAGGTACTGGAGAAAAAAATCTTCAAATAAAATTGTACGGTTACAATTAAATACTCTTTAAATGAATAGATTAACATTGATGTTATACAGGGGTTTTAAAACTAAATATAACTAAATATATAAAAGAACACACGGCGTTATCACATTCGGCATATATTCCGTAGAGGTTCCCATAACTGATTCATTAATTATTTATGATAACAAGATTTTACAGCGAAATGTCGCACGCCAAAGTACTCAATGATGCAGAGCGTAAATATGAACTTAGGGTATAAGACGATTCGTTCAAATATGATGTATTGTTATACTGCCTAAAAGATTTGAATTTTTAGCACCTGGATCAATTGTTTTATTGTTGTAAGACCGATATCACGGAGAATGATTACAAATTATCTTCGAACTCTCAAACCTCTTTAAATTCATAATCAAACACAGGTAATAAGACAGTTGCTCAACTTCCCAATTAAACAGGACAAAAATATCATACTAATAAGTCGTACTTTTTTAGTAACACTACAACTAAATACATTAGCATACAGCCGTTTGTGTTCTTTTAAAGTGTAATTACCTGATGGAAATCCGTTTATTTGTTGATATTACATACAAACACTTATTAAATACATGACAAGCATGGACATATACATGGAATAATAATATATTCGTTATCATATCATAAAGTTATGAGAATAGCTATAATTATGTATATTATGAATTCCATTGATGTATGCTTATGGAGATATGGCTTTTTGCATTTGAATAAACTATGAAACTATCTTTGTATAGTGTTTGGGTATTTAAACGGCCAGCATCTAATAAGGATTTTATATTCATATACTTCTGCGTTTTATCAGGTAGGAAATAAGACTTATAACTAAGAAGCCCATTTGAAATAAAATTGTGTTGATAATGTTGCACCATTTGCATTCAATATTGTGGACGAGAGTGCATGCTGTTCATGCGTATATGTGTATTAAAATTGTTAAAAGCGTTATTATTCAACTTATTTATCTTCAGCCAAACTGTAGCAAGATACGGACAATGAGTAAGAAAATGATTGTAGTTTTCACTTGATGACAGTGATTACATACAAGGATTTGCTAAGATATCCAGCGGTTTGAAAGTGTTACCAGGATTTTATAAAGTTTTTACATAGAAAGCTAATTTTTTATGTTGACTTTTTACATGTAAAATTAAATACCATGATCCCCAGTTGTTACACATTTAATATCGTCATATGATCAGAAAATTTAAAATGGTGAAGAAATAGAAAAGTTATCTTCATCTTAAGTAGTCATTCGAAGTAAACTATTGCCTTCCCATGGTATACACACATTGATAAAAGTATCGTTAAAATATTAAACAATGCGTTTTATTTATCAATGTATTTTACAGTATGATGTTGTTACGCCCATTCGTCATTGTTGCACTGGTAGTGTTGACGACCTGTAAGGCAGACAGGTTAAGCAAATTGGAGGGACAAATGAAAGGGATGAAAGGTTTTCAGTCGTACGTAATGGCGGTAGGTATATATTATACAATTATATACTTCTTTTGAGGACAATATGTAGTTTTGCTGACCTGATCAACGGTTTTAAGCGAGGAAGCGAGTTTCTTGGTAATACGATTAAGCGATTGGTAGAGATTGTGAAATTATATAGTTTTGTTGTGGTCAATATTTACTTTTGCCAGCCTGTTAAGTTATATTAATCGAGGACACTAGCTTGTAAGTAGTTCGTAATAGTGGAAAAAGAAATCATTCATTTATATGCTTCGGGTAATGTCAATATGTAGTTTTACTGACCGAGTAAGTGATATTGACCGAGAGCGACAGTTTAATAAAGCTAGGTAATGCAGTAAGGTATATCGTATCATCATCTTCTTCTATTGAGGTCAATATGTAGTTTATCTGATATGTCAGGTGATATTGACCGACGACGCTAGCTTTTCCCTACTAGTTCTACGTTATGGCGGTAGGTATTGACAGTATATTATGATTGCAAAAATGATTACCATGTTAAAATAGGTCGTATAAGTTTGTTTCATAGCTTAGATATATTGTCACATAAAAACGACTTCTCTCTGTGTGCAACTTAGAATTTGCTTTTATTTTACTTTAAATGAAATTATACAGTTCCATCACTTTATTTACAGGGGGCTTGTTCTCGTTTCAGAGATTGGACACACTTGAAGGAGATTTTGGTACATTAACTGATAGAGTTTCAAAGCTTGAATCACTTGTTAACACGTCCGAAAGCGATAATCGGGAGACTGACAGTATCGAATCAAGAACCGGGCATACTGTAGGAAATAAATATATAAAACCTGAAATTAACGAAATCATTAAAACGCTCACAATGTATAAACATTCGTTTAAAAAACATAAAAAGGAGCTAATTAATGCAAATAATGTTTTCAAAAACACATTGTCGGCGTTTGTTTCGAACGCATCCTTAACTGTTAGCTCATTAGCTGAAAAAATATCAGCTACTTTGCAAAAGGTCAACAATACAATAGCTGAAAGTGGAATGGTATTGCGCACTGATACTTTTATATATTTGGGCAAATTCAGATCGGAAGTTAGGACTGATATAGTCATTCACTTTGAAGGCGAAGAACAAAAAATCAATAACACATTGCTTGCTATAAATTCTCAAGTCCGTGAACATATTGCAAATGAAACAAATACTCTTGAACGTTTTAAAACAAATATCCTTCAAGACGCAAAGGCAGCACAAGCAAATGTCCAAAACAAAACATTTGAGATGGAAAAGAAGGTTGAAGAGCTAATAGGCAGAGCAAATGAAGTTATTGACATCATTAATGAGCATAGATCTTCAATAGAAGACGGTATTATGGCCAACATCAGGGCGCGTAAGTAACTCGTTGCTAACATGAGGATATTAACTTAATCCGTGTTTAAAGCAAAATTCTGTCAAGACCTACCTGCATATCTCCTGCACTAGGTAATTCAACAGGCTCATTAAAGGATATTATATGTTTTTGATGAGCACTATAACGATCAATGTGTGGAAAATATGTAGGACACGCAGTTTTTTACCAACTTGAATTAGCAGGGTCTTTGAGGTTCACGCCATGTTGGCAGTTTTACATTTCTAAAATGGCAAGTGTCAAAGAGACATCAGCGGTTACTTGAATACGACTGTATCAAAACAGAACATAACAATTCTTTGCATATTGATCCGCGTCGCCCATTCAAACATACGGATAAATAAACGCGCATTTTATTAATAGGACGCATTTTATTGTTTTAATTCTCATTCAATATCAAGTGACTAGTCTTGATGTTTCATTTGACAGGTGCAGTAGAAATAGTCACAGAACCTGCTTTGCTCCAAAGATGTTCAATATTGTTATATTTCCCTGTCTATTTCATTATATCTGACGTATAAATCTGCATGGACCGACTGTTCGCAGTCATGTGACCGGGATAGCTTCAGAATCTGCGTAGCTATACTGCCGTTAACTTTTTCTCTATTTCTTTCCGCATATTACAGTTTAGAGGTCAAGGTCTTTCTGTTCTTAGTCATGTGACACTTGTAACAGAATTAGACGCAGCATTTGAGTTAAACAATTTAAGCATTTGTGTTGTTCCACTGCTCTCTCAGATTGTTTTTTCTCTAGTTCACATATCTTGGAGTGATTGGTCTACATGGTCCGACTGTTCAGGGTCAAGTGACAGGGGCAGCAGGAGAAGACACAGGTCATGTGATGTATTGTCACCTATTACTGATGGCACGTGCATTGGATATGATACAGATACAGAGTTTTGTCCATGTGAGTACGTTTTGGCTACTCCTTTAGATAAATAGTATCCCATCAGTAACTATCAAAATACAGATTTTTTCAAAACATACATTTTTTTTTCGGTTCGTGTAGGTACTTCCTTTCCCTTTTGTCCATATAAATATCTGTGAGAGTAAAGAAAAAATTAACTGAAGTGTTTAATATATCATACGAATATAAGCTTTAAGAGGCAACTAATATTGTTAAATTGATAAAGTTAATGTAAACGTAAAGAACAAATAAATGACGTAAATCACATAATTACAATTATTTCTGAATGTATTTAACAAAACAATCTTCCAGACATGCCTGCTGTTGGCAAAATTTCCACATGGTTTGTAGCATTTATATTTATTGCAGCAGTGTTTCTTGCAATAAATTAATAATTTGATATGCCATTGTATTTTTCTTAGAAATGTTATCTTCTACGTTTTCAAGATAAGTACTTATAACAATGTAAACGTAATAAATTGATATTTCATTTAATACGAATGCAGGTCTTTTTAATTACATATGCCAAGAATCAAACTTTCATTCTGATAAGTGACATTATTATACTCACCAGATGACTGCAGCGATGTGTTAAACCTTGGCCTGTCACGTGGGTCGGGTGTGTACAATATCAGGCCCTGGAACACGCAAAGGGAGGTGGAGGTTTACTGCGATATGGATACCGAAGGTGGTGGATGGACGGTAAGTATGATTTTGTTTATATTTAGGTAATTCTTTTCTTACATTTCCTGTGTTGTGAAAGAATACCAGCTTCTTATTAAACGATACTATGTTTAAGAGCCTAGTAAATGCATACCTCGGCATTTGAAAGGAAGTTACGAATTAACGTTTCGTAACCGAAATACGTTTATAAGAGTGTTTGCGTAAGATTACAAGTATTGATAAGATTATGCGTTGGCTACTTTTTGCGCTCTACGTCATCACGATATGTTTATATCGAACAAGTTCTAAATGACTTTTTAAATCAAACGAGGAAAGTGATTAGTGTGTGTATTATCGAGTCTACGAGTATTTAATTCAACGGCACCTAGCAATATCTCTATGATCTTGAAAGAAATATGGCAATACTCTCTTCTATCATATTTTGTGGGATCTAAAGGCATTCTTTAAAGATAAAAAATAGTAAATAGTATAAATAGTAAAGGTATTGTTGTTCGAAATATGTGACCCATTTAGGGTAAATAATAATGAAAGGGTTGTCCAAAAATAGTAAAGAGCAATCTCTTATGCTATTTAAAGGATTCTACCCATACACATTAAATAAAACTGTTGCTTAGAGCTGGCGACCAATAAGTATTACGACTTATGCATAAAGTATTTGAGGTAATTTTAGGCAAGAGTAATGGTGTTTAAAGTATTGAACGAATGCAAAGTATCGATTATATTTTTAACCCATAATAAGAAAATATGATTGGTATCTATCCAAAATTACAAAGGAATAATTTAGTTTAAGGTATGTGAAATGAAATAGTACAGTACTATTCTGTTTTTTTGGCATACAAAGTAAAGACTACTTTCATTTCCGGCATTCCACATAGTAATGCTATTTATGGAGTTCCACTTATATAAAGTAAATGATAAGGTTGTTTTAGGTAATTTACCCATGATTATTAAGAAAAATCGTTAATAAAATGTTCCCAGACATACACAGTAAGAAAATATGCTGTTTAATGTATTTGACACATGCATAGTAAACACCTTACATATCAAAATATTTGGCACATATATAATTATGAATAATGTGTTTTAAGGTAGTCAATACTTAGTTCGGAAAATGCTATTTAAAATATTCGAGTGTTTCAATGTTTTCGGCCTTTATACCTAAAAGATAATGCATTGTGTTCGACTTTAATATAGCTCTATATGATGAAAACTCTTGTTTCGTATTTTATTGTATATTTATGAGTGTGAATAATGTAACGACATTATGATAATAGACACGAATAGGTGTCAATGTCTTTTACAATAATAACTATATTATATAGAGGTATGAAAAATTTAAATGAAAACATGTCGAGTTTCTTTAAGCCTAATATTCCGTTATCTTACAGTTTGTTTAGTTAGAAAGGAAAAATGTTATTTAAAGTATTTGGCACAGCCGAGTTACAGCAAGTGTATTTGGCCTTTATACCTAAGAAATTATGTACAACGTTTATTGATGTATAATGTTGTTTGATTAATATATTCAGCACAATTCAAGAGTAAATCATGTAACTACATCATAAAATCGACATACATTGGGATAAATATATCCTTTACAAAAATGTTTATATTTTCAATTAATATGCGTCGATTTTCTTCAAGCCATTTTCAATGATTTAGTTTATTTTCAATGTCATTTTAACCCAACGAAAAATGACGTTTTCGCGAAATATTTGATCGCAGCGTCTATATAAAAAGTCTTGCTATCAGTCATTCTCAGTGCATTATCCAGGAATTCGGATAAACAAACGGTTTGTAATTAAATTAATTTTCAACATTGCTGTCCATATGTAGGTGTTTCAAAGACGCTGGAATGGTTCTGTTGCCTTCAACAGGAGCTTTGCGGATTACGAGAGGGGTTTTGGCTCATTGGATGGTGAATTTTGGTCAGGTGTGTTCTTACTATTACGAAGCTTTTCTCGTATACAAAAACATTAATTAAGCGCTACTCTTCGTTTTAAATTTTGCTACACATTTTTGGTATCAAACATTATAAGGCATCTTGATTCGGTGAACTATTGTAATTCATCTCAGAATTGCAGTCAAATAATGCCCATTTCCAAACATTTCTTTTAAGTTGATGTTTTAAATTGGTATGCACCACGTTAGTTATATTTATTGATAATGTTTGGTAATGTGCAAATCAACTAAACTCGTTAGTTCAGATGCTTATCAGATTCTTATTAGTAAGGTTTGCTCTGGTCGTGAATAGTTTATCCTGTTGTTACCGTACTTACAGTATTCTTTGTCTATTCGAGTATAGGGAAGAACGCGATATGTTAGTTTTTATTATAAGAGCTTATGTAACATCATCTTATTCGAGATAAACCAGATGACTTTACCCTACGCTTGGTTCCCTTGAATTTTAAAGTAAACAGCAATTTCCATTTAAACAGCACTTTCGACACTATTCTGACACTAAATTATCAAACATAATTTTCTTGATATGAAAATTTCCTGATATTGTTTTGCTATGTCTAATAATAGGTGTACACATTGTACTTGATCAATGTTAGTCGCACGAAAGTTTGATTACTCAACCTTGAGAGTAAAAAAAAAAAACTTTATGATTTTGTCTGATTTTCTTTGAACAACTTACAGTGCGTTTGCTTTTAAATGATTATATCGAAATCAAGATGTCGGCAAATTACTTAAAACGGCGGTATGCAGAGCACGTGTGTTAATACATTAGATATTATGGCAGACATTCCTAGCACGCGCTTGCCCGATTCGTATAATAGTCGCACAGTGGTTTCCTGTCAATATACTGTGTTCATTGACTAATGGAACGTGATCTTTATAAATCATCCATGGGGATGAAACACCGAAAATCCATTATACTTTTTCATTTCCGTGAAACCACATGACGTTTGCCTTTAAAAAAAAGATGTCGGCAAGGAGTTTAGAACGGTACTATGCAGATTACCTGCGGTTTGTTTTCACTCGCACATTGTGTCAAAATTGCAGAGCACGCGAAGGCTTAATTTGTATAATTTCGCTAGTAAAGGTTGCAAAGTGGTCTCCGCAGCCTTTAATCTGTGTAACTGTACATAAAAATGTTCATATCAATGTCCTACAACACCAAGGCATGAGAATGCGCATTCAACAACATTATATATGTAATTTAAATGTTTCACAGGTCTGAGTCTTCTTCACTCAATGACAAGCCGGGCTAACATGACGTTACGTATGGATATGAGTTTACCAGACGGAACTTCTGGATTTGACGAGTACTCGGGCTTCTATATTTCTCTACCAGACCGATACAGCATTAACGTTGATAGGAGGATCAACTCAAGAGGAAGTACGTAAATCATAAGTCACTAGGAGGTTGTATACAGTTACATCAAATACGTCTGGATACGATCATAGTAAAACAAATGTTATTTTATTGTTTTCATATGCGTGTTTTGTCTTACCCACACATGTTTTTAATACCGTTGAATGTTTATAGAGCAAAAGTATATACGTCTGGAGGTCTGTTTGTAATTGTTTAGTTGTTTATTGAATTGTCATTCTGTTTGAAACACTCAAACCGCGTTCTACTATAAATATGATATTGATATCAATTTGGGTAAACGGGTATATTTGCAGTGTCCGATTCCTACCTTCTCTCCGACAACAGTACTAATTTTGATATGAATCACCTGCCGTTTTCAACATACGACAGGGACGTGGACAACACCTCTACAAATTGTGCCCAAAAGTATGGAGGTGGCTGGTGGTACAATGCCTGCATGAGCATGCAGCTGAATGGCCCGTTCAGAAGTAACATTTATTATTACGCTTCCTTCAAAAATGGTTTTCCGCGAACACTTAAGACGTCAATTATGATGCTACGATTGAGTTATTAAGATTTGACCGGACTATTTAATGCAAGTCATTAAATTTTGTAAATTTACTATCAAAATGTTGCAAATGCATGAAATTAATACATTTTTGTTCGACACAATCAATGATTCGTGTAATTAAACTAGACATACCCGCTTTTTACTAAGGTATTGAAATGCGATTTGTGAAATGAGTTATCACTTCAGCCATTTCTAAGCCTTTAAGAAACGCTTGTAAAATGACAAAGGCAACATTTTTGGTCAATAACTTAAATTATGTTTGTGCCCCATGTATTGAAATTTGATAAAATTTGCCCTTATGGGTATTTTATGTAACAATACTGAAATTTCAATCGTGTCTCGATCTCAGTAAAGTATTCTGTATTATTTGTATAATTTACGCAGGTACAAATCAGTTTAATATCATGATGGAAATGTCACGGTCATTGATTTACTGGATACAATTCGTTACCAAGGAATAAAAGAGTCCCTCTTACAAGTCAAGTGATAACGTTTATTGTCTTAAATTTATGTACACCGTGAAAACATTGAGGTAAACAACAAACGTATTACAATGAAGAAATAAATTATGAAAAAAAGAAAAAACATGACGCGTAATATTAATTATATCGTAATTTTCCATTTTATTTGACTTGCTTTTATTTATGTTTTATGTAACTAAAATGATTTTGTCATTAGTTTATGTCAAATGATTGGGTTTATTGTTTTAGAAATTTCTTTTTAAGAAAGATGAATCTACATTTTAAAGGATCAATAATGTATTAAGTGCCACTGTGTTTAATGTCACTTAATTTGCCATTAAATTCGTTTTTGCCATTCGAGCGTTTCTTTTTATCTTTATTGAATGCATTGTTGTTGGTTATCGGACATTGGTTATCATATGCCGTATTCTGAATGCGTAGATAACGGACGTTCCCTTTGGCAAACAGTGAATTAGTTAAAACCTACTGTTTGACAATGGTTCAAGACAAACCAATGAAAAACTCTTTTTTTATTTTAAAAAATCACCGTATGTCAACTTTCAGTTCTTGTGCTAGTTCTTTGCTTCACTATATTTGCTCAAATTGAGAAGATAACTAATGACTGCCAGAGGCATAGGGATCTGATTTGGACAGATTCTGAGAAGAGAGATGTGACAAAAAAAACAGTAACTGTTATTCAATATTTACTAAAACATTCTTCTTTGCTTGTAGCATTACGTACGTTTTGATAGAATGTTGATGCTGATCCTAACGTGACAGATGAAACTGTTTAGTGACAGATAAAGCATGAGTAATATTGAGGATCATAACATATCATTGATGATACAAAAATGGATTCGTAAAACAAGCAAAACAAATCTTACTGGTTATAGTCAGTGTATCATGAATATAGGCTGCATTTTAAGAACTTTTTTGAATTGACAACAACATTAATTTTACTATATGTTAAGAGGTAGACTTCAACTTTAAACTCAACCTAACGGGCAGAAAAACAAAACAAACAAAACCCTGTTAAAAAACATGGTTAAGTTTCATAGACAGACAAACAACAGTTAGGGATATATTTTTCACATCAACATCTGACTAGAAATTCAAAATTTCAAAGTAAAAACACTGATATATTTGATCTCTTTAATAATTTCAAGTCATTATTTCTAAAGGTTTTGGTACAAAAAAAATGTTTTATAATAGTTGTTAAGCAAACAAAAACTTAAAACGTCGTATGTCGCTAAACAGAAACTTACTTTTATCTGTGATAATCTTTCATATCTTAATAATAATAATCAAAACATCTGTATTAGTTGAATTAAACAACGTTAAAGCAAATACAGAGCGGATTGCATTATACAAACTACAATGTGTGAAATTGTCAATGCTTTATGTCAAATAATTGGGTGTATTGTCTCAGAAAACTATTGTTAATAAAGATATTTCTATATTTTAAAGAATACAAAAGGAATAAGTGCCAGTGTGTTTAATGCCACTTAATTTGTCATTAAATTTGCTTTTTCCATTCGAGCGTTGCTTTTTATCTTTAGTCAATGCATGTGCGTTGGTTATCGGACATTGGTTATCCTATTGGTGCTCCGTTTTCTTTTTAACATGTATAGACAAAAACGTTTAAAAAACACATACACAAATATATACACCACAGACCGACCACACAAATATATACACCAAAGACCGACCACACAAATACATGAGTTTGATGACACTATACACGCGTCATATCGGATTCATCGTCGGAAACTATAAACAGTCCCCGTAATTTTGCACTTACTGGCTGTTAGACAAGTGGCATTAAACACATTCCAATTCTGTTGGGTACATTTAAATGACCATGCCAATTAAGGTCAGCCTACATTTATACCAATGTGTTGTCTTCGCTGCTTATCAAGCTTGGCGATATTGCTCAAATCGCCATGATGATACGAAGGAATTGAAGTTATTATATTTTTGTTTAAATGTATCCCTTTTTCTTGGGATATATTTTGAAAATGGGGAAATTCCGAGGCTAATTTGTAGAACAATAAGTGTCCGTCGCGTGTACCGGATACGACAAAGAAGGATAACAAGGCCCCGGCTTTTACTATAGTAAATAATAGTTTACTACAATTCTAAAAGGTTCATTTTGATATTAGAATATTCGATAGAAAGAATTACCGAATATTCGAATATCAATATTGTCATTCGTTTGCATCCCTAAATTCTAAACACAATTGCTTGTGAATGTTTGTTCAAATTATGACCCTGGGGTCATTACTGGCCAGACCCCCGGGTTCAAAGGTTTAGTATACTTAAATTGGGAAATGTTTGAAAATATTTTTGAAACCGCTAGGCAGACCCTTGGTATTGAATAAGGCGTAATTTAGTTGTCCGCTACCATGGTTGTTCAAATAATGCACATGGGGTCAAAACTGGCCCTGCCCTTGGGGTCACAAGATTCCTAGAAATTAATTTAAGAAAAGCTTTCAGATCTTCTTGTTTCAAACAACAGGGCTCATACCTTTGATATAGGTTGTAGAGCATCATATGATGACCGTGTAGCAAAACAGTTGAAATTATGCCCATGGGGCCAAAGCTGGCCCTATCCCTTTTGTCCTCCTTTTTTATTTTCGAAGCTACATCACTGAACTTTGGACCATGTGTACTGTTCTGTAAAAAATAAATGTTCTTTAATGACCTTGTTTGTGATCGCTTGATCTACTTTTTTACATTTTAAGCTATAGCAATACAAATTTTCATCGTGTGTACAGTTTTGCAAACAATGATCAATGTTGTCCTCGGATGACCTTGACTGAGACCTTTTGACCTACTTCCTTAATTTTGAAGCAACAGCTGTGAAACTTTGACCATGAGTACAGTTTTGATAACATGTTTTTCTCAGATGACCTTTACTCGGCACATATAAAAATAGTTCAGGTAACTTAACTGCTTACAAAACTTTCTGTCATCAGATGTTTCAGCTAACCAAAACACAAAACATGAACTATATGTGTGTTGCCCATTACCAATACATAAATGCTCTGGATTAAAAACGATCACAAGACCCATGCCAGTAGAGCATAGGCCCTCATTGGCCTATTGTTTTATCTTCTAGTTTTTGCATTAGTCTCAGAATCTACTGTTTTAGAAGAGGATAGCAGTTTCCCCGAATTAGACCCAGTCAATTCGGCTGAAATACAGTAAACCCATGATTAAGTTGGCCATATCGATGCAACTAATATAGCTTGTGAATATTCAAATTCCGTTTTCAGTAAAATCCGAGCAATCAAGCTGAAATTTGGACAAACGTAATAACAACAGTTTATCGACTATGAAAACGGAAATGCATCCACCGCAACCGCATCAGGTTCTGTATGTCTCGATACATATGATGTAAGCTTTGTATTTAAACGAGTTGCGAATATATCGGTATGCATATCTTGGAACTTCAACAATATTTTGTTCAATTCAGTCTCGTCTAAATACCATTCTAAGTCATCATGCCAAATTCGGCTAAGGGTATCCGCTTGTTTATATGATGATCCTACCATATGTAGAACGGAAGTGTGTATATTCCTTCAATGGCCCCAAACCATAGGCGTCTGGCGATCGTGTCAAGATCAGGAATATTGCCTCCGTATTTATTGATGCATAAGCAATAAGTGGTGATATCTGTATATAATTGCACGTGCACCTACGTGAACCGGGGTAGTTGGTTGATTTGCAATTTACATCATTGTTTTAAAGATATATGTTAGAGGTCCCCTGACACCATCGTATATACAGATTCTTCTTTGAAAATGTATGGGGCATACGACAAAACTAACGAATTAAAACAAATGTATTTGGTCTTTAGAAGAACAAAAATTGCATATTAACGTTTTGGAACTGAGGGCTTGTGAGATAGGTGTACAAACGTTTTACAAGAACATAACCAACTTGCACGTGCAATTATATACAGATATCACCACTTACTGCTTATGCATCAATACATACGGAGGCAATATTTCTGGTCTTGACACGATTGCTAGACGCCTATGGTTTGGGGCCATTGAAGGAATATACACATTTCCGTTCTACATATGGTAAGATCATCATATAAACAAGCGGATACCCTTAGCCGAATTTGGCATGATGACTTAGAATGGTATTTAGACGAGACTGAATTGAACAAAATATTGTTGAAGTTCCAAGATATGCATACCGATATATTCGCAACTCTTTTAAATACAAAGCTTACATCATATGTATCGAGACATACAGAACCTGATGCGGTTGCGGTGGATGCATTTCCGTTTTCATAGTCGATAAACTGTTGTTATTACGTTTGTCCAAATTTCAGCTTGATTGCTCGGATTTTACTGAAAACGGAATTTGAATATTCACAAGCTATATTAGTTGCATCGATATGGCCAACTTAATCATGGGTTTACTGTATTTCAGCCGAATTGACTGGGTCTAATTCGGGGAAACTGCTATCCTCTTCTAAAACAGTAGATTCTGAGACTAATGCAAAAACTAGAAGATAAAACAATAGGCCAATGAGGGCCTATGCTCTACTGGCATGGGTCTTGTGATCGTTTTTAATCCAGAGCATTTATGTATTGGTAATGGGCAACACACATATAGTTCATGTTTTGTGTTTTGGTTAGCTGAAACATCTGATGACAGAAAGTTTTGTAAGCAGTTAAGTTACCTGAACTATTTTTATATGTGCCGAGTAAAGGTCATCTGAGAAAAACATGTTATCAAAACTGTACTCATGGTCAAAGTTTCACAGCTGTTGCTTCAAAATTAAGGAAGTAGGTCAAAAGGTCTCAGTCAAGGTCATCCGAGGACAACATTGATCATTGTTTGCAAAACTGTACACACGATGAAAATTTGTATTGCTATAGCTTAAAATGTAAAAAAGTAGATCAAGCGATCACAAACAAGGTCATTAAAGAACATTTATTTTTTACAGAACAGTACACATGGTCCAAAGTTCAGTGATGTAGCTTCGAAAATAAAAAAGGAGGACAAAAGGGATAGGGCCAGCTTTGGCCCCATGGGCATAATTTCAACTGTTTTGCTACACGGTCATCATATGATGCTCTACAACTTATATCAAAGGTATGAGCCCTGTTGTTTGAAACAAGAATATTTGAAAGCTTTTTTTAAATTAATTTCTAGGAATCTTGTGACCCCAAGGGCAGGGCCAGTTTTGACCCCAGGTGTATTATTTGAACAACCATGGTAGCGGACCACTCAATTATGCCTTATTAAATAGCAAGGGTCTGCCTAGCGGTTTCAAAAATATTTTCAAACATTTCCCAATTTAAGTATACTAAACCTGTGAACCCGGGGGTCTGGCCAGTAATGACCCCAGGGGCCTAATTTAAACAAACATTCACAAGCAATTGTGTTTAGAATTTAGGGATTTAAACGAATGACAATATTGATATTCGAATATTCGGTAATTCTTTCGATCGAATATTCGAATACCAAAATGAACCTTTTAGAATTGTAGTAAACTATTATTTACTATAGTAAAAGCCGGGGCCTTGTTACCCTTCTTTGTCGTATCCGGTACACGCGACGGACACTTATTGTTCCACAAATAAGCCTCTGAATTTCCCCATTTTCAAAATATATCCCAAGAAAAAGGGATACATTTAAACAAAAAATATAATAACTTCAATTCCTGTGTGTTCATATTTGTAAACAATGCAAAATAAGATCGGAGAATTTCTTATTTTCCCGGTTTAATGACGATATGCGCCAACATGGGACTTGCAGCATAGTTCTGGGATTGACGTAATATATTTATTGAGAACGACACCATGGCCAAACGTCGACTTTGACTGATGTATTGTACAACAATACAAGACATATATCCTTAAATGCTAAACCATACAGCTACGTTTGAAGGCAAGAGCGTTTTATCGAAACATGTTAAACAGTTTGATGCACATAACTAGCACATGTCCTTCATATCATCATGGCGATTTGAGCAATCGCCAAGCTTGATAAGCAGCGAAGACAACACATTGGTATAAATGTAGGCTGACCTTAATTGGCATGGTCATTTAAATGTACCCAACAGAATTGGAATGTGTTTAATGCCACTTGTCTAACAGCCAGTAAGTGCAAAATTACGGGGACTGTTTATAGTTTCCGACGATGAATCCGATATGACGCGTGTATAGTGTCATCAAATTCACACCTCTGGCATTAGGGGCCAATCGTTGTAAAAACAAGATAGACGAAGAACACAGTTGTAGGCAAAACGTTTATTTATATAATAATTCAACAAAAACATCGAATATTCGAATACCTATTTTGACATTCGAATACCGAACGTTCGATCGAATATTCGAATATTCGTTTGCATCCTTAGTTTAGATGGATGCGTGAACGACAGAAACTTCTGGTCTTTGGCCAATAGAGCTAAAAATGGCCATTGGCCAAAAGACCTAAAAATCAACCAACCCCTTAAAACTGTAATTTTGATCCCTTTCAATAAGGGCAAGGGAGAGTACAACATAAAACCAACTGCACAACCAAAACACAACATGTCTTTCTTTAATCCTAGACTTGGCTTCACATGGAGACTTGGCTGAAAATAACATATTTTTATACTTTCAAGAGCCTTTTTCTAGGTATGCATGGGCGGATCTGGCTGGTTTTCGAAAGGAACCTATCTCTGATGGATACCTATAATCTGTACAAGTTTCATTGAGATACAATTAAAAGACTGTATCGTGTTCACACGCAATTGTTTACAGAAGCACTGACGCACAGACTTACTGACGCAGAGACGCAGAGACGCACAAACGACGTACACATTACCATCGCATAAGTTCTTATGGCCTTTGGCCAGTAGAGCTAAAAAAAGACTTGCGGTTTTCCTTTATCAGGGAAGCGTTGCAAAAGTAAGGAATATCGAGAAACGCTGAAGATCTCATCATTAACTCCTGGCGAGGTAGCACACAACAACAGTAAATTTCCGTAAAGGGATGGGAAATCCCTTTAATACATCTGTCCGAATTGTGATGACATTTGTTGTTGATCTTTATCAGAAAGTATTAAGTTACAGTTCAATTAACAAAATTCGATAAGCAGTTTTGTTTCAATAACGGGAAATGTGAATATTCACGATAACGAACTATTTCGATGAGTATGAAAGGTGTATTCAGTGCAAGACCACAGCTACCACGATATACCCAAACTTGGGACGTGTACACTGTGTTACAATACTTGGAACATATAGTTACAATATCATTATCGTTGACTTGTAAATTGTTCATGCTATTTCTACTAATTTCTACTCAGAGATGTCATACTTTACATGTTATAAAACTCTCTGATATGGAAGTGTTAACTGGACAAAATTGTGATTAATGATTCATGCATATTGAAACAAACACGACCAGGGTTTCACCTCAAACCAAATATCTAACAAGCAAACCCTGAAAAAACGACAAACTTTGCATTGTGAAGACGATAAGAAATTAATTGGAAATGTGTGTGCTGCGCCTTCAACGCGCAGGACGTACTTTTTGAATTGTTCATGCTATTTCTACTAATTTCAACTTAAACATGTCATACTTTACATGTTATAAAACTCTCTGATATGGAAGTGTTACTGGACAAAATTGTGATTAATGATTCATGCATATTGAAACAAACACGACCAGGGTTTCACCTCAAACCAAATATCTAACAAGCAAACCCTGAAAAAACGACAAACTTTGCATTGTGAAGACGATAAGAAATTAATTGGAAATGTGTGTGCTGCGCCTTCAACGCGCAGGACGTACTTTTTGAATTGTTCATGCTATTTCTACTAATTTCAACTTAAACATGTCAAACTCTAGATGTTATAAAACTCTCAGATATGATAGTGTTACTGGACAAAATTGTGATTAATGATTCATGCATATTGAAACAAACACGACCAGGTTTCACCTCAAACCAAATATCTAACAAGCAAACCCTGAAAAAACGACAAACATTGCATTGTGAAGACGATAAGGAATTAATTGGAAATGTGTGCGCTGCGCCTTCAACGCGCAGAACGTACTTTTTGAAGACGTTGTGTTTTTATATTTCAAATCCATCTATTGAACTGTGGAAAATGACCAATATCAGTCACGCGTTGATATTCTAAAGAGGCAACTGTCCTCCTCATGTATCTTACTATTACGAATACAAGTATATGGAGCATTGTTGTGTTTGTTCACATCCTTATGAAAGAATCAAGGTCTGAAAGCGAACAGTTTATCTTGGCTTAGATTTTTAATGTCACATTTTCGCTTTCGACTTATGACGAATGAGCATTTTTCCAAGTGTTTCGTTCACACTACACTTAATTAAATCAAAGCCGGGTGACTTTTGATAAATTGATGTTCCGTTCGATCAAACCGTGTCACAACTTCTTCCCTTCCTGCTGTTCGCAGTAGCAGTCAACACATTATCGGATATTTCGCACACCAACTTCGATACCTGTTATATCTAACAAGCAGGTGTGATAGTTGTGTTATTCAACAGACAGGTGTGATATTTATCTTCTCTATCAGGCAGTCCATTTCAAACTGTTTCACGTTGCCACATTACATTCACACTTGCGACACGAACTGTATACTGTCTGTTTTTGATGGATACATAAATACCCGCATAGTTACAACACTGATATTCAAGCTCTCGAAGTTAATAATTGAATATAGTTATATGGATTCACATATATATATATTTATAAGTGCAATTTTGCAATGGATTTAAGGGTAAACTTATTTTCAATTATTTACAAAACTTTCATTATCCATCCTATGTACACTTTTGGTAATCAGTACTCAATTTTAGTATACATGTACCTGTATTACGTGAATAAATGCGTTATGTGTTGATGGAAAATATCGTACTTTTTGTATTGCTATATTCTAATGGAATAAAGTCTTTGTGCGTGTAAATACACACCGGGGTTTAAATAACACCAGATATGAGAACTATTTTTTATTATTAATTGTATCTATTTTAAGTGAACAAATGCGTAATGCAATTATTGCAACCATCTTATCATGGGTATTGTTATATTCTAATAGAATAACGACATTGAGCGTGTAAATAAACAAGTGGTTTAAAATAACCCCTGATATGAGAACTATTTTTAACCTATATTAAGTGAACAAATGCGTCATGCGATTATTGCAACCATCTTATCATGGGTATTGATACATACTTAGTATTATGGAATATAGACATGGTTCATGATAATACATACCAGATTAAAAATATATCAACATAATATAATGTTATATTTGAATTCTCAATTACTTTGAGACTATATCTTATTTTTTGGTATATTTACTTGTGGGTTATATTACTATCTAATTATATACTTGTACGTGTAACTGATACATGTTTTCAATGGTATGAAATGTGATCATAATTGTGCCCGTCGCTTTACTGTTAACAGCAATTTTGTGTGATTTGTATTATATAAGATATCGTTATGTGATTATTTTTATAACCACGGGATGTCATTTCAAATTATGTTTCTTTTATTTAAAATTAAACAGTATATATTTTTTAAATGGAACCTTAATTACGTCTTGCATACGTTCGTGCTTAGGACGGCACTATTTTTCGAAAACAAAACAAAACATATATGAAATACAGTTATTTTCATACCAGTTGGCAGAGATCAAGGGTCATGTCCATGTCTGTTGAATTGGACCATTTATGAAGCCGCCATATGTTAAAACCATTTCTCAAAGCGTATCACTTTTTCACATATATTTATTGTTATGTTTTATGTATTGTATCCAGCCAACTTCAATGACAGATGGCTCCCAGAGGAGGACGACCCGAAACCGGAACCTAACAACCGAATTATACCTCGCCACTTGTTGCTACGTAAAGGAGTGACAACCACAACACCAATGATTCCGGAAATTTCCGGTATGTAACTTTAAGTAAAAGCCTAATCATCATCACCATTATCATTATTTCCATCGCAAGCAACAATACAATGATCATCATCAGCAGCAGCAGCAGCAATAGCAACAGCAGAAGCAACAGCAGCATAATTATCTTCATCATCGTCAGCAATTATTTTGTATATATGACTGCATGACAGTAGCATGATAATTATTCTATATCAGAAGAAGCAGCACGAGTAGTAGCAGTAGCAGCAGCAGCAGCAGCAGCAGCAGAAGCAGCAGCAGCAGGAGGAACTCATATTTAGCAATTGCCTACTAGTAATCGTGCTGATAATAGATTAATGGTGATATAAACGGAAATAAAAATTCAAATTTGTAGTGCAATAGTCTTTGTGTGTGTTTTTTTTTGTGTAGACAGAAAGTGATGCACAGTGTAATTTTTTAAAACCTTGGTTAGAGAGTGTTGCAAAGCTCGAGATGTTGTCGTTGTTAAATTGGATTAAAGGGTTTTAAGGTGAAATATACTTAAATGAGTTTCATTCAACATGACTAAAGGACAATAAAAATACTATATATATTATATATATATAACTAATACACTACCTGTTGTTGTTTTTGTTGTTATTTTTGTTGTTGTTCACTACCGAAATAATCATATTAACTGGCCATGATTACTTTTGTATTATGTAATACGGGAAAACTACCAAATTTGAACATAATTTACAACCTTATAAATATAATTTTGAACAGCTGTTGCCTGTTCTCAATTTTAATGTGTTATTTACCAAATATGACTTCCCTTTTAGACCCAATTTTTGATTTTGATTTTGATTCCCAACAAAGAGGAAACCCTATTTCTACAAATTTTGTTAAGATTTAGTTTCCTTTTGACAACATAGTATGCGCGTAAATGCTATAAAAATCAATTCCTTACGATAGTACAGAGACAGCTACAGGGACAAGCCCACTATTCAACAAATTGAGAAAAAAACTTTAAAGAAATGATACTTTATTTTTAACAGTATGCAAAAAAATAAATACGAGGTAATAGTATTATGTACATGTAATTGTTACACAGCAATGCCGTGAGCATTTTGAGCAGTTTATTGTATTGTTACAGAATGTTTAGAAAATATTCCTACGATTAATTAGTTATTCACGTATTGACATGTTTTCCGAGTTATGTTTGTTTGAAAAAACAACAACAATTGGAACTACGGATACAAGATACAGGGACAGGCCCATTCGTGAAGTTTTTTTAATTGCGAGTACAGCTCATCTACCTTGGTCGTTGACTGTATTGGAGGCTCCAGAATTTGTTGTCATTGAGTTGTGTGTATCGAGTGTTTCTTTGGGACTGGTTAACCGCACCTCGATAGATCTGTTTAATGTTAACCGTAAGAAATTTTATCCGAGCGGTTTGAATGTAGCAAATTGTCAACGCACATCCTACATCAACCTCAAGTGAATACCATAAACAGTCGGCAGAACGACACAATGGTAGCAGACAACCCTTTTGTATCATATGACAGTTAATGTATCTCCCTGTTCGTATATTCTCCACAAAGAATTCTTTCCAAAATAGTGTTAAACCTATGAATTACTTGACTTATAACTTCTTTATATCAAAAATAGGGGTATACAACTCTACATCAACCTCCCTTCTTAATCAAACCCTTTTGACGTTTATCCACTTGCAATTTTGTTCATTTACAGCGGCGGGAATATCTTTATCCTTACAAACGACAACGGATGCCCGAGAAACTAAGGTCGACAATGGAGGACTGCTGTTCGGAGGGTCCGGCCTCATAAACGACGAAACAATTGACTCTACCACAACAAAAACAACGAAACTTAGCACCTCCGTCATCTCTGGTGACATCACAACGAGTAGAAGTGATTCTGAAGTTGACGTTTCTGTTGGTGAGGATATAACCACAGACGAGCCCTCCGCTCTCATTGACTTCACACGAAATCGACGTGGTAAAAATGACCTCAAGAATGCAGAAGGCTTGCCCATGATTCACGAAATTGAAGAAGGGATGTGTATTAGTACTATGCGCGCGTACATGGACGCGTGGCTGAGTGTTGATTGTAACGTGGGTTATTTGCAGGTTTGTTTGAAGGGATAACAGGAACATAGCGAAACAGGCGCACATTAAAGAAATAGACTAAATTATTATATTTATTTGATGCATTATCATGCGTAAGTTATTTTACCTAAATGATAAAAGGAATATGTTTTTGCTCTTGTTGATACTACGAAAGTACCTTTAAATAAAATAAAAATATATTAAAAGGCTTATATGTTTGAATGAGCCTAAAACATGTGCAATTTTTATTTTACCATACATTTCAATGAGTTAAACACGATACAAAACTATTGATTATTAGTTTTATGCTTTTAAACTGTGAAAACTGCCACGTAGCTATACATAAAAACATTTTTTGTATAAAGGTTTATATCTTTATAATTACCTAAATCATGTGCAACTTTTATTTGGTCATAAAATGAGTTAAGCATGATTATGCCTTAAAATAAAAAATGGATCGATCATAAATGTGCGCCTTTAAAATGGATAACTACGTCGGTTGTTATATACAATCTAAGAGAAAATCAGTGCATGTTGTTGTTGTTGTTGTTATTGTTTATATATGAATTCCAACCGTTCAAATGAAGAATTGTGTATTCATTTGTTTTTGGTCCTTGCGCAATATATTTCCAATTTACAATGAAAACTATACAAATTCTTTATAGAGTATGACCAAAAATTTGCTCTGATAATAGAAATGAATTTTAATACTGATGTAATTAAAATGTTCTTAAATAAAATAAAAAAAAATCAACAACATTTATTGTTTATATTACCCTTATTGGCTAAAAATTCACATATTGTGATATATTATGTTACTTGTGTACCAATGGTGTACATACGAAGCGAAGTCCGTTTAAGTAGTGGCAAATATATTGAGAAACACTGCAGTGAACAAAACCAAGCATGCTTAAAGCTGCTGATCTATTTCAATTCGGAATGACAAACATCTTTAGAAATGCAGCTTATTGCGAGTTAATAGCCATATAAACTATCTAAAAAAAACGGTATTCTCGTGTTCCAATAATCTGGCCGTTCAAAGGAGTAGTCCAATTATTTATAGGTCAAGCTATCTTGATACGTCTGTTTGTGTGTTTTATTTTTGTATATTATTTTGTGGGGATCATATGTTTGTGTCTCTAGTTTATTGTCGTTCGGACTCTAAACAGTGTTATAGGTTAAATTTTACACTACTTGGCTTGCCCCTGTAGTTCTTATTGTGATAATCATATAAACTCAATGCATTTGATCTCAAGTCAATTCCGTGACAAACTTATGCTAGTCTTGCTTGCCGTATTATCATGATTCATTTTAGGCACCAGTTTATAACATTGAATGATAAGACATTTATTGTGTTAGGCAAACAAAAAAATTAGTTTCTCTGACTTGCCGCAATTTACTTTTCATCGCGTTTTTAAAATACCAAAAAGCATTTATATAATTCCTCAGCCAAACAATATATTTGAAAACAATATAAGGATACTATTTGATTTGTTGATAGTTGGGTATAGCTTTTTCATTTTGTCATGAATTTATTAAACAAAATAGCAAATGCGAACCTATTGGAACATATTCAACAACTTGAACACATGTTTGTAAAAGAGTAATTTACTATTTGGGACCTTTTCAAAGACATTTAACATCTTGAGTATAGACTTGTGAATTGATAATTAACTATCGCTTAACCGTTTGGAACACATTTTACCTCTTAAGAAATTTTCGTAGAATGGTCATTACTACATTGGACCTTTTAGAAGACATTTAACGTCTGAACAGTATTCTTAAATTCTTAAATGAAAATAAACTATTTTGGATCGTACGAAAGGCAATTAATCAATTAATATTTGATTCCTTGTGGAGCAAAATATCAAAATAGAAATAATAAATGAACTACAACAAAATCCCGCGCTAACTTTAAGTGCATGGGAATCTAGAGTATAGTTTGACTCGGCCTTCCTACACTATCTGCGTTTTCATTTGAAAGGAATACGGAGGACACCACTGGTCTTAAAGTAAGTTAAAGTTTAAGATAATTTTAAGGTTATTTCAAACATTCCTATATGATGTTTTTAATTATTTAAAGCGAGCATTATTTAATTTATATAACATGTGTTTGATTTTTGTGTATATATATTTTAAAATAATCCAGTAAGTAGTATAAATTCATTTTATCATGGTATTGACCTAAGTTTAATGTTCAGCCGGTATTACTATGGTTGTCTTATCTACTTTAGTTCACACAGAGTACTCAAATATTGACCTTTGGGATCATCAGTTCAGAACTTGAAGATGATTAAACATTTAACATAAACGGTCGATCAGGACGAAAGAGATAACACATTGCTAAACTTGCTTTAATAAATGATAGAATGACATTGCTCCTTATAGAATAATTACTTTTAAAGTTTGGTTTAAAAATTCAATTTTCAACTGATGTTAAACAGGTGACTGCATTAATCTATTTGTTGTCAACCTTTTTGTTTGTCCAATGAGAAGGCAGTATTTATTTATTTCAGTAAATAAGCAGTCAGCAGTTATTGAACTAAAAGCACGTGAAGCGTCTTACCTTATGTTACATAATCTATATAGTTTACACAATAAAATGTTGACCAATTAAAAGTTTAAGGTTGGTAGTCGCTTCAAATCTTTTTCGTAAGGATACACTTACATTTTAACCATTTTGAGAACACTCTTTCCGTTCAATTTTACATCTCGATTCAGTTCTAAGTACATTGTGCTATTCAAATTATCATTGTTGTCAGATTCAGAATTATATCCAGAAAATGACCTCAAAAATTGGCCTGGCTGTATTTGGTATGGGAAAAATGGGTGAGTGTTTTTGTTTGTATGATTGGAAAAGCTGGTGTCAAATCTGTGTTAATTTATGTCAGTTTACACTGATACTCTTGTTTTTCCTTTTTGGGCTATAATTTACAGTGGATCCATATTCATATTAAACTCGTCTTCAAGATGTTTCAAGTTTTCAAGTTTAAATGTCAAAAGCGGCAATACATTAGCATCTGCAAGGAACATTGCACATAGAAATAAGGTGTCCACAATACTGAATCAATAATTGATAATAATAAAAACAGTTCTAAAATACATTTTGTACAAAACAGAGAATTTGTATATTTCAGTGTATTTCCTAACTATGAAGCAAATGCATCAATGATTTAGGGACGTCGTAGCAATGTCTTTTAAATGTGTTTGAAGTCTTTAAGGCAGATATATCCGGTTGTTTTTTAAACGGACTGTTGTCACAAATCTAGAGACTGTTTTTTTACATTAAAACACCTTTTTGCTTTATTTTGGGTGACTCATTAACTATGTATTTTTTTCACATAATGATGAAAGGTAAGATGGAAAGAGTAACCGTGGAGGTTGAAAGTTTAAACCCTACCAGGGTGTCAGTTGTCCAGTGATATATGTATCCGCCAAACACGGAAAAGGTTCTCATTCCGAGCTCGAACAGGATTAAAATTGACATCTGTGCTGGTTTTTAATTATTCAAATTACAGAATCAAGCATGATCCTATATTCACAATATGGCTACAAGACATCATTTTGAACTAAACACATTACAACCGTGTTATCACTTATATGCTTAGTAACTCGTTTGTTATTGTTAAATATATACATAAAACATGTTTCATGAAGTGTTAATCAACTTGTTAATGCTCTACACATTTCCGATGTCAGGGTTAGAGCACGTAAGGAATATTCTGCGATCGCCACATGCCGCTCTCAGATGGATAGTACGTGAGAACGTTGAACAGGCACGTGCTCTGACGTCATCATACAACCTTGACACGCGCTGCGAGACGCCTGCCAATGCTCAAAAGGCCATCGAGGACCCAAAGTCGGTAGTTAGGGCAAAACATTTGATAAATAAATGGTCTTTTGTCCGTTTTAGTCAAAATGTATCGGCAGCACATACCCAATGCTGTATATCCAAATGAATGATCCAAAACGAGTCGTCATATATCAAACACTTCTATTTAACGAGTAAGTTCAATGTTTAAGTGAATGATTGCTAATATATTGCCTGGACGAGTTGAATGAGTTGGACGAGTTAAATAAATTTGGCGTATGTATATAAGAGAGATTGATACTTTCTATCACATGTTTATGTCAGAAATAAGAAGCTTGTATAAAGCCGAACACCAATTAATGGCAACCCAAGTCATTTCCCGCGTTAAATTCAGTGCAGAAATGTAGAACCCAGAATAATAAAATCAAACAAAATCTATATCCAATCAATACATACGGACATTAATGTTTTGTTGTTGTGTTTTCATAGTTTAATAATATATTTTAATTCATGGCGAACACTAAGTATACTATTATTTACTCAAGATACTCAATACTCAACGGAATATTTAACCTATAACAATTTTGTTTTCTCTGTTTCCTCGATAGGCATATCAGGAAACCGATACCTAATAGCTTAACCGTGTTATTTATATCATGAAGATACATTGCAAGCCTATTTTCTTATACGGACGCTAGTTGTTGAATGCTGACATTGCCAACATTGTACAAAACCAACACTTCACCGCACTACACTCTTGAAATTATAAACTCACGCTGAAATGCAATCACTTTATGTGTATTACTTTTACGTAACATCAAATGTTTTGGTACATTTGATGGTCGTATTTCAGTGTGGAAGCAGTGCTGATTGTATCCCCTTCATCCACCCACGAAGATCTCATTACCAGATCTCTCAATGCAGGTACAATACATAATGATTCCAATGTTCTGTTAAAAATCATCACGGCCTTATTCAGACCAAACCAAGGACCATAGAATCAAATGTGCATAGACATGCTTAACTCGTAAGACTTAACTTCGACCATGTCTGAAGGCACAACGATCAAGGATTAAACCTCTCACAGTTAGGGACATACAACAGTACAATAAAATATTGTCCTTGTTGAAGAGCGGACAACGGCACACAAATCATACAAATGCTATCGATTGTTCAGAGAAAAACCAAGTAAGCAATACTTTGAATGGTCTTGTGTAAAGACACATGGCTCAATACAAATATTGATACCATAGGGACAAGCCCAGTAGCCTTTTACTTAATCAAACATTCTGTTTCAAGGAACAGGAATGAATCTCATAACTAAACACGCAAAAAGGCGAAACAACAGACTTTCTGATGTATCGAAATATCGTCATTATTGGGGCAACATACTAGGCACAGTCAGTGCGACCCGGTTTTGAATATTTAGCCTGTGCGTTTTTTGAGTTTGGTTGGTGTTCACCGTGCTAGACACATGTGTTTCTACAGATTATCTGGTATTCCCCGCATCGCAAGACCACACTCTCGCGCAATATCACGCCAACGAGTGTGTTTTAGAATTAGTAGGTATAAACATTCTTAACACTCGTTTAAAAATAAACATAAATGTTTGAACTAAAACGAAGAAAGAAGTCGCCTAGGAAATGCATCATGTTATCGTTATAAAGAGTGTTATATTTCAGGCAAGGCTGTGTTTTGTGAAAAGCCGCTGACCACGAGTATACAGTCCACCCGGGCATGTTATGACTTAGCGGAACAAAAAAACAAACCACTTTTCTGTGCCTTCCATAGGTGAGTAAACCGTCGACCCGCTAAGTTACTATATTACTGAACAGAAAACAAGTATTGTGTCCAACTGGGCATGTTACGGTCTTTTTGAGAGAAAAAAACACACACCAAATGTTGTGCTCTCCATAAGTGAGTATTGTGTCTAACTGGGCATGTTAAGGGCTTATTGAGCAGAGAAAAAAAAACACCCTATGTTGTGCTTTCCATAGGTGAGTATTGTGTCTACCTGTCTAACTGGGCATGTTACGGTCTTATTGAGCAGAGAAAAGAAAATACCCTATGTTGTGCTTTCCACAGCGAAGTTTTCAACCACACTACAATTCGAAAACAATTATCATTATTTTTTGGTGTCTGGCTCCAACTTTGACCAATACAAAATGAGGACTTATCAACACATTATACCTTTGAATATATCGCGTGCATACGAAAACTTAAACTTTTATTTTCGATTCAGGCGATTCGACCCCAGTCATTTCTCGATCTATCAACAAATTCGCACAGGAAGTACAGGGCCGGTGCGCATTGTAAAATCTACCAGTCGTGATTTTAGCCACCCACCAATAGAATACGTCAAAACATCAGGTGAGCTATGCACCAGACATTTGTAGCCACGCCCAAATGTCCTGAGGAATACCGGGGAAAAACGGCCGTGTTTTTTGGCTTCCAGGTGGCTCCGCAGTGCCGAGTGAAGCCGGTGGTTTTCTCTGCGCGCCGACAATAGAGTCAGTTTTTGCAAAGACGATGTGTCAGCCAATGAGGTTGCATTCTAAAATGCAGGTTGTATTTTAAGTAATTAAGATGACCACAAATTGTATAATAATGATAAATAAGTGTTCGTTTATTTAAATTTAAAATTAAACTTCATGTCATCTAACTATTACTTAAAAAACAGCCTAAATGTTCAGCAAATGAAATTGCAGATAGACAATCATTAATTACATGGCCTAATCGTTATGAATTTCAACTTCGCAGGTGTTTAAGGGCCGCCAACTGCTTGCCACTTATCCAAAACAGAATCCCTGCGTCAAAAATTTGCGTTGACGATATGTCACTCATTGCGAGTGTATTCTAAGTTTATAAGACGGTCTAAATTAAAATATTATTGCTTGAGATCTTACTTCATGCCATTTAACTAATATGTATAACTGTGTTTGTCCACAACACTAGTATATTATAACAGGAGATTCCTCTGGAAAAAAGAAGACATCAGACGCCACTATCTAGGTGAGAGTTGACAAAAACAGGACATAAGTGTGTTACCCAAGCTATTCATCTAGAAGACATTGTTAAAAGGACCAATACCGTGCACGTTATAAACGATGCACAAATAAACAAAGCGATTGCAGATCAAGAACATTTCGAGCGTTGTGTGCAAGACACGCGTAATTCCTTATATACGTATGTACGAATGTCTCTCTATACGATTCAAATTTTCAGGCGGTATTTTCCGGGACTCGACCATCCATGACCTTGACATGGGAGGCTGGATCATAGGGAGTCGACCGACAAGCGTCTTTGCACACGGCCACGCCCACAAAGAGGAGCTAAAGGCGGCAAGCGACAACGATCAAGTGGTTGTCATAGTTACGTATGAAAACGGCGCCATTTCTGTGATAGTCAATGGGAGGTGGTGTCCCTTTGGCTATGATCAACGGCTTGAGGTATAAAAGCATATGCTCCACTATTTCAGTAGTGTTTAGTAACAATTTGAAGGTGTCTCTATTTTAAGTATGGGAAAAGGCTTAAGATTTCAATAGTTTGAATGGGAGTAGCATATTACAGCATATCAATAATGTTACCATTTAGACACAACAACAGCTTACATAAAAATATGAACAGTGATTTGTCAAACTTGTATTCAAGAATTGATATTAACCAATCAAATGATATAAATGTACAAACTAAACTTAAACCTGCTAACAACTTTTCAAGATAATATATATACTAATATTAATAAGTCATGGTATGCTTTTTAAACGATTTCACAATATGAAATTATGTTGTGACGGTACAACGTAGTAACAATAACATTTGCTCATTTGCTATCGCTTAAAAAAGATCATTTAACAACAATAACACACACTTATTTATATGTCGTGAAACATGGGGAATCTTATGTTGTGTTATCATACCTTTTAGTTTTATCGTATTTAAAGCTGACTATATTGTGTAATATTGAAACGCGTTTTACAATTCAGAAGAGATTAATTTGTATCTAACTACTAGTATATATGTTTACATTTGGGCATATCACTATTACGGAGTGTGACGATGTCAAATCATTTGGTAATTCCGTGTAAATTTTTATTGGTTGTTCAATCTTGAAAATTTGCATATTTCCTACAGACATGCACGTACCTTATAGAAGTAAAGTGCGGCGCAATTTTCTGATATGTGCGAGTTCAACAATGCTTAAATGTACATCATACCTGCAAAACAGTAGTCACAGAAACATGTGAACCGCATGGGTTGTTGGGGGGTCCTTTTAGCCCCGATACATTATTTCCCCATTTGTTCGTTAGGTTCTTTGTGAAAAGATGCAGCTCTCTGTAGAGAACAGGGGAGCTAACCACGTGGTTAGCGGTACGAACCAAGGGATGTTACAATCGGCTCCTGAGGCCAACTTCATGCGCAGGTACCCGGAGGCGTACGCCAACGAGTTGGAACACTTCCTTGACGTACTAGAAGGTAAAGAGAGTCCATCAATGTCTAAATTTCATCAGTAATTGACCATTGTCTTTTAAGTTAAATATTCAAATATATATTGTCCATTCATTTTGAATTCTGTTGGACAGGATCGCATTTAATATTGAACGTAAGAGGCGAAGCAAAAATGTGGTTTAGTTTTTCTTTTTTGTTTTTTTTGGCGGCGGGGGGATCTTCTCCAAGGAGAGTGTGGCAGTTTTAGATTAAAATGAAGCAATCTAATGTATTCATATTTTGTGTATAGACATAATAATTCATTTGGTCAATTAACGCCTCCCCTTAATTCGCTAGCGTTGTATAATGGAAACTACATTTGATAATTACACAGTATAAACTACAAGTTTGTAACGTTTTAACTTCAGGAATGAAGGTGAAATACGAACAAAAAGCAGGGCTAACATTGTGTAACTCAACATAGTATAGATTTTATCCTGAGCAAGAGCTATGTAACCAGTAATTAAAACGTCTTTTCATTTTTCAAGAAAAGGAGTATTTCTTGTCACATGATAACACATGTACAGGAATCTTTTGTACAGTTTGATGTACAGATATATACAAGCAGGGTGCAACTATAAAAGTGGTGTGTAACTTTTATCATACAGTTTCTTCCCCTGTTTCAGGAAAGGATGAGTTGCGAGTCACGAGGAGAGATACCATACAGGCCATGCGTCTGGCTGACATGTGTTATGAGTCACTGAGGACGAAAACAGCCGTACCGTACACTGATTAATATTTTTGAATTAGAATTTCATGTATAAAAGATGCTAATAAAACATACAATTTACGAATATTAAAAATACATCCTTCATTTTCAGCCAATAAAAATGCAGATAGGCAATGATTAAGTACTAGGCTTAAGTTTTAGTTTTCGCAATTTTTCAGGTCTGTCAACTTCCACACATTCTATGTAAACTCCCTGACCATGTGTCAGCTATTGTGGTTATATTTTAAGACAGTTAGATGCCCTAAAGTATCCTTAATTGTTTAGAGGGGCTCTTTCAATACGGCCACTCATCCTAATCTTAATTATTAAAATATAGGTTTTTCCTATATATATTATTTTTGGCACAAGATAGCTATTGCAATACAACTTTACACACAGACACGTTGGCTCTTCCTTCAAAACACTGTGTTATTCGTTTTTGAAATCAGCAAGGGATTCTGAATATTCCAACGTTCAAAACACCTCTATAATTTCGTCAAAATAAGCATACTACCAACCCCATAAATTAGTCGTTGTTATTTGACCAGTCTAGTGACGTTTAAAACTAGTGACGTTTCATGTTTCTGATACCCCATCGTTATGATTTTAATTGAGTAACAACAATGAACTATTATATTTTATTTGTGTGATTGGAAACAGTAACTGGTTACAACTTAATTATAACAACTGAATGAAACTGAGAGGATGCTGAAAAGTGTATAGTCAACATTACTAAGAAAACTATACAATAACTTCAAAACAAAGATATTTAACAGTTACACTTAGTAAAAACTAACAATGACAAGAACAAGCATGTATAACATGAACTATCTGATCAATTATTGACTCTGGGATCAATTAATTAATGTATCCAATATGTCACCAACTACTAGTGTCTTCGACGATGATGGTGGGTTTAAATAGTGTGTTAATACATTTGACGGATTTGGTGATAACTTATTCGACCTTCTTTTCTCTTGACATGTTCGAGGAAAAGCTTGCATATAATCCCATGATTTTCCGCCTGCATCTGTCTTTAATAGTCAGCATGTTATAGCTTGTTTATAAACGGAAAGCGGCTGAAGTCAAACACCGAGGTCTTCGATTATTTCAGGCTTGCTTCCGGAAAATGATCGGACTATTGCGGAAACTTTTATCTATTTTCAACTGAGATACATAAATTGAGTTCGCCGATTTAGACAAAATTAGACAAAAACAGTTTCCAATCATCATTTTCGTTTTATTACGCGCCTCTTTTAAATTATTGTTAAATATTTTTAATCCGTTTTGTTACTCATCAATTTTTAAAACAACTGCTTTTTCTATGATTCTGTAACTGTAGACACTTACAAAGAGAGATAACGTATGCACGTACACACATGTAATAATTAATTCAAATTTGAGTTGCTTCCCTTTGAGAAAGATGCCGCAATAAAACGCCAGACTGGTTTGTTAGAAATATTCCATTTTCACTGTTTTGCAGTTGGGCGAAAGAGTGGTACGGGCGAAAAATAGGTCGCTATCCAGTACGTATTTTAACATTTTGATGAATATCACTATACATTTAGTTTCTCTCTCTCTCTGTCATTTCATAAATGTTGATAAAGCCACTACCATAATTGAATAATTGATTTTTGTTTAAAATTTCCAAATACGTGTACAAACGTGATTTTGTAAGCGTATTCCAAGATGTGAATGGCACGAACGAAATCAAGAGGGAGTAGTCTGTCAAATCCAAAATATATTCTCATTCGTCTCGAAATATCTATGAAATGAATGACGCAGTAATTTATATACGTTTTCGGATACCAATCACGCAAAAAAAAGTTGTAAATGGTGATTTATGAACAAAGTTTCAAAACCTCTGACATCAAAAGTCTTACGATATTGAAATTTTTATAGTGCAGCTTTCTTTCAATTAAAGTTTAGATTACTATTTTTTTTTCACGATATTGATAAATAACATTTCAAATTTATTTCTCACAAAATTGATGACTTTATTGCTACTTTATTTCTCAAGATATTCCAAATTTATAATGAAGCCGTCTGCCAATCACAATGATGGAGACATGAGCGTCAACACTAAAGCGTGTTTGCCAAAATAAATAAGAGAGTTCATCAATATGTGGTTCAATTATACATATCGTGTAAGATGGTACTAGTTTCACAAATAAGGTCGAACTGATCATGAACTCAAGATAAGCAGGACTGTCTTCATATAAACGTATAATATTAAATCAGAAAAAAGTAATGCTATGTCAACTGACAAAGAGAAAGGTAAGTTAGCTTAGTTCATTCAAACTATATTATACACTTCAATAATGTGGAATATAATTTATAATATAAAATTATACCAATGCGGTATTATCTCGACGACGGAGTCTTAAGCACGTAAATTCTTTTGTGAAAAATGTACATGTTATATGTCTGAGAATGAAATGCTTTCATTGCAGCAATTCTACTGCTTTTGGCGGTTTGCCTGCACGTGGACACAGGTTTTGGCTCATGCGTGGACCTGGATGTAACCGGCTGCCGGACCAACCCACAACTCTGTCAAGACCCCATTCTCGCAGAGGTCACGTGTCCTGTTATGTGTAACAGATGCTGTGAGTAATGTAAACGTTTTTCGAAAACATTGTGTAATAATATTTATGAAGTGGAACAAGTTGCGAATACTGTAGCACACCTCTCAAGACAACCTAAATCGTTAACGACACATGCATCTTTCGCTGTTTTTGCGTTTGTTTTTTTCCAAATCTAAATTTACTGGGTTTGCCACATAAATACAGGAATTTGAAAATAATGAGCTTCGGTATATGTATATGTTCTAGTAACGTGCCATTCGATATTTTTTCATTTACTTTTATAAATGCATTTTTGTTATCAAAGACATTTCTTGTCTCTCTAGTGTTGTTGTTTTCATAAAGACTTCTGAAATGGTTGTCGAGTAATTTAACGTTGAATTAGAATAACTACTTTACTTTTGTTGACAAGAAAGCAGACAATCAGAACCGTGTCGAAATATTTTGAAAACAACATATCCATATAAGATCAATTTTTCCAGCATCTGTTCCACAAACGACGCCATCTTCCTCATCGGGTAAATGACTTTTTAATAGATTTAGAAACAACTTTTTTTACCATTTTTAAAAAAGGCCACCAGTCTTGAATACGCACAGATAGATGTAAATATTAGCCTTAAAACTATTGTATTTCACAAGGGACTAAAATGAATGCAAATTTCACATACAAAAGAAATGGACAGAGGTTGGTACAGTTTTATCAGGTCGAGACAAATACAAATATTAACCAAGACAAATACAAAAACTAAAATGCAGCAATTGTTTTATTTTCAAATACTATGATGAAACGAATGATAAACAAGTAAAGATAGAAAACGCCCCAATACTAAACATGGTCCTTTATGGATATATGACAGACTAATCATTACTTTACAATGTATCGCAAGGGCAACAGACTGAAAAAAATGGAAAAAATATCACTATTTCAATATACACTCGGAAGGTATAGATCATTGAAGTCGGCATGAAAGTGTCCATGATATACTAAGCAAGCTAGAATGACATTGTCCACATTACACTGGGCCAGCTAGTAAGATGTTGTCCACAATACATTGAGCCGACTTACATGACATTGTCAAAAATATACTGAGCAAACTAGTATAACGTTGTCCACAATATACCGAGCCAACTCATATGTCATTGTCCACAATATACCAAGTAAGCTAGAATGACATTGTCCACAATATATAGGGCAAACTAGTATGACGTTGTTCACACTATACTGAGCAAACTCATATGACATTGTCTACAATATCGAAGCAAGATAGAATGACATTGTCCACAATATACCGGACCAACTAGTATAACGTTGTCCACAATATACTGAGCCAACTAGTATGACGTTGTCCACAATATACTGAGCAAACTAGTATGGCATTGTCAACAATTTACTGAGCCAACTAGTATGACAATGTCCGCAATATACTGAGCCTTCTAGTATGACGTTGTCATCATTACACGCAGACATTTTGTATGGCGTTGGCTACAATTAATTGATCCAACTAGTAAATAAGTGCCAGCCAGGCCAATGGCTTTCACAGAAATGAAAGCAGAAGATAGCGACATTCTTAGTCAATACAAACGCCTGCAATTCCAAACATAGTCATTTTTAAATAAATACAGGTCTCAAATCGAAAAATGGGAAGTTCCCAAATAGTTGACTTACTGAAAGGCCATTGCCCCAATTTAATGATTTGTTAAAGAATAAAACTCCCAAATTCGTGAACATAGTGAAAGACACAAACTCTCAGATTTAATTCACAACACATGTATTGGACACAAATGGGTAAATTTAATCCAATCGTGCTATTTATACGTTTCTTTCCTGATCACTGATGCCCTAATGAAAAATAGGTTTGACGCCACGCTATACGGAAATAATCATAGAAAAATTCTGCTTTTATTGTGACTTGTAGCCGACTTCATTATAGTATTTATTCTTCTTTTCAAACGGAATTCAAAGTACCAAATGGAAGCTAGGAACTGCAGATTTATTTTCAATTGCATGAAATTCAGATTTAGTATTATTTGATAATGTCATGATACTATAAAATCCAGCTTTGCTTGCCGCGGTTCACTGTATCATGGTTATAACACACACATGTCCACCTCTCAAAAGCAACGGATGTATCAATATTTAAATATATTAATTTCATATCTTAACTTATTGTGTATCCGTAATAATCTTACGGAGCCTGAAAAAAATAATAAATAAAATTAATCTAACATCAACATTTCCTTTTGAAGCTGGGGTACTCATAATTAGCCTATTCCATTTGATCTTCCTTAAAATGAGTGATAGCGTATGTGGTCAAGACAATCGCAGTTAACCAACATACAACTTCAACATTTGTGATCAATGAGCAAGTTGCATAACTTGTCATATTTCATTCTACTTTACACACTTGATATTGTAATTTTGATTTGTTTTAGCCCTCGAGTGTTACAGTTGCAAGAATGTAAAGACGCCATCAACATGCAACCAGACACAACTGTGTGGCTTGGGACAGGTTAGTGTAATGTTACGAAAATATGGATATTTAAATATCAACAAACTTATGTGGAAGTATGTTATGGCTAAAAACAAACATTACGAAAATGAAAGATTGTATATTGAAATATCAAACTTGAAGCTTGTAGAAATAATGTGAACGTCCAAAAATATATATACAAATATATAGTTAGCTATTTTTCCAGTCATGCTTTATGGAAAGAACAGTTACAGCGCATGATGTTTCATATGACATGGGATGTCTAAGCAGCAAAGTGAGTTGTTATTTATTTGTATCTTCAGTACATTACAGTTATACTTCCTCATTATTAACATTGCATTAAAAGCATGTTTTCATTTATAATTACTGAGTATATAACTTTGAGTTATTTTTCGATCAGCGTGTACACATGTTATCGATGAAAGACTTATCACTAATTTTGATAATCTATTATTTGAATTCTTTATTTATTTTACAAATATAAAATGGAAATAATTGACTTATTGATACAACTAAGTAATTTTACATAGGGCATACATAACATAATGAAATAGTCACATCGTTTTTCATTCCTTTTAAATAGCAATATTTAACTAGAATACCAATTGTGTCCGTGCATATGTGTAAACGTTTCTGAGTCAAAAATAATTAAGTCGGAGTTTGACTTGTGATGCACATTGCATAGCGAACGTGTAATTAAATAAGCAATGGTTCCAGATACCAGAATGATTTACATGTCAACAATATCTCGTGGTGGTATCTTTACTCAAAATAATACAATAAATAGACTAAACATCTTTTGGAAAATGGCAAAAGGTTTTGTCAACAAATTATTATAACTGTTTCTTGAATTCTATTTTCTGAATCACTACATTTAGTTTCGATAAATAAACAGTTATAACCGATAATGTTGATGGTGTATTATAACATATGACCGGATTATTTGAAAGCAGTATTCAAAAAGGCTAACTCTGTTAATAGGCACAATTCAACTCACGACGACATTGTTGATAACGTTTCTCTATGTCATCGAAAAATTATGAAACTGAATGGATTAAAGGACAATCACATTCATGATATTCACTTCTACAGCCTGTCTATCTTTCATTGAAGTATAGCACATTTTGAACTGCTATTCTAGATTTGTTGGGTTTTCTCTTTACAGATGTGCACACTATCGGGTAATGTGCCTGAAATCGTCGGTCGCTCAATTGAAACACGACAACAACCATCCTGCCATGAATGTTGCACGGGAAGCCTCTGTAACATCCAATTATGTAGCATAAGTAAATGTTCCCTTTATACGATACAAATGTTGGTGTTACCTTCGTGTACACCCATGCTTCAAATAGAAACAACCTTTATTCATCGGCATTCACAGTTAACTTATATTACTGAAAAGTATAACGTTCCATTCAAAGAAAGAAATGTTAGACAGTGAATTTACATATAAGAATTACTTGAACCAATACTGCTACAGAATTCACATGTGGGGATGAAAATATATAGCATATTCCTTAGACCTTGATTACGTGACAAAGGGAACTGAGAAAGTTAAAAGTTTCTTATATTCATATGAAAACATCCAAACGTATTCCACAGTTTATAAATAGTCAATCTTTTTAATCCTACTATTGTGTTACATTTTTAAAACCAATTATTATGATTAAACTGTATATAAATAGTTTCGGCATTATTTACTCAACAGATGACTGCAGCGAAGTATTAAAACTGGGCCTGTCGCGCGGGTCTGGTGTGTACAGAATCACGCCCTGGAACACGCACAGGGAGGTGGAGGTGTACTGTGATATGGATACAGAAGGTGGAGGGTGGACGGTAAGTATGTTTTGTTTAAATTAAGGGTACGCTGACAATATTTGTACTGTTAATGAAAAGCAGCTTCTATAAACGATAATATTTTTAAGAGCCAGGTCAATAAATATTCGTGCATTTGAATGTAGGATATATAAATAAATGTTTCGAAAAAAAATAATTATAAAGAGGTTGGAAACCACTTGTATGAAAACGAGTATGTGTGGGTTACTTAAAGTTAAGTGTACATCGTACAAGCTTGGCACGACTGGTACGACAATACAATGAAAACATGCCGTTTTTCGTCTCAATAAACTCCAGAAAAGATGCCGTGTATGCCATATATTCTATATCGGCGTCTTCAAAGACGTTTTGAGAGCATCTATGCATAATGCATTATCCAGGACTTTAAATATACAAACAGTTTGTAATAACCATGCTTTCAATATATAGGTGTTTCATAGACGCTGGGATGGTTCTGTTGCCTTCAACAGGAGCTTTGTGGAATACGAGAGGGGATTTGGCTAATTTGATGGCGAATTTTGGACGGGTCAGTTCCTACGAAAACGAAACATTTTCTCGTATAAACAAACGATAATGAATTGCTACAATTTGTTATAATTTATTACACATAAATATAACATCACAAAACATCTCAGAAAATTCACAGAAATTAAAAAAATGGCTGTTTACAAACATTTATTTTGACGTAAGGGTTTTAAGTGGTATGCGTAACGTTAGTAACACTAACTGAGATTAAGTGTTTATTTACGAATAAACTAAAATAGTGAGTTTCAATGCCTATAAACATTGTATGCTCTGTTCGATGAATGCCTTACAATATGTACAAATACTTTTCACTCTAAGAAACGTTGTACATTGTTTTGGTGTTACTACATATAGAAATGTTCGTACCCATATCCTATAACATCCGAACACGAGTACACATCCAACACCATTGAAAATGTAAATTAAATTTATCTTATCTCACAGGTCTGAGTCTTATTCACTTAATGACAAGCCGGGCTAACATGACGTTACGCCTGGATGTGAGTTTACCAAACGGAACCACTGGATTTGACGAGTACTCGGGTTTTTATATTTCTCCACCAGACCAGTACAACTTTAACGTTGATAGGAGAATCAACTCAAGTGGAAGTATGTTATTCGTGATATTTGCTAGGAGTTGTTATGCCGTTAAAGTGGTCATAAAGGCATATCATGAATCAGCTTTGTACATAGCTTAAGTTAGTACATATCAGTGTATATAAAACATAATTATTTACCATTGCTCAGTATATCAGTCCTATAAGTTACTAGGAGTTGGTTTATTATTTAAATACATATTATGGTATGATTTATGCACAGATAATAATTACTTGCCATATTTGTTTTTAAATAATTCTGCGCTGGCACATTTAAAAAGCGCAAAAATATCGCTTTTTTATCTCTACACTGGATTGCATCAATAGACTTTAAGTTAAAAATTAACTCATCTTTATGTATGAAATTAAATTAAAATGTGTTTACAAAAGGTTTATTTTTTTATGTAATTTATTCAAATTCCAACACTTTTTAAAGAGTTTTAATGATAATGGTTTTATATGGATACACCCTATTTGCAGTGTCCTATTATTGGCTTCTGTCCAACACTGGCAATAATCTTGATATGAACCACCAGGCGTTTTCAGCATATGACAGGGACGTGGACAACCGGTATTATAACTGTGCAGGCAGATATGGAGGAGGCTGGTGGTTCAATGGCTGCTTCCACACTATCCTGAATGGTCCGTACTCCCATGGATATTTTTATTATAGCTCATTTACACAACACCAAAGACTGAAGACGTCTAAAATGATGTTTCGAATGAGAAGTTCAGATTAAACGTGATTGTTGCAAGTGTTAGCTCATTCCCGAAACATACAAAATGGACATATTTCAACTGATTTAATTAAGCAATAATGTTCAATTCCAAACATTTGTGTGACTTGCTAATCCAGTTGTATCACAAATATGTTGGTGTATTTAACATTAGCGATGACGGAGAGGTACTCCATTCTGAACTAACACATAGTAAATATTACAATAAAAACATTTCTAGCCCAAACAGAAGTATTGTAAATAGTTAGTTGTAGAAAAACGCGGGAGACTGAACACAAATAGTATTTAAACTACCGAGACAACCCCGGTAGTCAACCATTTTAACAAGGACTCTTTTTAAACGCGCATTGCTTAAACTCACATAACGAGAGACACACAGCGTGCAGAAAACCTAAACATGAACATATGTATGAATACATGTTATTTTTTATAATCAATTTCGCGGTTGAATGAAGAATGTGTATTCTTTTTAATAACGTGTTAGTATAAAACCAATATTTCAGAAGGAATGGATACTATTTAGGAGGAAACATGTCAGATATGTCTTGATTCTTTCGAATTTGTTATGAAAATTAAAATGTCGTTATGTTACGTGACTCTATGAATTAGTTAAAGAACCCGTAAGAGCTCAACATCAGCTGTTGATGCTATCCAGTTGACTGTAGCTGGGCTTTTATTTGGATATCAACCACCGGCCTTCAACCTGAACGGGGGCAACGGGGACAATAGTGACCAGCAAACGACAACAGTGCACAACAGTTTGGCTGGTTCAATAACTGCATGTACAATTACCTGAAAGGACCACACACCACTCATCACTTTTTTGTCAAATCTCATAAGAAGGAGTTTCAATGAGCATTTAACACGTTTTCTATAATCGTACATTTTAAAGAACAATTCAAATATTTCAATTGTTATTTTGTTTTCAAAATCATGCAAAATTATGATCTTAATACGATTTTTGTTTAGATCAGTGACTTTTCGTGTTAGTAAACTCAACAATTTATCTTAACTATTTTAACAATTGGCCGATTGTTCAGATGCTTGTTAAAGTTACCAACGTGATTAACGGCATTGTTTTTAACTCTCCAACGTGACTTTTTTGAATATGTGCTCACATAATATTAACAGTGCAGCGGAAACACTTGTCTAAAATTTTGCTTAATATACAACATATAACATGGCCAAGTGTATTCAATAAACCTTTAGAAAAGTAACAATTCGAGCTGGAAATGATGACGTTAATAACGTTGTTAATTTTAACGAAATATTGGACACTCGATCAAACAACGCTTATTTTCAAACAATGTATACATCAATTTCCGTCTAAAATATGTTGGTGTAATGAAATTGATTGTAATGCTCTCATGGATTGAAATCAAAGTTGTTTTTAGAAGTGAAAATCGTTCGTTGTTGTAATTGTGAGTTTGCGCCATGCAGGTAAAGTCTACAAATGATAGCATATTGCCTTTGACATTGAACTCAATTTAAACGGCGTGATTTACAACAAAAATAGAGGAACGGGCACGCGCCGCTGCCACTTCTACAGAATTGACAATATCTCGCGTAACACCTCTGCATTTTGAATATAATATCCCTGCCAAGAACTATACCGGACTATAAGTACAATAAGGTTAAGAGTAGGATTCAGTTTAGTATCAAGTAAAGGTATATTGGTGTACAAACGTGTTTCAATGATGCTACTACGTGACGGTCTGTAATTTTATATTCCTTCTTCGTCTGTGAGTATTATAGTCGATTATTTTCATAGACCAATAACGCAATGGATAAGGCTCGTCACGAACAAAGAAGAAGGTACATGATACATTCCCCAGGATAAATACTCAAAAGCTGCTTTGAGGTATGACCAATTAAAATAATCAAAGGCGGATTTATTAGCTTCCATATTACATTTGTATTATTGTTAACTACAACAAAAACAACGGATAAAATGTATTGCTGTTTCCGGGAAAAGTTAGAGGCGAAGTGTTTTCATCGATTTCACATAAGGTAGGGTTGAAATTTTATCGACGTACGCATTTATAATTGCTTCACAGACAATGCGAAGAAAAAATGGACCACTTTGAACGAAAAGACTGTGCTGGTTTAAAACAGTATTTATTCATATGTTGCTAATATATCAGCATGTTACAAGTATACTGGGTAAGGATTGAAGAGATAGCTTAGAGCTTAGATTAAGACTTCTTTACTTAAAAAAGACTGTGTTAGTTGTTTAAGAAATGGAAAAGTGATAGCCAACCTAAATCCATGAGTCAGCACTGTTTAATCCATTTAGTAACTAAGTAATTAATGTATAGTGGTATCATGTAGCCCTTACATCAAGCTCATCGAACATGATATGCCACTCAGCCTCAATTTGACTGCATTTCCAACTCGGCCATGATAAATTCAAAGCCTCCGAAGTGAAGCTTTATTGAAGTCCATAGTCGTTTGAAGAAGCTCCTTTGCCATCTCCATTAGCTTTTGATCTAAGCAACATCTTCTCCGTCAACAGCTTTTTTGGATAGTTATGTGTTCGGGCTGTTTGACAACAACATTTAAACAACATATCCTCTTTTATACTGATTTTGACATATTCTGATATTTTTAAGTAATAATCTTTAACAAGCATTCTTTCTTCTTATCAAGGATTATATAGCCACTTAAAAGGCAATATATTTGATAAATAAATTCCTATTCGCGAAAATAATGGTAAAACTGATCACCTTTTTTACATGCAATCGGTAATGGATTAATTGTTTTATGGTGTCAATCACCGGTTTTGACCGATTATTTTGATAAATGGGGAAATTTCCAGAAGTTGAAATGTTTTGCTAAGATTCCGCATGACTTCTGCCTCAGAACGGTTTCAACAAGGTATGAGAAAAGGTCATGCATAGCGATGAATATTGCATGGAATTTCAAATTTACTAACAATAAAAAGAACGTTTAAATGCTGCCATGTTGAACTGAATCAATAAATATCGAGAAATACATGAAGCTAATTATAACCAGAAGATCTCTTTAACAAAGAGGTAAAATACGAAAACATAAACATACCAACACATGCCAAAAGTAGTGTTGCAGGCATAGTTGCATAAATTTGGTGTTGCCTTATTTCGAGAGAAAGCGGTTAATTAAAGTAGGGATTAAGAGCAAGTGAATGTACATTGTACATTTTTAAAATGATGAGCATAAGGAGCTACGAGTTATACCCATGGTTATTATTCGTAACTTTTCTCTCTCTGACTCCAAAACAGAAGAAATTGATCCTTATTTGGAAATGTTGCGCTGATTAAGAAGTAATAAACTTGTTGGTATTTGCAGTTTTACGATAATAGAATCAGGTAATGTTCGGTTAAACATTCAATGTTAACTGTTTAGTCATTAATTGAACATACGTTCAACTGCTTGAACTTGAATAACATAATCTGTTCATGACTGCATCGTACTTTTGAAATAGTTTTGCATGAGGTGCTTCCTCCATCTGCAGAAAGAGTTGGGATCTCTAATCAAAGAAGTACTTGAGGTTTACCTATAAGTTATTATTTTTGTTATTCTTAAGTTTCTTCAAGTTAATGCATACTTTGGTAAGATTTACCTTTTGCGTTTTTTCTTTGCTTAGGATTGTTTGGATAAGAATGGGTTTGTGCACTTAAACTGCTTTAAGCTCCCAGTAAATTTACATTTTACTGACCGTTCCAATGCAGTACCTAACAATCTTTGATAAACATACCTAGTTTGTATATATATAGTTTGTATGCCCTGTGCTGTTTGTGGAGTTTTGTGCTGTTCTTCCATGTTTCTTGTTTGTGAGTTAATGTTCTTTGTCGTTGGCGTTTACCTAGTGCCATTAAACCGGGTTTATGTTTAAACTTTTTGCTACTGAGCTTGTTTCTGTAGCTTTGCGCATAAATACTGATCGTTGGTACTTTTATTACTTGCACCTTGCACTCGTATAGATCACATACTATTTATTTCATATATATACTTGCTTTCTTTTGGTAAAAACAATATCGCAATTGCATGCTTTAATTTTTATGGTAACTATAAATCCCGTTGCATTACAGTCGTGTATAATCTCCTCATTTATAAAAAAATGAAGCGACCTTTTTATAAATAACTAATAAGTGCAAGCATGGTGTATGGATGGAATGGTTACAGTAATTCGATATAGATTACATACTCCTAAGTTTGATGCAAACGGACACAAAGACAATAATAGCTTTGTGGCCTAAATTCCACTATTGAAAACACGCAAACGTTTCACTCAAAATAGTTTTCACCTCATTGTGTACACATTATTTTCGTTTGAAAGTCAAAATAATATTGTTTTAAAACAATAGAAGAAATATGTCGTATCAATTTTTTGCAATCCCAATTGTGGACATAAATATTTTTGCATTAATGTATGGTAAAGTGCAGAATCTATTCGTAGTTGCGCAATAGACATTTAACCTGGCATTTTGTATTTTATATCGTGATCTTCCTTTGGCCTCGACGACACTTTAGGCACAAGGATTGTCCTGTCGTGTTTATAGAGTCATATTTGTTTACTTAAATTGATAAGACTTTTAGTGCGCATGATCAGATTTGGTGTTCAAAGATTAGGCATTATATCTAAGGTTAGTTGTAATCCGCTTTCGATTGTATGTGATCAGTTTGTCGTATTTGTGTATGTGGTGTTCAAACGCTTGTGTTTTCTAGTTCACTGTTGTTTGGCCATTGCATTGGCGGCGTTTCCCTGCAGTTTGCATTGCATGTTTGTCGAAATAATGAGACTAATTGTATATCAGGATTGCTTAATTAATCGTATGAGTAAAATTATGAACGTGAAAAGGTCGTTTGTACTTTGATCAATATAGAAAATTAAATTTTATTGTAAAGGTTATAAATACGTTATTTAACCATTATTTAACAGGTTTGCATTGTTCAGCGTCAGGCCAATGAATTTGGAGAGATCGTGTACGATCTCAGAAGTTCCCCAAGCACTGTAGGTATATCATAATTAAGCATCAGGTGAAACACTCACGAACCGGTCTAAACCCCAATCGAGTTTTTATATAATTCTCCCCGACTGTGACACGGCGATTACCCCGACATTTTGAATATAACGAGTTATACGCGATTATTTCTGCGATGATAATCATGCCTTATTTCACATCTTGCCTTTTTGTTCGTTTGATTTTTAAAAAATATATTGTTTTCTTGTTTAGGTGAAGTATTGCTTGTGCAATATCAAACTATGTTTAACTATAGTCCACTTGTCACAATTATTCATTATTTCTCTTGTAAAGTTTTAAGTCATTGACTTTGCAATACGAAGTCGTATGTATCCTTTCAGACATGTACGAACATCACTTCTGTATCTCAAAGCAGCCGGTGTACACATTGTTGTGACATTGATCTTTGTAATCACGTAACCTGCAATGCACAAGGTGAGGATTCTACAATAAAGTTTACTTGACTTGGTGACCAGTAACGATACTCACATTCGCCTAAGCCAGATACAAAGAAAATCAACTCTGCTTCCATCGGTTTTCAGCGATGTTAATGCTACATAAATTACAATGAAATGTACATTGAATGGTAACCAAATGTTTATAATGATAATGAAACGGAATGATTTAACTATCAGTAAAGTATTTCCTTTCAGACTATCCTGCCCAAAGAGGTCCAATCTGTTACAACTGTCAGAACCCTACGCCGTCTGGAAGATTCCATGATATCGAGTTCTGTGAACAGAATAAGGTAATTTTTACGATTTATTAATAAAATATTTATTACTTTGATTTATTTTCCGGTCTTGTGTATCGAAATCTTTATTTGATTTATTCTAGAAAATTGAAAATCCCTGAAATCCTGATATCCTCATATTGTTTTGGAATCCTTTGTGTACAGCAAAAATAAACAAATAAATGTCTATTTTTCTAACAGATTATAATTGACCAAAATATATCAATTAATTTATTTTAAACTAACCTTATAGGAAAGTATCTTATTTGTAAATTAAATATCTTAAACAGGTTGGACTTGGGCGTTTCACAGTCTTGTATTTAGAGATTACACTATTCATCAATTGATTTTTATATTAAGACCATACGTATTGATCCACAAAAATAACATATAGTAGATGTGTACGGTGATTAAGCCCATGAGATGGGTAATTAATTTCAAGGTATCGCACGTGTTGACAATGAAATAGTTATTTGTTACAGTTATCCAAGATCGTGTGCAATGATATTTCGTGAACTCACGACTCATTATTTTAAAGATATGTAGATTGCGGAATAATAGCGATATCCAATCTATTTGGTCCGCAGTTACTTTGTTTCGTTTGTAGGTAATCTCTAACCAGACAATTCTGCGTGTAATGGTCTCAAGTTGTTCTGTAATACTGAATTGATTTGTAATCAGACGTACCCCGTCATACGCCTCTGTAGAGCTTTATTCGATAACATAGTATATCATGATCAAAATTGTCTATATATTCATAAATTATTCAGATATGTAAAGTGGCTGCGAGGAATATATTCGGCGATATTTGTTATACTTCGTCATGTGAACTTCAGCATGTAAGTTTTAGACCTAACTAAGCGTATTCTTAGAATTGCATCAAATCTGCTAGTTTTGATAGTGGATAAAGGTGTTTGTCTATCAAAATAATGTTTATATAATCAATTTCAAAACTTAAACAACATGCACAGATTGGTTGGAGTAAAAGGAGTTGGATCGCATCATTGACATATGTCTTCAACAGTCCGTAAGTCTTCCTTTTGAACCAAAATTACAGGCGCTCTTTAGAGCGACGAACCTTATTATGCAGGGAAAGATGAGTTAGGCCAGGCAAACTTTTATTTGAATGATACATATGTAAGCCAAATACTTGTTGTTACAGTATTAAGTCCAAACTGTTTTGACAAAATGTTTGTTATATAAACGTGAATGATACTTCAGACCTGTGGACGGTACCACGGACCAGGAATAATTGGCAAACGAGAGGCCGAGATCGTCCGTTCAAGCGAAAACATCCACGTATGCGATGCTTGCTGCTCCACAGATCATTGTAACAGAGATTGTCAAACAGGTAATAAGGTTGGCTCATGGTAGGACAACGCAATGGTGTGTTATATATAACTTCAAACTTACTAGAGTGAACTAATATACCACTTCATAGGTTGATTTTTTTATAAAGCATGTCAAAATATGGGTCTGCTACAACTTGTAAGGACGACAAATTATCAAATAACAAAAATAAAAAAGAAGTTTTACTTAATTATTAATGAATATATACACTCTTTGACTAGAATTGGAGAAATAATAAGAAAAAAAATAAGAATAAAGGAGCCAAATTAAAAAAGAAAAAAAAAACCATGAAAATCATGAGCTTGAAGTGATAATGGACTATCAAGCTACGACACATTCTGGTGCAAAATTGATCCGTTCTTAATTGCATTACTTTATGTTCTAAATAATTATAATTCTATCATTTGAGCTCTTTTATTGATTTATGCATATTTAATACATATTTCAGATTTCATGAAAACCAGATAAAAATTCATAAACTAATTGACTGGGTTCTCATTTTCTTCTGCTTGAAGAATAATTTGCTATTTCATATTAGCAATGCAACGTATCGATGGCCAATGGGCTGAGTGGTCGTCTTGGGATTCTTGCTCGCTCAGCTGTGGTGACGGCGTGCAATCCAGACACCGAAAATGTACAAATCCTTCACCGACAAATGGCGGAGTAACGTGCTCAGGACAAGTAAACGAGTCAAGGGCCTGTACAATACAAATATGTCCAAGATGGTTTGCAGGGAGTTCAACATTTTTTTTATATTATTGTTATGTAATATCGAAACATGGTGATGGCGTTGTGACCAGAACACGATCCTGTTCCAACCCAAGTCCGGAAAAAAAAGGCGGGAACAATTGCTTGGAACTTGACAATGAGAGAAAATCATATCAAATGCCACATCATATTGTGTGTAAAACTTTATTTATTAATGGATGAGACTATAGCCTGCATTTGTCTGTTTTCAACATGTCTAATCAATACATATATCAAGTGACGTAATGATCATTTTTCACAAAATTACAATAAATTTCATATATTATATACTGCATGTTGATCAATATCTACATAACAGATGACTGTAGCGATGTTTTAAAACTTGGCCTCTCGCGTGGTTCAGGAGTCTACAAAATCACGCCCTGGAACATGCACAGGGAATTTGACGTATACTGCGATATGGATACCGAGGTTGGGGGATGGACGGTAAGTATTTTGTTGCTTATATCTAATAATTTATTCTGCTAAACTGATTATGAGCCTTGTTGTATAGTAGTAGTACGTGTGTAAGGATAATAAGTGCTACAATGTTTGAATGTTAGATCAAGAATGTATTTCTTAACCAGAAACCATTAGTTTGATAAATGGTATATTTACAGTGTCCGATTTATACCTTTTGTCCCAAACTGCTACTAGAATGGATATCAACCACCAGCCATTTACAACATACGACAGGGATGTGGACCAAGCCCCTTCTGACAACTGCGCCAAGAATATGGAGGTGGCTGGTGGTTCAATGAGTGCATGTGCAATAACCTGAATGGACCGTACACCAGTCATCTGTTTTATTATCAGTCATTTAAATTTGGCGATCCTGAAAGACTGATGACCTCAACTATGATGTTCCGATCGTTAAGTTAAGGTTGACTGCAGTATTTCAGCATTATTAGTGCGCTTGTTTTTTATGTTACAATTAGCATGATTGAAATAATGTTCCGTCGCTGTCTGCGCTGATTTACCCGTATAAAAATGTACACATTGGTTCCCGAGTCTATCGTGTGCATATTTAATATTTGAAAGTCACGTGATTAGTAAAGATACATAACCCCAACCTGTTCTTGAATGATCTGTTTTAACTTGGAACACAAACCCAGTAAATTTCGAATTTGAAGGAAACGCAAAAACTGCGAAAAATACATGTGTTGTAAGCGATGTGATACATCAGTAAGTAAGATTCAAAGTGTTGCAAACAACGATTTCAATTTTCTGTTAGCTTTTGACAATTTGCATTCCTTTTCGAATTGTACCATCTTGTGCCTTGATGTTTTCATGATGGGTATGCTACATTATTCGCAACGTGTTTCACTTCATAACTGTTTGTGCAATAACTTTTCCATAACTCCCGGCATCTGTAACACATTACTTGAAACGTGACCTCTGCGAGAAGTGGGTCTTGACAGAATTGCGGATTGGTCAGGCAGCCGGTCACATCCAGGTGCATGCAAACCGCCCAAAACAGTATACTTGTTGCGATAAAAATATCATACACCCATCTTAAAGAAATATTACACACTAATGAGGGACATATGACAAAATAAGGACCGGTCAGTCAGCCCCAGAAGGTGTATATGGTCCGAGGGGCTAGCATAGGTCTATTCACATTCGGAGGCAGACTGGCCGGTCCTTGTAATGTCATATGACCCGAAGTGGTGTTTTATATTTATTATATTACACTAAACACTATTTAACAATTTAATAATTCTAAAGCGCCTTTGAGGTGTTTTTTAAAAGATCTAATAATGTTTACTTGCCAATGAAATGTCGTTGTGAAAATTAAAAGCAGTTTAATGACTTCAGCTGTCCATATTATATGATGTCAGGTGTCCATATCATATTTTAGCGAGGTCCGGACCGGCCTAAAATGATATAGACCATTTGAATAACTGGATATTTATTCAAATGCATTGATATACGACCGATCAACTTTATATATACGAAGAAGGGGCACATTTATGTAAGGTATAATATTACTTAATAAATACATTTTTCACAAACAATTATATGTACTTAAGACTAAGTCGACGAGTTAGTATGACATTGATATGATTTTATATTATATAATATTCTACAACATTATTTTGTATTATACAGTTTTATGACCTAAGCTTAATTACCTTCATTTTTGTTAGCAGACCTGGCCTTACTTTTACAGGTTTAATATTATACGTTAATATAAAAATATTCCTGCTTATCTTAAATTCATGATCTGTTCGACCTCATTTGTGAAACTATTACCATCTTATACGATATGTATAATTGAAGCACGTATAGATGAACTGTCTCATATATCATAGCAAAATACGCTTTAGTGTTGATGTCAAGTCTCCACCATTGAGATTTGCAGACGGTTTTTGGTGTCATCCTTCATAACGCCAGTGACGAACCAGTTTTATTAAGTTATTAGCAAGTTATAAATTGACCATAATTTGATGCTGTAAATGCAGTATAAATTTTCAATATCGTGAGAAATAAGGTTGCAATAAAATTATCAACGTGTATCAATAACTGTGTTATTTATTTCATATAATTATGTTTCCAGACGAGTGAGAATATAAATTTGGATTTTACAGACTTCTCCCCTTTGATTATCGGAATATGTGCTCACCAACATCACTTATTTGCACGTATTTGACCAAAACATGAGAATATGTAAAATTTTGACTAACGAAAGAGGTTATCTTGTTCTCGATACTCTTGAGAAACCTGCTGGTATATATATATATATATATATATATATATATATATATATATATATATATATATATATATATACTGTTTGTGAACGATATATATATATATTTTCTCTCTTTTTTTTTGAATATTAAAACAATATTATTTATTGTGGTTAATCTTATTTGGGAGTAAGAGTGCATCTTTAACTGAAACGAATCACGTTACGTTTTAGGGTAGATTTTGATTTTTGTTCAGAATTTTAACATTTAACACAAGACATGGTCACGGCAATGCTTTGTGGAACCACATAGTTTATCATATGCGGAATTTCATTCCCCATTTTTTTAATTTCATCCAAAACATAAAATTAAGAAACACTAGACGCGTTAGAGCATTTTCATTGCAAAACAAAATGTTATGGCTCCAATGATTGCCCGCCGGGAATTTGTCATAAGACATACCGTTTTGAAAGTATTGTCGATGCGAAGGTACCTACAACTTACAATTTTCATATGATCTAAATAAATACTTCAAATTAATGCGGGTTCCTTTGAGTCTGAAACATTTATTACAGTTCAATGGTAGTTTTACCTTTAAACTAGTCAGATGTACAGATTGACAGTCAGGCCCGAATTTCTCGAAACGTCTTAAGCTTAACAGGCTTAAGTAGCTTATTTCAATTAGCCAAAATACATACTTTAATTGAATTTTGATAAATGAAAAATAGTTTATCGTGATTATTATAATGATAATTCCTATCTAAAGTATAAGAACTCCTTAAGAAGTGAATGTTACGCAATTTATTGAAAACCAAAAAAAGTTAGCTTAGCTTTATCCTGTTATAAGGGACTTAAGAAGTTTCGAGAAATCGGGGCCAGATGCTTTGCTTTGTTTTATTATAACGTGTGTTTTCGGTTTTGCAGAGATCAACAATCAACAGGTCGTCACTACAGGGTTCTGTGGGTACTCATTCGTTCCTTTCGAGCTTTGAGATTCAGCGTTTAACATGGTTTGGTCCGTGGCATGAAATTACACGTCTACATAAAGAAATTCTTTATTTCTGTTTACCAAAGTGCTCCATATGTTACAAAACGTAATTGCTATATCTCCTAATTAAACTTAACATACTTCTTTAACCTATTTTAGTATATAGTTTAATGGCTGTGGGCCTAAACGCGTCGTTTATTGTTTCCAGTCGGAGGATGCTACTACAATGGAAAGTCGTACACTCAAGGCCAGACCTGGGACGACGGTTGTATGTACGAATGTACCTGTGACGATGCAACTATGGGCAAATATAGCTGCTACAACAAGTACGTTTCGCAGTGTTCCCGTGCGGGACGCAATTTTCTAGTGAATACGAATTTATTTAAGCTCGATTGTGACGAAAGCTGATAGCTTTTGGTAGCAAACTCTAGTTACCTGGTAAGAACAAGTACTAGTGTCCATTTTTCATATACCATTTTTTAAACAACCCGAGTGAGGATCCAACCACCTCCTCTATGACAGGCGGTCAACTCTTCCACAAGACCATTATCATCATTTGTATTTATCAAAATTTGGTAAAGGCGACGCAACGCGGTGGTAAAACTATCGAAGAACAATGTTTGTCAAACTAAAATAATTGTTTATAAGCATACATTCTCGACCCAGTCCGATGACAAAGTCATATCTTAAAATGTAATCCCGAGTTACGAAATTGTCCTTGTCCGCTTAAGCGGTCGACCTGGCTTCGGCTTTGTGCTATTCTTCTGTATTCTGTTCATATTAGGGAAAATAAGACTCTGTATTTAATATTAACACTCCCCCCTGCCTCAACAGGTGTCCTATTTACTACAATATGCCACCCCAGTGTACGCTGGTGAAGAAGAGCGGCGGCTGTTGTTTAGAGCCCGTCTGCCAGTTCAAGGGAACCCACCTCACAACCAACGGCCAGTCAACCGGAACATACAATGGAATGGGTGCGTTGGTTCTTAATGTTGATAAAAATTATATACGGGAACGCTCACCTCCGTTACATACTGCAAACTTTACAAGCAACGTGTGCGGATTATTGTTATTCCAGGTTACTTAAGCTCTTTTTATATGACAAAAGTTAACCCTGGGGGCAAAGTTGTACCCGCGGATAATGAACACTAGGGGAAAATATGTGCATATAAACGCAAATGCCAACGGGACTAAACTTACCGTCAGAGGCAAATCAACATGGAGGCTTTTCTTTCAAAAAAAACAAAACATTTCGTTCAAAGATATGACCTCCTATTTTAGCTGATACCTTGAAAATTATGTCCTTAAACACATTCTTTATATTCTAATTTGTTTCATTATTTTTCTGAAATTACTGCAATATAATGTCCCTAAATTAGATTGGTAGCAATTACACACATAAACAATTGGCATTTTATTAAAGGAATATTTAAATTTATCAGTTAGAAATCATTCTAATACTCAACTTGACCTTTCTTGAAGTAATCACTGACGGCACGCCGAGCAAATGCCATTTGGTTTCATTGTGTTTCAATTTTTTATTGCAGCTGTATGTATGTACAAAAGCATTCCATACTACCAGGGCCAGACATGGCAGGACGGCTGTGACAAGACCTGCTACTGCCAGGACGCCGAGGTCGGACTGTACACCTGCCAGTCTGTGTATGTATAGCATAATGTTGGTATACTTGCCATTAACCGCTTTGCAGATCAATTTAGGCAAAACCCGTCAGAATAGATTGTTCTGATTGAAAGGCGGGAAAACCGAGAGCTGTCCGAAAATAACATGACTTTTTTATAAGAAATAATTAACAAATGTAAATATAATGTTTAATTGGGGCGAAAAAAACGGCTGACAGTTCCGGATTAAAACTAAAAAAAACAACAAAGAAAGCCAAGGGCAGGTAATTCAATTTTTAAGTAAAGCTAAGAAGAATACTCTCCCTTGATACTTATTAAATTTTATCAAAATGTGTTATCTATAAGGAAACCGAACCCTCTCGCTTATGCTGTAAATATAAATCTTTTTTCTATATACTCAATGCCACTATATTGTATCTTCGACACCACCTAGAAAGTTCTTTAAATGATTTGCCTTTATATAGCTGCGCCCACTACGACTCTGTGCCATCGGAATGCCACTTGGAGACACAGGCCGGCAAGTGCTGTGCGGAACCGGTTTGCACCTTCAACAAACAATATGGCCACTTCACTGGAACAGGAACGGTTTCCGGCAAGGGAACAGGTATATATTTCCATAATAAATGCAAGGAATGCATCTGCAATGTAATCGTTCCTACCCTCAGCGCTTTATTGATAGAAAATAGTTTGTTTTTCAACTGTTTACATTTATTGCGATATTTTATAATGATAAAACATTAAAGATGCACTCTTACTCCCAATCAAGAGTTACCACAATAAATAATATTGTTTTAATATTTAAAAAGGATGAATAAATGTCGAAAACAATGGTTCTTATGAAGGATACCTGAATTTGAAAGCAATGAGCCTAAAACGCAAAACTTCTACCTTATAAAACTTAAGTAGACCTCAGTAAGCATTCACCAATCATTTAATATTTTTGCGCTTTCTGCTATTTAATACACGGTTACAATCTTGTTAGGCCTAAAAAAAAAATACATTTGGTTCGGGTTACCCGACCCTACCTACGGAATAGGCGCCGACCCTAACGTTTTTATAGTCAGTTTGAAAAAAGATATGAAAAACTAAAAAAAAAAAAAAAAATATTTTTTTTTTGCTTTTCAATATGTACTTTAAAACCTTAATTGCTTATATAGAAGATAACTTTAACACCATTCTCCAATGATGAAAATGACATTCTTATATAAAGCCTAATAAAAAAATAAAAATAAAAAAAGCCTACCTTCCCTACCTATTTTTGAAAAGGATGTAACCCTAACCAAACAAATTTTTTTTTTAGGCCTTACCTGTAATTAATATTTTCCATAAATGCATTATTTAGTAACTACTTTGAGGTTAATCAGTCAAAATGTATGTTTGATAGACATGTGTTTGTATTGATTTTGAATAAGAGTTTCAATTTAATACAACTTACTTTATATCACATGTTTCTTTTCCAGGGGCCCTTCAAGTGACAACGCCGTTGCCATGTACCGATAAGATTCCTAACTGTGCGTCCTATGGCCAGGCAACATGCGCCGATGCGAACTATGTGGCCTGGGCACATGATCAGTGTACCCATTACTGCGGATTCTGTGGTTGGTATACATTTGGAGTTCCTCGGTCATTATTATCGGAAAACAACCTCGGATGTATATGGACGGTTAACAATGTCAGAAATCCGGGGGGTTTCAGTCCGCTGCAAGTAGATCACGTAGTAATTTAATTTAGCAGTTAAACTTAATGACTTAACTCTTAGAAATCTAAATTATATTTGCAATTATACACTTCACGGACAATCGGTTTAAATTAAGACCAACACATACAAGGTATAACACTACATTTAATTAATGATTAAATTCAAAATGTAACGAACTACATGTACTTTTACTGATTTACCGGCATACATCCGAGGCACCGTCGTTTTCGATAAAAATGGCCGTGGAGTTCTGAATGGTTGGTATATTGAAACCAATTTATGGTTTATGCTTGAACTATGTACTAACAAAAATAGTTTGGTGCGTCGCAGTTACATTGCCATATATTTTGTGAATGTATATACTAACAATACTGGGTCAGCCTCTGTTTATATTTACCGCTTCACCTCCTGAAAATCATTAACGGCTGGCCGCAGATTTCTGAAATAAATGAATTGAAAAACTTGAGAAAAACCTTCTTCTCTTTTGGCTGAATATAATTTTGATCACTAACACAAACACAAATATTGTCGAAGTTATTGACAGTTGCTGTTTTCTTTTGGCAGTATAAAGGTATTGTTTACGATGATAAAGTCCTTCTTATATACACACAACACTAATGTACAATTAACTGTAGTGAACTTATTCATATAAACAAGAAACATTGGCGACTTGGGCCGGGTTACGTTGAGATGCGATGCCACAGAGAATCCTTAGTAAAATTTGTATGAGTTTTGGCGAATCCATACGCTATGATTTGATCAACATATCGTAAAAGATACACGACAATTCGTTTGAGAGAGTGTTTACACCCCTCGACATGAGACTGTATCGACGGCGTGGTCTGTGTTTAACGTTTAACGTCTTGATTTCCAGATGGAACTCCGACCCCGGGACCAAACGGTGAGTGTAACCGTTTGTTAAGATTATAAACTTGATGTTATTGCTGTGGACTTATATTTCAATAAAAACATCCCTTTTAAACGTGGCTCTTTTACAAAGATAATCGAATAAAAGTTATAAAAATATCATAAGTAACAGTTCCCAAATCATTATTGATAAGCCTGGGATTTTTTATAAAAAATAGGGGGAGGGGCGTGGTCAAAGGGTTGTGTCAAAGCAGCGCACCCTGCCCCTGTGAAAACGCCGGCATATCTATATGGTTATTTATACATTTCACCATTTTCAAGTGAGGAGTAATTTCAATTGCAACTTTCATGCCAAAAATGACATGGAATTAAATATTACCATTCAAAAGTTTATTGTACTTACGGTTGACGTCTCGCTGTATTTTCTGTACAGACGTGTGCATATACAACGGCGTGGCCTACTACCAAGGCCAGCGATGGGACGACGGATGTGAACTGGAATGTGTATGCGATAACGCCGCCTATGGATTCTACAGATGTCAGAAAAAGTAAGATTATTTGACCATTGCTAAGGTATGCAACTGAGGACAAATTTACGAAGTGCTTACTTGTTGTATGAAAATATTTTGTACAGACGGTCGAAAAATCGCTCTAAAAGCTCTCTATATGCTTATTAAATATTGTTCTCCTTAAACCAATTTTCGGACCACTGTGCGCATGATTGTTGCAGAACTGAAGGTTAAACACCACTCTTGCTGTTCATCTCAGGTGCGCGGATGTCGTCAATCTTCCCCTGGGATGCTCGCTGGTGAAGAACACCGGCGACTGTTGCTCCACGATCCAGTGCACGGGTAACACCGGCACGTTCACGAGCTCCCAGACCATCACCGGAACCATCGGTGGCAACCCGGCCCCGCAGCCAGGAGGCACGGCAACCGGAAACCCAGGAAGCATGATAACTGGAGCGCTCAGTAAGAATTTTCATTGGATTTTGTTGCATTTAAATTATGTTTCATACATATACCAATGACTAGCAGTGAATATTTAACACCAAACAGGTGAAATAATCATCTATACTTTTTATCAGGCGGTTGTCTGTACAAGGGAGCGTTGTACCAGGTTGGTCGTCGCTGGGACGACGGATGCTCTTACACGTGTGTGTGCGCGGATGGATCTACCGGGCAGTATAAATGTTCACACAAGTAAGTAAATCCGTTTTAGATAATCATATTGATATATTATGCTATATACACATTTTAGAATGGGGGTTGCTTGTACATGTATCGTGAGTTTGAAAAGACAATAGTAAAGAATAAAACAAGGTACCCGAAGTGATGTTAAATCACAATTGCTTGATTAATATGAATGATAGCTAGTTGAATACGGTAGTGGCCTATTACGCATTATATTTTTTTCGATAAAAATGGCCGAGGGGTTCCGAATGATATTTTCACTCAAACCGGGGTTAATGGTTACACACTACTATTTCCCTATACATTTCAGTGTTAACGGGCAAAACTTCAGATCGGATAAAAATGCTATGTGTAGGGTTTCACGTATATGACAACCATGCATTTTCTTAAAATTCAGTTCAAAGTCAAATTATTTAAACAATACAAAAAGGTTTGTGACATTTCTCCTAAGAAAATTCGCTATAATACACTGCCGTAATGTTAGATATGGAGGATATGGTCAGCCGGTGATGCCCCAAGCCGGCACCCAGACTTCCGGTATGAACACTACCCCCTCCCCAGGTAGCGGCGGCACAGGCACCGTCATTACCGGAAGTGGTCGTAAGTATCTAATGACACATAAACCCGAGGACATGAAGTCATTTTGGCTGATTTCTGCCATTTCGGGCGATTTTATGGTCTTATATGAACCATACTTCGGCATTGGTATGCATACATACGGTGACCATTCGTCATTGGGCGTATGCTCGCCTTTCGTTGCGAAAATGCGAACACATGAAATGGCATAAATCAGTCACCATAGAAGTCGTTCCATCTGAAAAAAGTGGCATGGGATAAGATCTGAAGATCTCTGAAGATTAATGAATGCATCAGCAGCTAGTTAACCCGTCTCTGTTTTGTTTTGAAGATTTTAATAAATCTTATTTTTGCCATGATTACTTCATTTAAGACACATACGCTCTAAAAACGAGTTCTACCAATTTTCTTTAAATATCCAGGCGGATGTGTGTACAAGAGTAACACGTACGGACAAGGCGCCACCTGGGACGATGGCTGTCAGTATCGATGTGAGTGTCTTGACGCTACCGCCGGACAGTACAGGTGTACCGAAAGGTGAGAAACACATAGGCTATTCTGCAATTTTATTTCTTCCATTTACAAGAACTGTAAATTGATGAGTTGCATTTATGTTGACATTAAAACTATATTAACTTTAAGGCGGCATTTGCGCAGTTTTTCCCCACATTAAATAACAATGGAGGTAGCGTTTTTAACCTTGGTAAAGTCGTCGTCCTGGGTAGCGGCTACATTTGTGACGTACACACATTGAAGTTTGGCCATAATTTTGTGAACATGACATTGTTTTGAAATGGAAATTTTATATTTTATGTAGTATAATGTGTTTAGAATGAGACTTTCATAAACTAGTTTGTACTCCTGCGCAGGTGCCCGGCGTACGTGAACCTGCCTCCCCAGTGCAGCCTACAGACGGATCCACACGACCACTGCTGCAAGACAGTCCACTGTGACTACAATATGGTCGTCACCACGCCCGCCCCCATCTTCGCCGTCACCACACCGCCCACTGGAGATGGTAACATTCTGCATTTTAGACATGTTACTTTTATTTTATGTTTCCATCTTGCAACGATCTGGAAAAGGCTGCATTTTTTTCCGACGGATTTTCTTTTATTTATTATAATGAACCTGAAGTAGTATACATTGTGATGCTTGCCTCCATTGCTGCCTTGTACTTCAATGTATTGAACGTGTGACTAGGTCTGAAAGTATGATTTTATTACATTATTATCATGCTTTAATATTACGTTGTTTAAATAACTGTTTCAGCCCTGTGTCACTACAAGGGCCTGTATTACCGACAGGGCGAGTCCTGGTATGACGGATGTGGACTCCAGTGCCGCTGTGAGGACGCCCTGAACCACTACTACCAGTGCACGGACAGGTAAACATGGACACCCAACCATGATGGCAATGATTGTTTAACCATCGTAAAATATCTATTAAGTAGTAAACGGGATGATATTCGGAAAAACATGTAGACATCGTTTGAACTTTAGTCGAACCCCGTTTGGTCGAACTCGCTTACCTCGAATTCCTCGTTGGCTCGAACTGGATGTAAAGGACCGATTTCATTAAACTGAAGGTAAGCAATACCGTGAGTTCGAGCCAACGGGGATCTATTGTAGTCGTATATTACGATGGACACGACCATGACCTTACAAGTAACTTTATTTGTTTTCATTTGGATTCTCTTATTCATTTTTCCCTGCCCTATTCGTTGTAACCCTATTATGGAGTTTTTAGTCTTTAGATTGATTTGTGTCCAAAAATCAGATTCACTTAAATATAACCCTCTACAGGTGCCCCAAGTACACCAACGTGCCTTCCACGTGCACATTCGTCGCCGACCCCAAGGACCCACAATGTTGCCGGGTACCACAGTGTCAGAACGCCGGCGGAAATGTAGGAACAACGGGATTTGTTGGCGCCTTCACCGGATATGGCCACCCAACCAGCATCATATCTGGGCAGATCAGCCATACCAGTTACAACAGTAAGAACGGAGTTCTTTTTATCGCTGTGTAAGGTGATCAACCAATCATTAATTCAAACACAGATGTGGTATAGTTTTAAGTTACAAAATGTTAAATTTGAATATTGTTAATGTTTTAACCGAGTGCTGTTTTATATAGATATTGTGCTATTTAAGAAATAAATTAACACAATTGCTTTATAATCATAGTGATATTATATTTCATTACTTCTCTTATATATTTATATATCATAATCGTAGCATAATTCTGGTGTTACTCAAAAATGAAGTTCATGCAAAAAATGATATGATGGTTTTCAATATACCTTAACACCTGCCTCAGTTAATACCTTAAGGGTGGGGGGGAGCTAAAAACGTCCATCGTCCGGGTTTTTTATGGCAAAATGAATAAAATATGCCCAAATGCACCATTTCGGACTCGTAATTGTTGAGCTATTTTTGGGTGAGAACTCCCCATGCCAACACGTTATACCTAACCAATTTCGGTTCTGAGGGAAGGGCGCAGGTCAAAAGGTTACGCCCCTAAGTTACACCCCCTCTAACGTCATATATGGATGCGCCCCTGCTTAAGCACCAACACATATTTGCATCCTATTTATGAAGCCAAACTCTCTGTGACTTCGGCCAGTGTATGTGTATATAGGCATGGATAATGAATAATAAGTTTCATAAGCCCCCTTTCAAACTTTCAAATTGAATAACGAAAAGTGCCGACAAAAAACAGCTCCTCTTTAAAATATGTTTATTTAAGCAATCGTAACAACTCGGCCATCTCCGGCAAGCTTCGAGCCAATTCCTAAATCGATACTGGCCGAGGTGTTCCGATTGTCAGTTAAGCGATTAAAAAATAATATCGGCATTCGAATGTTGACTGTTCACACATTCCATGTTATTATGGATTGTGTTTATCTTGTTACATAACACTAGACACATATCAATATCGCAGTAGTATGGCATAAACGACCTCGATCTGGTCTGCAATTCCCAGTTCACGGCATCGAATACTGCTGCCTTTAATTACATTTTGAGTTCAAGGGGATCTAAATTGCTCAGTCCTGTATATATGTTTTTTATCCTTCAGGCAAATGTCTGTACAAGGGTCAGGTGTACGCCCAGGGCGCCACGTGGCAGGACGGCTGCGCCTACGACTGTGAATGTGTGGACGCCAGCAAGGGAATGTACAGGTGTAATGAGAGGTGAGTGACGTCATTTCCAGTGTAAGGGGATCCATTTCCTCACGCAGTGAGATAGTAAGTGCAATACCTCACGCAGGAAAGATTTTGACATATGTAGTTATAAAATGAAAATACTGAAAGAACGCTTCATGAAAATATGAAATTAGAACAACTCCATTGTTTATAACGAAAGCTTTTAATCGCTATTGCCTTTGGAACTATGAAATTACTTGGAACTATTTCATGTACGCCGTTCGACTCAATACGTTTCCTTTTACGCAGATGCGCAAGAATCGCGTCCGTACCAACTGGCTGTTCTTTCGGCCAGGACCCGCGCGACGCGTGTTGCCAGGTACTGAAGTGTGACGCGGCCCAGACGTTCGGCACGTGCCAGGACAAGGTCAACTGCCAATCGTACGGCAATTACGTATGTGGACAGCAGTATGAAGTATGGGCGAGGGAGAACTGCGGAAAATTCTGTGGCTTTGCGGTGGCGGTACGGGCTGCCTTGTTTGTTTTTTAAATTGGTTATTCATGAGGCTATAGATAGATTTGCGGCTGCTAATTTCCGAATTTTAAACACGTTGTCGCGTATGGTGTATTAATGGAGGTTTTGTATTTCTTCTATACTATTCAACTTTATTGTTGGATGTAATAGTGGTTTCCAAGCGCTAGATTGTGACCGTCAACTTTCTTTTGTTTATTTTTACGTATAGGTACCAACCCGTACTTGGCGACGGCACCACCTAGCGGCGCATGCGTGGACGCGATCCCGAACTGTGCCCAATACGATGTCAGTGTGTGCACGGACGCCCAGTACCGTCCATGGGCCGTCGCCAATTGCCCAAAACACTGCAACATGTGTGGAGGTATGTGGAAACAATTTAAGCAATGGAATGCATACTTGTTTTTTGCTAGCGCCAAGAAAATATGATTAATGCATAAAATGAAAAATATATCAATGTTCATTCAATTCCACGTCAATTTTTGACACCTTTTTCTAGTCACAGGCAAACGGTCTATGTTTACCTGGGGTCGTATTCAATAAGCATCTTAGTGAATATTTTCAACTTAGTTAGATTTTCGTAATTTTTCAGGCCATTTTTTTTAAATATCCGCTACTTTTGATCAGATCTATTCATGTGCATATATTGTTCAGACCGTTTTCTTGCTTATTTTCATGGTTTTGGTGTACAAAGATTGTTCTTTTTCTTATAATTCAAATAAGAAAATAGCAAGTTTTCTCTAAGTTGAAAAGTGTTTCTAAGATGCTTATTGAAATCCACCCCCTTGCAAGCATTTTAAGTCAAGAATACTAGTACAAGTACGAACAAGTTATATATAGGTTTTCCCATAAGACAATGATATGTTTTATTTTGTTAAGATATGTATTCCCATTATTTACTATTAAACATTTATTCGAGTTTGACATATTTTAGATAAATAAGTTGTATTCATCGTTCATTGTATTTTTCACCTTTTAACACCAGTAAGTTTAAATTGATTGTCAGTGAAGTGTATTATTGAAAACATAATTAAGATTCCCAAGAGTTAAGTCAGAAAGTTTAACTGCTAGATAAAATTACTACGCGATCTACTTGCAGCGGACATTAACGTACCACTTTTTGAGTATGTAAACCGCCCAAATACATCCGAGGTTGTTTTCGATAAAAATGGCCGAGGAGTTCCGAATGATACAGAGAGTATATTCAGGATAAGGTTTTAGTCAGATTTGTAGGTTAAAGTAAACTTTTTTTTTTTAATTTTAAAAGTTAAAACTAATGATATGAATAATCAATTCCGATGACAGGGACAGGGTGCGTTGTTTTGACACAAACCTATGACCACGCACCCCACTGTTCTGAATTAATCCCAAGCTTATTGATAATGATGGGAGATCTGTTACATTTTTTTTTTAATTTTATTCTATAATCTTTGATTTGTAATTGATCATTAGTAACAATTCTCCCAGCATTACCTATAAGCCTTGGATTGTTTCAAAACAATGGGGGCATGGTCATAGGGGGTTGTCAAAACATCGCACCTTGCCCCTATGATTCCGATTTGAAAACAGTTGTAAACCAAAGTAATGCATAATCGTTTTGAAAGTTAATAACGAGGATGAACATTGATGTCCATAGGAGCAGGGACGGGGATAATCACTGGTAAGCATGTTCATAGTTTGCAAGGCTTTTATTATTGATATGTGCGTTTGCTTATCTTAGGTTTAGATCGGGCTTTGCCTTAAATCTTTCATTCGGAACTCCTCGGCCATTTTTTCAAAAACAACCTCGGATGTATGCCGGTACATCTGCTGAAGTAGTCCGTATTTTTTTAATAAAAGCATTAATTAAATGTAGTGTTTAAGAGTTGTATTCATTGCTCTCAGTTTAAATTGATTGCCAGTGAAGTGTATTATTGCAAACATAATTACGATTCCCAAGAGTTAAGCCATAAATTTTAACTACTAAATAAGATTACTACGCGATCTATTTGCAGCGGACTTAAACGTACCACTTTTTAAGTATGTAAACCGTCCATATACATCCGAGGTTGTTTTTGAAAAAAATGGCCGAGGAGTTCCGAATGTAAATCTTTAAGCCGAGGACGACCAGCTTGCTTATGGATAAAGGCCGGGATTGATGATTTATTCAGAATTATCTGTATGTATGTTTGACTATATACCAAAACGCTGTCGTTCCACATATTTTGTTGTTAAAAAGGATATAATGAATATATAGACTATACTTATTTGATTTTTGGAACAGGCACTGGTACTGGTACGGGAACTGGCACTGGTACTGATACGGGAACTAGCACTGGTACAGGTACGGGAACTGGTACCGGTACAGGAACTGGCACTATCACAGGTAATGATACAAGGGATTTGGAGCGTACCAAATGGTTGTTGGGACATTTTACACGATAGTTCCTTGGAATTATCAATAAAACATTGTCGAATTCCGCGCTCTGCTATTTCTATGACTCTGCAGAGTATTGTATCCAATGGAGTTGTATTAGATTATAAGGGAAACTTGTTTTGCTTCCCACCAAGGGCAATTTTGTAGAACATGATTTTATGAAAGTGTATCATCATATAAACATTTTAAGACATGTTTACGCCTTGGCCGTTGGGGCGTCTGGAAACTAAAGCACCATGTTAAAAAATCGTTACTAAATAATTATCAGCTTTTGAACATAATGTTTACTTGTAAAAAAATATAAAAGAAAAAGTATAGAAAACTGTTTTAATTTAATTATACATGACGTAATAAAACATCATAATTTTTTTCAGCGAATTTTTTTCATGCCTGAAAAAACTGTTATTTACGTTACTTCCAAACTTGCAATTTTTTATGATGAACAAAAAACTACAAAATAATCTGCATCGATTTTTCGGAGAAGACTAATTCAACATTAAGACATAAACTCAAGTATGGTTTCACTGTAATAAATTTACGTGTAATACGTCACATCATAAGAAAAGAAAACTACCTGTTTATACATATTTTACAAATAAGGCCTGCAGTGAGCATTTGATGTCACTTTGCAATGCTATCTATACAATGCTCCTTGTTCATGGCATAAAAGCAAAGTGCACAAATAATAAAGAAAACCAATCACATATTGTGATAAATGTGCATGTAGAATACATTACTTTGTAAAAAAAACAACTTTACAAACAACTTTAATGTTAACAGGACAAAATTTATTGACTTAACACTTTTCTTATCATGTTATATTATATTATGCAAGTTTTAGTTGCAAAAAATGAGCGACTCTAAAATTTAAAGACATACGACAAAAACACCAATTTTCATATTAAATACGTTACTTCAAATTTCTTTCACATCACTTGACATGCTGACTAGATAACACAACACTCCTAAATGTTTTATGTTAATGGAATAGAAATATCACAATTACATATTAAACGGATATAACATTGCATCTGTAAATTGTAGTAATAAATATGGACGCTGTATTGAGTATGAATAAAATATATCTCTTTTATATGCCATTTTACAATTTCTGTTGAACAAATACATATATTTTATGTAATTGTGTTTTTACATTTAATAGTTTGCTATTCTATTTGATCTAACCCGTTTTTTACATAATTTTTAACATTCAACACTTTTGTTTTAGTAACAAAATCATGGTTACGTAAGTTATACTAGTGGTTTAAATTAGGAATAAAACAGTGTATAACTAGAGTGTTTAATTTGTAAAAAGTATTAGTGCTTTATCAGGATGAATCGTTGTTGTGCAAAATACAATTGTAAGCTACGTAGATAACACACGCATTATCTGTGCAATCATAAGGAAGTTTAAGGAAATTTTGATGAAATTGTGTAATATGTATTTTGAATATGACATACCTTTTTATCAAGCGAAATGACATAACTTTATTTGTTTAAGCACTCTGTGTAACCTATCATTTTTGTAAAAACGTTGTTTTTATATTACATTTAAAAAGTCACGAAATATACACCAATTCGTGCAGTCTGAATTATTTAAAAACCCTTCATAGAACTTAAGATGGATCATTTACCAACTTATTTTATCTCATTGAAAACCATCATTATACATGGAAGAAAAAGTGGTGATAAAATTATAAAAAAAAACGTAGGGTAACGTAGTTTAAATGTCCGTTGCTCACTTATGCCCCCTCCCTCAGAGCGTAAACATATCTCATTTTGTGGCGTTTTGCTTAAGCTTTGGGAAAATTATATCCTTCATAATTGCCCCCGGGGCTGGGGAGCAGGGTCAACTGGCAGCTTAAGGTCTATCTATTATGGATGGATCGGGTACCGAGGATGCAGAGGACTAGAAATTGTAAAGTGAAGGGACACATGTAAAGGAAATTAAAGATGCAGCAGACAAAGTATGAATGTATAAAAATACATTTAATAAGAACATGCTTGGTGAAAATCCTTTACTTCATACTATTATTTAGAAGGTTTCAGCGCAAAACAGAAATTGTACTGTGCTTTTATTGATTATGAAAATGCTTTTGACACTGTTATACACGATGCTTTGCGGATTAAATTAGTTCCGTCTGGTACAAGTAGTTAAATGATAACCATGCTTATGTCCCTATATGCAAATGTTGAGGCGTGTGTTAAACATATGTTATATTCAGAACTGTTCGATATATTTATTGGAGTGAAACAAGGGGAACCTCTTTCTCCTCTTTTATTTATTTTGTTTATTAATGACATTCGGGAGTATTTAGATTTTGAAAATCTAACCCAGAACGATATAATTAAGCTGTTTCTATACACGTTACTAATTGCTGACGACATTGCTCTGTTCACAACTGACCCTAATAGTCTTCAAGCACAACTTGATGCAATACATAGATATTTATGCAAGTTGGGTCTTGAAAATTAATCTAAAAAACTAAAATATGTATTTTTGAAAAATGAAAAACATTGAATCGCTTTGTTTGGTCCATTGATAATAATGTTGTCGAAACAATGGATATCTTCTGTTATTTGGGTATTAAATTCAATTACAATGGAACTTTTTGTAAATGCGGTTAAAGCGCTGAAAGATCAAGCTTTGAAAGCATATAATCACATTGTATCATTTTTTGGTAGAGTTAAACACGACGTTTAGACTAAACTCTTATTGTTCGACTCTATGATTGCTCCTATTCTTATGTATGGTTGTGAGGTTTGGGGTATATATGACATGAAATAGGTGGATAAACTCCACCTTAAATATTGTAAAAACATTCTTGGAGTTCGCTCTCAAACTTCTAATGCTGCTCTACTAAGAGAGCAAGGACGATTCAGAGCACTTAAAGTTTGGTGCAATATCAAATCTTCCCCAACCTCGCTTATAAATAATATATATTGTGAAAAGTTAATGATGTTAGTTTTGTTTACTGCAATGCTAAGGATAACTGGTCTAAATATATGAAGAATGTGTTAGACACCCTCGGTTTTAGTTATGTTTGGTCTTCTGATCATATATCAAATTGTTGTTTTATATCGTTAAGACAACGCCGCCACGATCAATATGTAAAACACTGGACTGACACCATTCATTCACTACCGAAGTTAAATTATTATAAACAACTCAAGTTAAATTTTGAATTTGAAAAGAATCTCGATTTCATAGAAATATAGAATTGCATTAACGGGGTTGCGACTATGTTCTCACATTCTTGAAATTGAAGTTGGAAGGTACAATCTGAATTTTATTTTTTGTTTGCTTGTCCTTTTTTATGACTTACGTCTACAATTCAATGTTTTCAATTTGTGGAATACCTTGAATAAATTTAGGGTTTTAATATCCTCAAAAGCACAAACAATATAAGACATGTATCTTAATACATTTACAATGCTTTTCAACGACGTTCTGCCAGTATTGACGCAGTTGCTTCATAGTTAGATATTACAATCAAGTAAATTGTTATTGTGTATATACTATGTACGTGTGAAATGTTTTTTGTTAGTTTATTTTGTATTTGTCACCTTTTCAATTTGTGTACATTTCATCCTATGTGTATGTTTATGGCCAAAGGCTTATGTATTGCCGATATTGCAAATTAACTTGGAACTGTAATCTTACTCTTCTTAGGAACTGGGTCTGGTAGCTGTATGGACAAGTTATCCAACTGCGCTGCCTACACTCAAGATGCGTGCACGGGATTGTACGAGCAATGGGCACGTGACAACTGCGCACACTACTGTAACCTCTGTCCAGGTAATTGGTACCTGTTTGTTCATACACTTGCTTTAAGACCTCGTGAGAACCATCTTCCAAACACCCACTGTTACTGTAGACAATTAGTCATTGTCCGTCGCCCGTCGTTGGCGTCGTCGTTAATAAATTAAGAGGTGTTTTAAGTTAAGAAAATGTGTTATATTCTGTTCTCTGCATATGATGTAAAGTAATTGACAAAACATTTGTTGTAACCGCTGTTTCAGCGACGGGTTCTGGTGGTGTAATAACCGGATCCGGTACCGCGGCACCGGGCACTGGGACAGGGACGGGAACGGGAACCGGCACCGGCACTGGCTCTGGATATGTGGAATACAGTGAGTATTTTAAACTCCTCCTTTATTTTAATAGACTTCTTATATCAATAAGGCTGAAACTTCCTGACATTTTATACATTCTAACGCTGTGATTCTAAAACATAAACTATATCTAAAGTATTACAAAAGCAGTCTAAATTTCTGACTGTTCATTGAGAGTAATTGTTAAAGCGACAATATCGTCACCATTGCAGTTATTCGCCCGAGGTCATTCAATGATATTCTTAGACAAAATCAATCTCTTTAAAATCATATCGTGATGTTCGCTTTATTTCACTACGCAGTATGCGATCAGAGAACATGACTTTGGAGGCCATTGCCGCCGTAAAACGATTACTTGGGATCTGATTTTAATGACATTTGGACAGAGTCAGCAGTGTTTTGTTGTATTTTCAGGTGGCGGTTGCGTATATAAGGGTCGGTATTACGGAGCTGGTGACCATTGGTATGACGGCTGTGACTACAACTGTACATGTGAAAACGGACAGACGGGCTTCTACAGGTGTGGAGATAGGTAAGAGAAAACCAAGGGATAGGTTCTTTTTAATTTGTCCCATTCGGGAGCGGCTTGTCTTAAATAGGAGATGTATATGGTAAGTATATGATACATGTATATATAACTAGCACAGGCTGAAGAGTCGTTAGGGAGAGGTCTGTCTTGAAAAGGGAATGTATTACCTGTACAGGCTGAGCCATCGGGAGAGGCCTGTCTTGAATAGGGAATGTATTACCTGTACAGGCTGAGCCATCGGGAGAGGCCTGTCTTGAATAGGGAATGTATTATCTGTACAGGCTGAGCCATCGGGAGAGGTCTGTCTTGAATAGGGAATGTATTACCTGTACAGGCTGAGCCATCGGGAGAGGCCTGTCTTGAATAGGGAATGTATTACCTGTACAGGCTGAGCCATCGGGAGAGGCCTGTCTTGAATAGGGAATCTATTACATGTACAGGCTGAGCCATCGGGAGAGGCCTGTCTTGAATAGGGAATGTATTACCTGTACAGGCTGGCCATCGGGAGGGGTTTGTCTTGTATAGGGAATGTATTACCTGCAAGGTTTGTCTTAAATAGTGAATGTAATACCTTACAGGCTGAGCAATCGGGAGAGGGTTGTCTTGAATAGGGAATGTAATACCTGTACAGGCTGAGCCATCGTGAGAGGTCTGTCTTGAATCGGGAATGCACTACTAGTACAGACTGAGCCATGGGGAGGTGCTTGTTTTGAATAGGGAATGAATTACTTGTACAGGCTGAGCCATCGGGAGAGGCTTGTTTAGAATGGAGAATGTATGACTGGTACAGTCTGGGCCATCGGGAGAGGCTTGCCTTGAAAAAGGAATGTGTTTTAACTAATTCAGGCTAGTATGTATAAATAGTTCAGGCTGAGCCATCGGGAGGGGCTTGTCTTGAATATAGAATGTATTATTTGTGCAGACTGAGCCATCGGGAGAGGCTTGTATTCAATAGGGAATGTATAACTAGTACAGGCTGGGTCATCGGGAGGGGCTTGTCTTGAATAGGGATTCCTAAAACAAGTTCCTGTTTGATGTGGTTCAGGCTAGGTTGCTCCAATAGAATCAGATTACAATATTGGCATAATAAATGGTAGTTGGTGAAATTCAATTGCGTTAGTAACCGTGAGGGCTTGGTAGTTATTACTAAGGAGATTTTAAAGCAAGTTTTGTTCATGCTTCTTAAATATGTTTATATGTTAATGCAATTTGGCAGACGGACAAAACATGTTTCGTCTTGTATGTACAATTAAGCCAATGACTTTTTAAACCCCAATATTGACATGCTTTATCACAATCAGGTGTCCCACGTATAATTTGGCGGCGGGCTGCGTATTGAGGACGGTTGCTGAATAGTGTTGCGGTGTACCGGACTGCACGGGAGCAACGGGCACAGGGACAGGCACCATGACCGGTACGTGTTGCAACATTACCGGAATTTGGATACGTACTATTACTTTTGTACTATGAGCACCATATATAGGAAAATATCTACATTCGCACTCGATTTTTTGAACGATAAATTTTGCGTTCTTTTTGCATGATCCGTTCGACCTTTCGTGATCTCTTACTGACCTGGGGCATGCATATGTAAAACACGAATTAAAAACACTCTCGAAAGTATTCTTTCCTTTATTGTAATTAAATCGCGGAAAAATAAAATGATAAATTTGTGAAAAGGGGAAATGTAAATATAAGCATCGATCCTTATTATTTTTTCCTTTATGCAGTTTGAACGATTTTGCACGGAAAAGAAGAATCACTCCGTAATACCTTTTAAAGCTGTGTAGTTTAACGTCATAACATTATCTTTCGCATTTACTTTATATTTAAATCTTGCATTTTATTGATAGTGTTTATTGCACGTATGTAGAACATTACGGTTTGTGGCGGATCCGGGGTCTAGTTGTAACACACTTGACTGTCAATCCAGAGGTCGTAGGTTCGATTCCCCGCCGCACCACTAAGAATATTTCTAATCGTCTTCCGCCAGGGACGTTCAATGGAGGTCATACACTGGTGCACGTTAAAGAACCAGGGCTACATTCTGTCAGTGCACTTTGCTCCAAAAACCTAATATGACTAACAATCTTATCGGAGCACTCGCCGAATGGGCCTTGCCCAAGTGTGAGAATAAATAAGCTTACACACACCCTGTGTAGTTTGTATTTTGAGTTGGCCTGTGGTCTTACAGGTCAGACGACCGGCTGTTACTACAAGAACAACGTGTATACGCAGAGCCAGACATGGAGGGACGGGTGCGACTATAAATGTGAATGTACCGACGCCTCGATGAAACGATACAGACGCACTGCTCTGTAAGTTGGTCACCTGCTGGTTTCAAAGGCAATGGCAATGCAGCACTTTTATAGAACCCAAGTCTTAATACAAATTATATGAGAATTTAAGTAATTCCGCCATTAAAATTTAAGAAATGAAGACCGCCCCAATTTCATGAAACTTCTTAAGCTTAACAGGATTAAAATGGCTTATATCAATATGCCAATATACATTCTTAGATATAAGGGACTTAAGAAGTTTCGAAACATTAGGGCCTGGGGCCGCATTGATCAAGCAAATTTGTGAATATTTCGAAGTTAGTGAACATTTCGTAGTATTTGACAACGATTATTTAAAACACACTCTACTTTACATGAAATTTATTCATATACATTATATTGTTTAAACCATTTTCTTGCTTATTTTCATATTTTCATGTACAAATATTGTCTGTTTTCTTTCAATTCAACAAAAAGGCTATTTTTCACTAATTTAAAAATTGTCACTAAGATGCATTATGCATACGATCCCCTCGGGCTGTATTTACAAAGCATATTAGTGAGTAATTGTAAGAAAATCAATATAATATTAGAAGATTATTTCAAGAAAGGGTATATTTTTATGAACTTTATGCATATGCATCTATTCGTGTCCATATTTTGTATACAAACATTGTTAGTTTCTTTTCCTTAAAATGCAAGTTGAAAAAAGGACAACTTTCCATTTAGTTCAAAATTTAACATTACGACCATTGTTCCGCCATATCCGACACTATTTACACAAGAATGACAACTCGAATTAACTACTTATCCATGCCATTATGTTCTCCTATGAATGTCGCACCGCAAAATCCATGAACAATTGTGTCGTCGTTCTTGCCCACCAGTATCATTATTTGCGGCATACATGGATTAAATCTGATCTTAATCGCGTGAACTTTCCAAATGCAAAAATGATTGACCAAATTTAATATTTATTTCTTCACCATTAACGTGTAACAAGAACCTATACTGACATGCTTAAATACACATGTAGATCAGGCTGGTATTCAATGTTGGATCTAAGAACGATGTAGCTAATCGGATTAATGATTATTAATAACTAACCAATAGAGTGAATTATGTCAAATATGAATGACTGTAAGATTGATTTGATATGCATAATGAATACAACCCCTGTGTCATTTTGACAAGTGCTAGAAACTTTACTTTCACGGTAGATCATATCTTTGAATATTATCCCAAGTTTCCTGGACTCCTATTATTTATTTTATGTCTCTTTACACGTGCTTGGGTGTATTGTAAGCCATGGATATGTCTGTTCTTCAAGTCTTATATCATTAACGTCCTTCAGTTTGCTAAATGAACATTTTTCTCTTAACAGATGTGTGGTGTGGAACCTTCCCCCGACCTGCCACTTGGACGCTCCAGCCCCCGGAAAGTGCTGCCAGACTCCCAACTGCCCTTCAGATGTCGTCCTAAGTTACCCACCAGGCTATACGGTGGAATAAGAAACGCTTCACGACGTTTTCAAGACGTTCGGTCACTTTTATAAAGTTTTTTTTGTACAAAAGTTATGAGTTTTAATTGTCTGAGATTTTTCTTGAAATATTTGTTCATTGTGTTTTGTAAATAAATTACAAGATGTTGAAATGTTCCTGTTCTGTTTGTTTGTTTATTCTTTTAATAATGTTACTTTGCGTTGGGTGTTGGTTCGATTAAAGCGACACTCTTGTTAAAAATCAATACATATACATGTATAACAAACATGAGTGATAAACCTTTATCTACTTACTTAATAATTCTTCTATGGAAAATATAACTTACTGATAACAAGATTGTAACCGTGTACTTAAAAGCTAACAAAGGCAAAAATAATGAGTGATCAAAGATTTACCATGAAATTCTATCATCTCATAAGGTAGAATACCGTGTTTTCTGCATCTTTCTTTCAAATTAAACTCAATATCCTTCATAAGAACCATTGTTGTTTTTTACATGTATTCATCATTTTTGGTATACTTAAACAATTGTATTAACTATGGTAAATCTTATTTGGGTATATGAGTGCTTCTTTAACGAGACTGAACAACTCCAGTTGCGATATAATGCTACCAAATGCATAGATTTCATCGATATCTTTTTTACTTCACATACATCTATAAAATAGGCTTCTAAGCGCAAACTCTGTAAGTTATTTGTATACTGATAATTATTTTTTAGGGAACAACACAGTAGTTATTTGCAAATGTTAGGCTCCCAAATAGACAAAACGCTATGAGATGACGCATAGTTAAGTTTATACTTAAGAGGTGTTTAAACGGTTTGCAACATTATATTTTAAACTCAGTTTCACAACAACAACAATGTCTCCGTACATGAGAGACGGGGTCCTGGGTGGGGTTGGGGCGGGTGGTGGGGGAGCAAAAGAAACAGGCGAATAAGCGAAAACACAAAGGATTTCTATGTTGTACACTGTCAGTAAATGTCGGTCATGTTAGGTCAAAGGTTTGTACGCATTTTTTAAAATGAGATTAAAGGGACTAGACACCAGATGATACAATTGCAAGAAGAAAAGAAAATAGTCGAACACTTACATAACATTGACATCGTTTATACATCGTATTGAATCTAACTTACTGATCTATCACATCGCAAACGAAACTTGCATCTTTCGCAGATTTTGCGCATTTTTAAACTTCGAAAGTTACCGGGGTTGTCTCTTACTTAAAATCAAGTTATTTTGAAAATAGCGTCAGCTTATTTATCTGTACTCCTCACGTGACTTTCAAATACTTAATATTCACACTTCATGGCTTTCCGGAAGAAACGGACAAATGATGAATATTATTAGTCTAAGAACTGAAAGGGACTATATACGACAATGCACCCATTGTGATTTATTAATAGACAATTAAGTTGTGCATCGAATTTGCTTCTGTAGTCCTCATGATGCGAAACGGCATTTGATGTGGAGATATGTTCTCACCAACTCTGACACTCCATTGAATTATGCTAGTTTCATTTCTTTAAGGCCAGTCATACAGAGCAATAAACTGATTGAATGTGCTGTTCATTGCCTCATAAGAAACACATCTGTATATCTTGTGAACCTCATTTGCAGCTTGTTCACATAGTTTTCTGAGAAATTTTATAAACCCAAACATGCTGGCACATCATAACTGATATATCGTTATGACTATTTATATGTATTATTTATCTGTAGAAAGGATGTGATATTCATTAAGCAAATTTATCTAGATATTTCGTTTTCGTATCTAGGAAATGCATGCAATACGGATATTGTCTTAAAGTGTGTGTATATAATATTGGTCTCTAAATTGTGCTTTATATTTACTTATACAGTTAAGTAAATATTGATAAAGCAATATGAAAAAGACACAGGTCTGGTAATACCATTTTCGTGGAATTCCAATTTATGTACTCGAAAATGAATTATATAAGTGTGAATGCTGTTTAAATATTTCTTTAATTGCATACTGTCATGTTGTAAACTTGTATGTTGTACATTTATAAACTGTAGTTTTGCTCTTCATAGCATTATGGAGGAAATAAAAGTATATATAAAAGTATATATAGGAAAACTGCTGCGAAACAACGTAGACACAGATTTGTCATCAACATCAGTGATGCAATTGATCAAAGGAAACCCTTGAAAGAGCCTTTAACTCTGCTGGAAATGACAGCGAGTTGTGATGCGCGTATTGACAGTTTTGTGTGTGTAGCCATCACATGACTTGCAAGCTGTCGGAAAAAAAATCATTCCGCGCTTTTTTAAACTGAGAAACCATTTTGCGCTTTTTAACGGGGAAACTCAGCTGAGACAGCGACATGACAATGGCGGTTATTCTTTAAATCATGTAAAAAATGCATTATCGGTTTCATGCTAGCTCGCAGCTTGTCTGGAGGAAATACTGTATATGCCCATTGTGGGACCATCTGGTGTCTGGTCCCTTTAAAGCAGTTATGAAACGTTTTGGGTTAGGAAAAAGGTCAATGAGATAATGAAATTGTACCTGCTGTCGGTCCATAAGTTCAAGTTTTATCAGTTGTGTGTGTTTATTGGTTTGCTTCACATTTAAAAATGCATTATCGGTTTTGTTCTTCATAACGAATGAATATTTAAATATATGTAGGATAAAAATTCATGGAGTGCTAGACAATGTTCCATTTCGTAATCCATACATAAATATTTGCATAGCTAATCTTTTCAGCGATAGAAGTCACACTGACAAATAAATTGATACATTTGTTTGATAAGCTCAAAAGACATTAAATGTCCTCTGTTACTGTCATTACTCATGTAGGAAAAGGTATGAACTTTTTGGACAAACTTCACTTGCGGATCCAGGGATGGGGGCACCCGGCGCCCCCCCCCAAAAAAAAAATAAATAAAAAAAATAAAACAAAAATAAAAAATAAAAAATAAATAAAAAATAAAAGTAAAATACATTCGTTTACTTTATATGTTAATATCGGAGAAAATAATAATAAAATACGCTCGAAATGCACTATTTTGGACCAGAAATTGTTAAAAATTTCTGAGAGAGGGCCGAAAGTCAAAAGGTCCAAATCTAAGCCCCTCTTACGTCAATTTTGGAACCACCCCTGAACTTTTAAAGCATATAGGCCGCGATGTAAGCGTACATTTGGTGCATTTAAGGTTAACAGCTAGTACTTTTCGTCGATGTAAAATTCGTAAAAAATATCGATTAAGGTAATGTGCTATTCAGAGATCCAGCTGAAACTTTGATGTTCATGTTCAACAGTTTTAAAGACAGACTTTTTACATAATGGTTTGGGGTGATAAACTCCAAAAAAGGTTTTCAATTCATTTTACATTCATGCCATGCACATATCGAACAAAATAACTATTGAGAAACATAATTATTTTGCTTTTAGAACAGAACAGTAAACACAAATTTATTTCAGCAGAAACAAGGTTGTTATAGCCAGTGACCATTTAAGTTATTTATCATTTGAATGACGGTTTGCACTGAAATTCTTGCCAGAAGACATAAATAAATATACATGTATAAGCAGTACTATTCAGAAATAAATTATTTTGAGAGATACTAACTAGCAGTTCCGCTTTTGGCGATTATTGTTCGTATTTTCTCTTAAAAGGTGAATAGTATAAATATAAACGTAATCGCGATTCATTGAAATGGTAAACAGCTATCGCACGTGCCCTCAGGTCGATTGTTCTCAATCGGAAATACATTATACATACAGTCGAACCCCGTTGGCTCGGCGGGAATGTTTACAGTCAGTAAATAGAAATCGGTCCCTTACATCCACATCGAGCCAACGATAAATTCGAGCCAAGCGAGTTCGAGCCAACGGGTTCGACTGTACTTATATTTTTCCAAAACCTTTATTTAAATACTGTTTACATGAACAAAAATACAGCTAGAATTCTTATTGGCACTTTTTCTTAAATGGCATAAATATCGCCTGTTTTTCAAAGAAACGACTGGAAGCATTGTCGTAGGCTTGGTGTTTTTGTCGGCGTCGTTGTTATAACGGTACCAATTTAACCTTTGTCATAGCTCAAAAGCCTTTCCAGATATTCAAATGGAATTTGGTACATATGTTGCCAAAGGCAATTAGCACATCTATGTTTAATAGGTCAGCAACGCTGTCTTTAATAGTTAATGATATTACTCCGAAAAATAACAAAACAGACGGGCGTTGGTGTTCGCACAACGGCGCTCTTGTTTCGTTTAAGAAACATTAAACAGTATTTTATTCATCTATATTGGTGCGTTTTGCACTTAACTAGTGCGTTTTGTTTTGGCGAACTTCACCAGTTCCACTTTTTACCCCCGTGCGAAAGGGACATTTAGTTAAACCGAAGTACACCATATGCTTCGCTCTTTTAGATAAGTGTTTGTTTCAAGAGTTGATAATAGTTTTAAAATTATACATGCAGTCACTCCTTTTTAGGATGACAATGACGATCTTCAAGTCGTTTTGTAATGAAAAATTATACTTAAATGTTGATTATGCTATTATATACTAGGTACGACAGAGATGTTAACAATTCAGGGCAAAAGTTCCTTAAAAGAACAAATTAATACATCCTATACTTAATTATTACCTTTTGTATTTCATCTTATACGGATACTCGAATGGACACCTGGCTGCATTAAAATTTCATAAGTTGAAAGGGAATGTTGATCACTTTTTGAAACATCTTGAATGTTGCGAATGTCGTCAATGTCTTGAATGTTGCTAATGTCGTCAATATCTTGAATGTTGCAAATGTCGACAATGTCTTGAACGTCGTCAATGTCTCGAATGTTGCGAATGTCGTCAGTATCTTGAATGTTGCGAATATCTAGAATGTTGCGAATGTATTGAATGTCGTCAATATCTTGAATGTTGCGAATGTCTTGAATGTCGACAATATCTTGAATGTCGTCAATAACTTGAATGTTGCGAATGTCGTCAATATCTTGAATGTTGTTGCGAATCTTGTAAATATCTTGAATGTTGCGCATGTTTTTGTGAATGTCGTCAATATCTTTAATGTTGCGAATGTTGTTGTGAAAGTCGACAATATCTTGGATGTTGTGAATGTCGTCAATATCTTAAACGTTGCGAATGTCGTCTTGTCTTTAATGTAACAAATGTCATCAATATCTTGAATGGGAATGTCGTCAATATCTTGAATGTCGTAAATATCTTGAATGTTAATGCGAATGTCGTCAATATCTTGAATGTTGCGAATGTCTTCAATATCTTGAATGTTGCGAATGTCGTCAATATCTTGAATGTTGTTGCGAATGTCGTCAATATCTTTAATGTTGCGAATGTTGTCAATATCTTGAATGTTGCGAATGTCGTCAATATCTTGAATGTTGTTGCGAATGTCGTCATTATCTTGAATGTTGCGAATCTCGTCAATATCTTGAATGTTGCGAATGTCGTCAATATCTTGAATGTTGCGAATGTCTTCAATATCTTGAATGTTGCGAATGTCGTCAAAATCTTGAATGTTGTTGCGAATGTCGTCAATATATTAAATGTTGCGAATGTCGTCAATATCTTGAATGTTGCTAATGTCATAAATATCTTGAATGTTACGAATGTCGACAATGTCTTGAATATTGCGAATCTCGCGAAGGTGCTCTGAGCATACAAACTCGAATGTCGCAAATGTCGTTTATACCTATATTTGGATGTTGAATGCCGAAAGTCGTATGTTCATCCAGTTTCACACAGCAAGGAAATTAACCAAGTTTTTTTTTAAAAAAAGCCTAGCTTTGACATTAACATAAGTTGCGCACCGGGCGATACAAACCTATGCATATTATATATAGCGACGGAAGCGTTTTAATCTACATTCTATTTTTATAACCAAATCACTGTCTGTACCAGCCCACGTCAAGCCAATGTTGTGGTAAATAAAAAAATAGATCTAGATTTATTTTTTGTATTTTCAATGTTTAGATGGTACCATCTCCCAGGACCTGTTTGTATACACATAATAACATCCAGGTCACATGACCAATGTCAACTTTAGGTGAAAAGGAAAGAAAATGAAACTTGTTTAAACCGTTTAACCCGAGTTAGAGACGATAATTTATCTCTTTAATAGTTTCATACAAATACAAAGTACAGTTTAAAACAATAAATTGCAAACAAAATTCTTCCCCCCAGCGGATGTTCCTATTCATACTTGCAGATAAACCCATTGGCGAGTGACCCAAATCGCGCCATATCTAAGTACAAGCGCTATCTGAGCCCATGGCTCGCTTTGGGGCATCTATAAAAAGCGCATTCCTACGAAACTCGGGCATTTATCCTCCGACAATGCTCAGGAATTTTCTGGTAGCCCTCGTGGGCCTAACGGCAGCCCGAGGGGTCCAGGCAGCGGCCACGACCCCGGCACCAAGTAAGTACCACCCCTGGGGTTCTTATTGTATTTTTGCGATTGTTTATTAATATTTTGCGTTCATAACTAGATGCTTATAAATGTTTGTCTAACTTAATTGTACCCGTGTCTGTTATAAAAAAAATAAGGCAAATAGTAATATCGAGGAGAAACAAGCAAACCACAATACTCTTATTTTTTGCAATAGTTCAATTTTATACGCGCTATCAGAAGAATACTACAATGTCTAATGAGGTTATTGTTGCATAATTGTACTTGTATATATTTTGTTTGTGGTTAAAGTGATTGTTTACTTTCACGCGCATGTGGTCACATAAGGCAAGCAATATCATCGGGTGATAGTAAACAATAAGACGATATTCATTATTTATTTATTTATACGCTCTTAAATTGAAGAAATCTTAGTGTTTCTATAAAAGTTATTATCAATGAAAAATGCAACACTATCATTGTTATTCAAATGTAATTGCTATATTCTCCTTTCTATCAATATGTATATGGACATGTCGGTCTCCTAGAACTATACACATGGAGGCAATTAAATGGGAAAAAATACGTTTTATTTGAAAGATTCTGTTTATTTCTTACAGTCTTTATCTGCTTTTATGAATCAGTTGTTATATAACTTGGGTGTTTCCATTTGTGTGTGGGGCATTTTTTCAAGTTTTCTGTTCATTAATTTAACGTTCATCGATTCTGACGAATGCACCAAAAAATAGTTTCATAGAGTGAAAGGTAATGTATCGTTACAGAATGACAGAAGGATGCAATCTTAACAAATGTAGAGCAAGCGTCACTGCGATTGTAAAACGGTCCGTTAACTCTTCCCAATATCTTATTTGTACCACATGTAACCATAACAGAAGAAACACACGAGTGCCACAACAACATCCTAAAGAAAACGATTACTAGATTTTTTAGAATCTAACGAAACTATTACTTATTTAAAGATGCACTCTTACTCCCAAATATGATTCAACAAAATTAATACAATTGTTTTAATTTACCAAAAAGGCTGTACAAATGTCGAAAACAATGGCTCTTATGAAAAATACCGAGTTTAATTTGAAAGAAAGGTGCAGAAAACACGATATTTCTATCTTCTGAAACGATAGTAGATCACAGTATATCTTTTAGCATTCACCAATCATTTAATATTTCTGGGTTTTTAGCTATTAATTACACGGTTATAATCTTGTTATCAGTAAATAATATTTTCCATAAATGCATAATTTTGTAAGTAGTTAAAGTTTTATCACTCAAAACTTATCTTTGTTATACATGTGTATGTCTTGATTTTGAAAAAGATTGTCACTTTAACAATTCTGTTTCACAGACTGCGGATCGAACCCGGCCGATATTGTGTTCCTCCTCGACTCTTCCGGTTCCGTCGGGAGCACGAACTTCCAGAAACAGCTCGATTTTGTCTCACGCTTCGCGCAGACTTTCGACATCGGACCGCGCAATGTCGAAATCGGCATCGTCACGTTCGCGGCCACCCCGCACAACGAGTTCAATCTCAACACATACTCAACCAAACATGATCTGGTTGCAGCCATCCACAAAGTTGGGTAAGAAGCGTGAGTTCTTTCTTTGTAACCCGACCTGCTAATACTCCAAAACTGTTACGTCTATGAGCTTTAACGAATGAAAGGCCGTATTTGGTCGAAACAAGCTCTTGAGTCACAAAAACAACACAAATTGTTTCATTTTCTTTGAATTCAAGACTAGTGTCTTATTATTTATTTGGGGGCATTGCTTGCACTGATGCAGTTACATAGACTTTTATTTTTTTTCTCCCACCGCTCATAAGTAGATCCAAATATATGGCCATGCTGGAAATCCTTTTCTCCCACCCCTGATAAGTAGATAAATGAATGGCCATGCTGGAAATCCTTTTCTTACCCATTAGCAAAAATAAAAAAGTAGCCGTATGCAAAAATTAAATTAAAGACATTTTTGCTATATTTTATTTTAATGAGGTGGGAGAAAAAGCATCTACCATGGCCGTTCGGGTAAGATAAGTTCATCCCAACCCTCACGCAAGGTGTTTTGCGGAAATTCGGTAAACCTGGATTGCGCAAAACACCCTACACTCGGGTTGGGTTACACCTAACAGCTCGGCCATGGAAGATACGTATAATATCGTACAATTTTAAAGACCTCACCATTGGCTGCATTAGTATCAGATTGAACATGTATAGTTGTTGTTTTTTAAGGGGTGCAATGATTTAGGGGCCGCATTTCAGTATATTTCAAGCAAAACTCTGCATTTCATTTTTTGAATTACGAAAATTGTCAATTGTCAAAGGTCGCATAAACTATCAAAAGATACTTAAAAATACAAAAGATTACCAACAAATTATCTTTCGAACGCACCTTATCATAAAATTAAGATGCATAAGCCTTTTATTTATGTTTTTATCAACATATGTGACACGTATCACATGGGCGGTACTCGCAGTGACCTTGTCCTCAAGTGAATGCAATTATAAACATATATGACAGGCACCACAGGGGCGGTACTAGCACTGACCTTGACCTCAAGTAAATGTAATGATCAACATATATGACAGGTAACACACGGGCGGTACTAGCACTGACCTTGCCCTCAAGTAAATACAATTATCAACATATATGACAGGTATCACAGGGGCGGTACTAGCACTGACCTTCCCCTCAAGTAAATACAATTATCAACATATATGACAGGTATCACAGGGGCGGTACTAGCACTGACCTTGCCCTCAAGTAAATACAATTATCAACATATATGACAGGTATCACAGGGGCGGTACTAGCACTGACCTTGCCCTCAAGTAAATACAATTATCAACATATATGACAGGTATCACAGGGGCGGTACTAGCACTGACCTTCCCCTCAAGTGAATGCAATTATAAACATATATGACAGGCACCACAGGGGCGGTACTAGCACTGACCTTATCCTGAAGTAAATGTAATGTTAACATATATGACAGGTAACACACGAGCGGTACTAGCACTGACCTTGTCCTCAAGTAAATACAATTATAAACATATATGACAGGCACCACAGGGGCGGTACTAGCACTGACCTTGTCCTCAAGTAAATACAATTATAAACATATATGACAGGTATCACAGGGGCGGTACTAGCACTGACCTTGTCCTCAAGTAAATACAATTATAAACATATATGACAGGCACCACAGGGGCGGTACTAGCACTGACCTTGCCCTCAAGTAAATGCAATAATCAACATATATGACAGGTATCACACGGACGGTACTAGCACTGACCTTGCCCTCAAGTAAATGCAATAATCAACATATATGACAGGTATCACACGGACGGTACTAGCACTGACCTTGCCCTCAAGTAAATGCAATAATCAACATATATGACAGGTATCACACGGACGGTACTATCACTGACACTGCCCTCAAGTAAATGCAATAATCAACATATATGACAGGTATCACACGGACGGTACCAGCACTGACCTTGCCCTCAAGTAAATGCAATAATCAACATATATGACAGGTATCACACGGACGGTACTAGCACTGACCTTGCCCTCAAGTAAATGCAATAATCAACATATATGACAGGTATCACACGGACGGTACTAGCACTGACCTTGCCCTTAAGTAAATGCAATAATCAACATATATGACAGGTATCACACGGACGGTACTAGCACTGACCTTCCCCTCAAGTGAATGCAATTATCAACATATTTGACACGTATCACACGGGCGGTACTATCACTGACACTGCCCTAAAGTAAATGCAATAATCAACATATATGACAGGTATCACACGGACGGTACTAGCACTGACCTTCCCCTCAAGTGAATGCAATTATCAACATATTTGACACGTATCACACGGGCGGTACTATCACTGACACTGCCCTAAAGTAAATGCAATAATCAACATATATGACAGGTATCACACGGGCGGTACTAGGACTGACCTTGCCCTCAAGTAAATGCAATTATCAACATACATGACAGGTATCACACGGACGGTACTAGCACTGACCTTGCCTTCAAGTAAATGCAATAGTCAACATATGTGACACGTACCACAGGGGCGGTACTAGCACTGACCTTCCCTTCAAGTAAATGCAATAATCACATATATGACAGGTATCACACGGGCGGTACTAGCACTGACCTTCCCCTCAAGTAAATGCAATAATCAACATATATGGCAGGTATCACACGGGCGGTACTAGCACTGACCTTGATCTCAAGTACATGCAATTATCAACATATTTGACAGGTATCACACGGGCGGTACTCGCACTGACCTTGCCCTCAAGTACGTGGAGGCGAACAGTTTCACCGAAGCCGCCGGCGACAGAGCAGGAGTCGCAAACATCCTCATTGTAATGACAGACGGCAAGTCGAACGTGCCGGCAGAAACCGTCAAAGAGTCTGCTCATATACACAGCAATCTTAATGCTAAGGTAGGAAGACCTTTAAAGGCATTTCTTGTTGTTTTGTGTATTTTGCTTTAACAACAATAAGGTATTGGCTACTGTAATGTCCCCGGTAGTTTCCGACATTGCTTTGAATCTGAACTAATGTGTAATTCACACATTATATTTACCTTCGTTTAAGTTTTGGTCAGTTTCAATTATAGTTTTTATTCAAAAACTAGGCCCATATGGGCATCAGTTTCACAAACAAAATACTCAATGCATAAACATAGCATTGCATGATTAACATACAAGCGAACACATGTATGCACAAATACATTGTTTTTGTTAATTAAGGAAACATCCGATGCATTATGAAATTATATTTTACCGTACTATAATGGAAAAGTCAATTGGGTCAAACTGGGCTAAATGGCCCCGACGGGTCCCACAGCTTCAAATACGAGTGCATGACTGGGTGGCTTACATGGTTTACCTTTCTAGATGAAATTCAGCCATTTGTTAGTGAAAAGAGATTATTGTTTGCCAGACATCAAGGTTATATGTTAACGTTATATGTCACTGTGTGTATACCACGTGATAAATTACGTCATAAATGCTACGTCGGAAGGCAATATTTTGATTTGAAAAAAATACTTTAAACAAAGATAACTTCACTATTCACCATTTTAAATGAAACATAGCGCAGTCTACGCCGATTACAGAGCCCTGCCTTTGGTCTTTTACCAGAGTTTGATTGAGAGTTTAGTTTCATTAAACACTTCGGCAAACCTTTTCACAATACGGCCGTCTGACGTAGCACTGTCAAAACATGATTTTGGAAACAGGTTTGTCGAAGTGTTTGATGAAACTAATGACTTTACCAAATTTCGGTCATAAAACAAATGCAGGGCTCTTTAAGAGGCATAGACTGCCCTTTGTTTCATTTAAAATATAATTTAAGTCTTCATTTTAAGCAAAATGTTGCCTTCCGACATAGCATATATGACGTAATTTATCACGTGGTTTACACACACTGTATGTGCATGCACTCGTATTTGAAGTTGTGTAAGTCTGGGCCATTTAGCAGCAGCTACATGCTTATACATTATATAGTTACGATGGAATTTAAAAGTGAACTTACTATTGAGTATAAATAACCGTTAAGTGTTCTGACAAAATTGTAACTCATCTAGGTGACCTTACTTTTAACCTTGTATGAATTGAAGACCGAGTTGTTTAGACAAGATAATGTTACTAAGGAAAGTTTCACTAACATCCTGAATAAAACTTCCGACACTTTACGGATTACTGATATCAAAAGTTTAGATTATAAACATTTTAAAAGATTAATAAATGAGTATCAAAGACTTTTAACCACTTGAATATCATTTGAGACCTGTTTTATCACACAAGATCCTCTTGGTGTTCCTGTTTATAGATTCATGAACGTGCTTGTTGAACACGTACGGTATCTTTTGGAACGCGGCCATATTTTGTTACAAAATATTTCTTTCTCTTTTAAAACCGTTCGTTTGACTTGTATGAATAATGACGGAAATGATAATAAAGAAGAAGGAGGAGAAGAAGAAGAAGAAGAAGAAGAAGAAGAAGAAGAAGAAGAAGAAGAAGAAGAAGAAGAAGAAGAAGAAGAAGAGGAAGAACAAGAAGAACAAGAACAAGAACTAGAACAAGAATGATACTAAAACTAATTCTCATACTAATAATAACAATAAAAAATATATTAAAAAAAAATAAAAAATAAATAAAAAAATATAATAATAATAATAATAATAATAATAATAATAATAATAATAATAATAATAATTATAATAATAATAATAATAATGATGATGATGATGATGATGATGATGATGATGATTATATGGAGCACAGAAATGGTTTTGTTTAACATCAAATATTTTATTGTTCACCATTCAAAGAACATTGATTTAAGATATTTCATAAATATTATAATTTTAACCCTTATGTCGAGATATGCATTTTTCAAACGATTGCTTCCATAGAGACCTGCATATGTGAAAAGATGATAAATGATAATTCAAGATTTTTTTGTAACCCTGTGTTTCGCATGCTCTTAATCTGTCTTTAAAATGATATTTATTGTAAATGTACGTGAAGTTAGCGGCCTAGCGGCGTGAAGTTAGCGGCCTAGCGGCGTGAAGTTGGCGGCCTAATTATTTTTTCTATTTCCAAGTTATTGTTAATGCGTTTTTATTTAAAACAATGATAAATCAAGGTTTTTTATTCATACAGTTACATAGCGGCCTTAAATTGTTATCTATTCAGAACATTTTTCTTTACCTTTTATTCTAAAACAATTTTAAATTAACTGTTTTATGCACGAATTATCACTCTGAAGCGTTTATCAACTTTTTTTTCAAAAAAGTCGATTAAGAACTTCAGCGACCTAGCGGCATAGCGGCGTGAAATTAGCGGCCTAGCGGCCTAGCGGCCTAAATTGAATCCTATTTCAAAGCATGTATACAAGCATTTTCTTCTAAAACAATGACATTTTAACTGTTTTTATGCTCAAATTAACACATTGAAGCGATTATCAACAGTTTTTTTTTCCAAAACGTCGATAAAGCAGTCAGCTAATTCAAAGCATTAAACATGCCTGTTCTTCTAAAACAATGATGTATTTACTGTTTTAATGCACACATTATCACTCTGAAGCGTTTTTCTTTTTTTTCCAAAAAAGTCGATCGAGCACTTCAGCGGCCTAGCGGCGTGAAGTTAGCGGCCTGGCGGCCTAGCGGCCTAGCGGCCTAGCGGCCTAAAATGTTTTCCTATTTCAAAGCATGTATACATTCATTTTCTTCTAAAACAATGACATATTAGCTGTTTGAATGCACAAATTAACACTTTGAAGCTATTAGCGATAATCAACATATTTTTTTTCAAAAAAGTCGATTGAGCAGTCAGCTATTTCAAAGCATTAAAAATGCCTGATCTTCTTAATCAATGATATATTTACTGTTTTTATGCACAAATTATCACTCTGAAGCGTTTTTCAACTTTTTTCAAAAAGGTCGATCGAGCACTTCAGCGGCCTAGCGGCCTAGCGGCGTGAAGTTAGCGGCCTGGCGGCCTAGCGGCCTAAAATGGTATCCTATTTCAAAGCATGTATACAAGCATTTTTTCTAAAACAATGACATATTAGCTGTTTTTATGCACAAATTAACACTTTGAAGCTATTAACGATTATCATCATTTTTTTTTAAAGCGTCGATAAAGCAGTCAGCTATTTCAAAGCATTAAACATGCCTGATCTTCTAAAACAATGATATATATTTACTGTTTTATGCACAAATTATCACTATAAAGCGGGGTTTTTTTCAAAAAAGTCGATCGAGCACTTAAGCGGCCTAGCGGCCTAGCGGTGTGAAGTTAGCGGCCTGGCGGCCTGGCGGCCTAAAAGTGCTCGATCGACTTTTTTGGATTTTTTTTAAAAAACGCTTCAGAGTGATAATGTGTGCATAAAAACAGTAAATACATCATTGTTTTACAAGAACAGGCATGTTTAATGCTTTGAATTAGCTGACTGCTTTATCGACGTTTTGGGAAAAAACTGTTGATAATCGCTTCAATGTGTTAATTTGTGCATAAAAACAGTTAAAATGTCATTGTTTTAGAAGAAAATTCATGTATATATTCTTTGAAATAGGATTCAATTTAGGCCGCTAGGCCGCTAATTTCACGCCGCTATGCCGCTAGGTCGCTGAAGTGCTAGATCGACTTTTTTGAAAAAAAGTTGAAAAACGCTTCAGAGTGATAATTTGTGCATAAAACAGTTAATTTAAAATTGTTTTAGAATAAAGGTAAAGATAAATATTCTGAATAGATAACAATTTAAGGCCGCTATGTAACTATATGAATAAAAAACCTTGATTTATCATTGTTTAAAAAAAACGCATTAACAATTGCTTGGAAATAATTAGGCCGCCAGGCCGCTAGACCGCTAGGCCGCTAACTTCACGCAGCTAGGCCGCTAGGCCGCCAGACCGCTAACTTCACGCCGCTAGGCCGCCAGGCCGCTAACTTCACGCCGCTAGGCCGCTAACTTCACGCCGCTAGGCCGCTAATTTCACGCCGCTAGGCCGCTAGGCCGCTAATTTCACGTACATGTGGTGTAAACATATTTTATTTCATGAAAAGGGTACAAAAGGCAACGTATATTTTACACAAAATTTAAGAATTTGATCTGAAGGTAAAAAGCTTATAAAGATCTTCTTCGGCTACTTCAATAACTCAAACTGCAAGTACTCGCCGATCGGGATAGGTATTAATTGCACATGTCCGTCTAGACATTTATGAATGAAAAAAACAACGTATGGTTTATCAAATATCAGATTACAAAATTAAATGTATATATGTTATACAGTCATATACATAACATATTGAAACGGATAAAAACGAAGGCAGAGCGTATATAATGTTTATTTCCGAAAAATATCTTACCAAAGTTGATTATTTGTTTTAGATTTTCGCGATCGGTATCGGGTCCGGCGTGGACAAGGCGGAGTTGCAGACGATCGCCACGAACAGCCAGCACGTGTTCAATGTGAGCAGCTTCGACGCCCTCAACACCCTACAGGCCGAGCTGAAAAAGACAGCGTGCAGAAGTAATATTTTATTCAAATTAATACGTGAACACAGAATGCTTATCAATGTTAGATTTATGTTTCATATATCAATATAAGAACCAACTTTTTATATGGATGTTCGGGAAGCTTAAAGCTGCACTATCACAGATTGAACGTTTTGACAACTTTTTTAAATTTTTATCTTGGGACGAGCCAATTTATGCGAAAATGCATGGAAACAAGTGACATAAAACTGCTGACAAAAAATCAGATCGAAGATATTCACATTTGAGTTAAAAAATGATGTTTTATGAACTTTTCTAAAAACCTTTAGTAACGCTTTTAGCCATAAAACATCAATTTTTGAACAAATATATGAAAACCTGCGATCTTAGCTTTTGCCAGCTGTCTTTTATCACTGGTTTTCTCATTCCAAAAAAAGTTGTGAAAACGGTAAATCTGTGAGAGTGCAGCTTTAAGATGTTGTTCCAATAAAATAAGTAAAATCTGTACTCCTTACCATACCACCCCGTCTTTGAGGCGGTTTGATTTATCACCTCTGTAACAGTAACATTTTACTTTTACAAAATTATTTCTGTGAAACATCAACATGGCTCTGAATTAGACCAGCTTGCTTATGGAAAAGGCTGCATTTTTTTCCGACGGATTTTCTTTTATTTATTATAATGAACCTGAAGTAGTATACATTGTGATGCTTGCCTCCATTGCTGCCTTGTACTTCAATGTATTGAACGTGTGACTAGGTCTGAAAGTATGATTTTATTACATTATTATCATGCTTTAATATTACGTTGTTTAAATAACTGTTTCAGCCCTGTGTCACTACAAGGGCCTGTATTACCGACAGGGCGAGTCCTGGTATGACGGATGTGGACTCCAGTGCCGCTGTGAGGACGCCCTGAACCACTACTACCAGTGCACGGACAGGTAAACATGGACACCCAACCATGATGGCAATGATTGTTTAACCATCGTAAAATATCTATTAAGTAGTAAACGGGATGATATTCGGAAAAACATGTAGACATCGTTTGAACTTTAGTCGAACCCCGTTTGGTCGAACTCGCTTAGCTCGAATTCCTCGTTGGCTCGAACTGGATGTAAAGGACCGATTTCATTAAACTGAAGGTAAGCAATACCGTGCGTTCGAGCCAACGGGGATCTATTGTAGTCGTATATTACGATGGACACGACCATGACCTTACAAGTAACTTTATTTGTTTTCATTTGGATTCTCTTATTCTTTTTTCCTTGCCCTATTCGTTGTAACCCTATTATGGAGTTTTTAGTCTTTAGATTGATTTGTGTCCAAAAATCAGATTCACTTCTAAATATAACCCTCTACAGGTGCCCCAAGTACACCAACGTGCCTTCCACGTGCACATTCGTCGCCGACCCCAAGGACCCACAGTGTTGCCGGGTACCACAGTGTCAGAACGCCGGCGGAAATGTAGGAACAACGGGATTTGTTGGCGCCTTCACCGGATATGGCCACCCAACCAGCATCATATCTTGGCAGATCAGCCATACCAGTTACAACAGTAAGAACGGAGTTCTTTTTATCGCTGTGTAAGGTGATCAACCAATCATTAATTCAAACACAGATGTGGTATAGTTTTAAGTTACAAAATGTTAAATTTGAATATTGTTAATGTTTTAACCGAGTGCTGTTTTATATAGATATTGTGCTATTTAAGAAATAAATTAACACAATTGCTTTATAATCATAGTGATATTATATTTCATTACTTCTCTTATATATTTATATATCATAATCGTAGCATCATTCTGGTGTTACTCAAAAATGAAGTTCATGCAAAAAATGATATGATGGTTTTCAATATACCTTAACACCTGCCTCAGTTAACACCTTAAGGGTGGGGGGGAGCTAAAAACGTCCATCGTCCGGGTTTTTTATGGCAAAAATGAATAAAATATGCCCAAATGCACCATTTCGGACTCGTAATTGTTGAGCTATTTTTGGGTGAGAACTCCCCATGCCAACACGTTATACCTAACCAATTTCGGTTCTGAGGGAAGGGTGCAGGTCAAAAGGTTACGCCCCTAAGTTACACCCCCTCTAACGTCATATATGGATGCGCCCCTGCTTAAGCACCAACACATATTTGCATCCTATTTATGAAGCCAAACTCTCTGTGACTTCGGCCAGTGTATGTGTATATAGGCATGGATAATGAATAATAAGTTTCATAAGCCCCCTTTCAAACTTTCAAATTGAATAACGAAAAGTGCCGACAAAAAACAGCTCCTCTTTAAAATATGTTTATTTAAGCAATCGTAACAACTCGGCCATCTCCGGCAAGCTTCGAGCCAATTCCTAAATCGATACTGGCCGAGGTGTTCCGATTGTCATTTAAGCGGTTAAAAAATAATATCGGCATTCGAATGTTGACTGTTCACACATTCCATGTTATTATGGATTGTGTTTATCTTGTTACATAACACTAGACACATATCAATATCGCAGTAGTATGGCATAAAGGACCTCGATCTGGTCTGCAATTCCCAGTTCACGGCATCGAATACTGCTGCCTTTAATTACATTTTGAGTTCAAGGGGATCTAAATTGCTCAGTCCTGTATATATGTTTTTTATCCTTCAGGCAAATGTCTGTACAAGGGTCAGGTGTACGCCCAGGGCGCCACGTGGCAGGACGGCTGCGCCTACGACTGTGAATGTGTGGACGCCAGCAAGGGAATGTACAGGTGTAATGAGAGGTGAGTGACGTCATTTCCAGTGTAAGGGGATCCATTTCCTCACGCAGTGAGATAGTAAGTGCAATACCTCACGCAGGAAAGATTTTGACATATGTAGTTATAAAATGAAAATACTGAAAGAACGCTTCATGAAAATATGAAATTAGAACAACTCCATTGTTTATAACGAAAGCTTTTAATCGCTATTGCCTTTGGAACTATGAAATTACTTGGAACTATTTCATGTACGCCGTTCGACTCAATACGTTTCCTTTTACGCAGATGCGCAAGAATCGCGTCCGTACCAACTGGCTGTTCTTTCGGCCAGGACCCGCGCGACGCGTGTTGCCAGGTACTGAAGTGTGACGCGGCCCAGACGTTCGGCACGTGCCAGGACAAGGTCAACTGCCAATCGTACGGCAATTACGTATGTGGACAGCAGTATGAAGTATGGGCGAGGGAGAACTGCGGAAAATTCTGTGGCTACTGCGGTGGCGGTACGGGCTGCCTTGTTTGTTTTTTAAATTGGTTATTCATGAGGCTATAGATAGATTTGCGGCTGCTAATTTCCGAATTTTAAACACGTTGTCGCGTATGGTGTATTAATGGAGGTTTTGTATTTCTTCTATACTATTCAACTTTATTGTTGGATGTAATAGTGGTTTCCAAGCGCTAGATTGTGACCGTCAACTTTCTTTTGTTTATTTTTACGTATAGGTACCAACCCGTACTTGGCGACGGCGCCACCTAGCGGCGCATGCGTGGACGCGATCCCGAACTGTGCCCAATACGATGTCAGTGTGTGCACGGACGCCCAGTACCGTCCATGGGCCGTCGCCAATTGCCCAAAACACTGCAACATGTGTGGAGGTATGTGGAAACAATTTAAGCAATGGAATGCATACTTGTTTTTTGCTAGCGCCAAGAAAATATGATTAATGCATAAAATGAAAAATATATCAATGTTCATTCAATTCCACGTCAATTTTTGACACCTTTTTCTAGTCACAGGCAAACGGTCTATGTTTACCTGGGGTCGTATTCAATAAGCATCTTAGTGAATATTTTCAACTTAGTTAGATTTTCGTAATTTTTCAGGCCATTTTTTTTAAATATCCGCTACTTTTGATCAGATCTATTCATGTGCATATATTGTTCAGACCGTTTTCTTGCTTATTTTCATGGTTTTGGTGTACAAAGATTGTTCTTTTTCTTATAATTCAAATAAGAAAATAGCAAGTTTTCTCTAAGTTGAAAAGTGTTTCTAAGATGCTTATTGAAATCCACCCCCTTGCAAGCATTTTAAGTCAAGAATACTAGTACAAGTACGAACAAGTTATATATAGGTTTTCCCATAAGACAATGATATGTTTTATTTTGTTAAGATATGTATTCCCATTATTTACTATTAAACATTTATTCGAGTTTGACATATTTTAGATAAATAAGTTGTATTCATCGTTCATTGTATTTTTCACCTTTTAACACCAGTAAGTTTAAATTGATTGTCAGTGAAGTGTATTATTGAAAACATAATTAAGATTCCCAAGAGTTAAGTCAGAAAGTTTAACTGCTAGATAAAATTACTACGCGATCTACTTGCAGCGGACATTAACGTACCACTTTTTGAGTATGTAAACCGCCCAAATACATCCGAGGTTGTTTTCGATAAAAATGGCCGAGGAGTTCCGAATGATACAGAGAGTATATTCAGGATAAGGTTTTAGTCAGATTTGTAGGTTAAAGTAAACTTTTTTTTTTAATTTTAAAAGTTAAAACTAATGATATGAATAATCAATTCCGATGACAGGGACAGGGTGCGTTGTTTTGACACAAACCTATGACCACGCACCCCACTGTTCTGAATTAATCCCAAGCTTATTGATAATGATGGGAGATCTGTTACATTTTTTTTTAATTTTATTCTATAATCTTTGATTTGTAATTGATCATTAGTAACAATTCTCCCAGCATTACCTATAAGCCTTGGATTGTTTCAAAACAATGGGGGCATGGTCATAGGGGGTTGTCAAAACATCGCACCTTGCCCCTATGATTCCGATTTGAAAACAGTTGTAAACCAAAGTAATGCATAATCGTTTTGAAAGTTAATAACGAGGATGAACATTGATGTCCATAGGAGCAGGGACGGGGATAATCACTGGTAAGCATGTTCATAGTTTGCAAGGCTTTTATTATTGATATGTGCGTTTGCTTATCTTAGGTTTAGATCGGGCTTTGCCTTAAATCTTTCATTCGGAACTCCTCGGCCATTTTTTCAAAAACAACCTCGGATGTATGCCGGTACATCTGCTGAAGTAGTCCGTATTTTTTTTAATAAAAGCATTAATTAAATGTAGTGTTTAAGAGTTGTATTCATTGCTCTCAGTTTAAATTGATTGCCAGTGAAGTGTATTATTGCAAACATAATTACGATTCCCAAGAGTTAAGCCATAAATTTTAACTACTAAATAAGATTACTACGCGATCTATTTGCAGCGGACTTAAACGTACCACTTTTTAAGTATGTAAACCGTCCATATACATCCGAGGTTGTTTTTGAAAAAAATGGCCGAGGAGTTCCGAATGTAAATCTTTAAGCCGAGGACGACCAGCTTGCTTATGGATAAAGGCCGGGATTGATGATTTATTCAGAATTATCTGTATGTATGTTTGACTATATACCAAAACGCTGTCGTTCCACATATTTTGTTGTTAAAAAGGATATAATGAATATATAGACTATACTTATTTGATTTTTGGAACAGGCACTGGTACTGGTACGGGAACTGGCACTGGTACTGGTACGGGAACTAGCACTGGTACAGGTACGGGAACTGGTACCGGTACAGGAACTGGCACTATCACAGGTAATGATACAAGGGATTTGGAGCGTACCAAATGGTTGTTGGGACATTTTACACGATAGTTCCTTGGAATTATCAATAAAACATTGTCGAATTCCGCGCTCTGCTATTTCTATGACTCTGCAGAGTATTGTATCCAATGGAGTTGTATTAGATTATAAGGGAAACTTGTTTTGCTTCCCACCAAGGGCAATTTTGTAGAACATGATTTTATGAAAGTGTATCATCATATAAACATTTTAAGACATGTTTACGCCTTGGCCGTTGGGGCGTCTGGAAACTAAAGCACCATGTTAAAAAATCGTTACTAAATAATTATCAGCTTTTGAACATAATGTTTACTTGTAAAAAAATATAAAAGAAAAAGTATAGAAAACTGTTTTAATTTAATTATACATGACGTAATAAAACATCATAATTTTTTTCAGCGAATTTTTTTCATGTCTGAAAAAACTGTTATTTACGTTACTTCCAAACTTGCAATTTTTTATGATGAACAAAAAACTACAAAATAATCTGCATCGATTTTTCGGAGAAGACTAATTCAACATTAAGACATAAACTCAAGTATGGTTTCACTGTAATAAATTTACGTGTAATACGTCACATCATAAGAAAAGAAAACTACCTGTTTATACATATTTTACAAATAAGGCCTGCAGTGAGCATTTGATGTCACTTTGCAATGCTATCTATACAATGCTCCTTGTTCATGGCATAAAAGCAAAGTGCACAAATAATAAAGAAAACCAATCACATATTGTGATAAATGTGCATGTAGAATACATTACTTTGTAAAAAAAACAACTTTACAAACAACTTTAATGTTAACAGGACAAAATTTATTGACTTAACACTTTTCTTATCATGTTATATTATATTATGCAAGTTTTAGTTGCAAAAAATGAGCGACTCTAAAATTTAAAGACATACGACAAAAAACACCAATTTTCATATTAAATACGTTACTTCAAATTTCTTTCACATCACTTGACATGCTGACTAGATAACACAACACTCCTAAATGTTTTATGTTAATGGAATAGAAATATCACAATTACATATTAAACGGATATAACATTGCATCTGTAAATTGTAGTAATAAATATGGACGCTGTATTGAGTATGAATAAAATATATCTCTTTTATATGCCATTTTACAATTTCTGTTGAACAAATACATATATTTTATGTAATTGTGTTTTTACATTTAATAGTTTGCTATTCTATTTGATCTAACCCGTTTTTTACATAATTTTTAACATTCAACACTTTTGTTTTAGTAACAAAATCATGGTTACGTAAGTTATACTAGTGGTTTAAATTAGGAATAAAACAGTGTATAACTACAGTGTTTAATTTGTAAAAAGTATTAGTGCTTTATCAGGATGAATCGTTGTTGTGCAAAATACAATTGTAAGCTACGTAGATAACACACGCATTATCTGTGCAATCATAAGGAAGTTTAAGGAAATTTTGATGAAATTGTGTAATACGTATTTTGAATATGACATACCTTTTTATCAAGCGAAATGACATAACTTTATTTGTTTAAGCACTCTGTGTAACCTATCATTTTTGTAAAAACGTTGTTTTTATATTACATTTAAAAAGTCACGAAATATACACCAATTCGTGCAGTCTGAATTATTTAAAAACCCTTCATAGAACTTAAGATGGATCATTTACCAACTTATTTTATCTCATTGAAAACCATCATTATACATGGAAGAAAAAGTGGTGATAAAATTATAAAAAAAACGTAGGGTAACGTAGTTTAAATGTCCGTTGCTCACTTATGCCCCCTCCCTCAGAGCGTAAACATATCTCATTTTGTGGCGTTTTGCTTAAGCTTTGGGAAAATTATATCCTTCATAATTGCCCCCGGGGCTGGGGAGCAGGGTCAACTGGCAGCTTAAGGTCTATCTATTATGGATGGATCGGGTACCGAGGATGCAGAGGACTAGAAATTGTAAAGTGAAGGGACACATGTAAAGGAAATTAAAGATGCAGCAGACAAAGTATGAATGTATAAAAATGCATTTAATAAGAACATGCTTGGTGAAAATCCTTTACTTCATACTATTATTTAGAAGGTTTCAGCGCAAAACAGAAATTGTACTGTGCTTTTATTGATTATGAAAATGCTTTTGACACTGTTATACACGATGCTTTGCGGATTAAATTAGTTCCGTCTGGTACAAGTAGTTAAATGATAACCATGCTTATGTCCCTATATGCAAATGTTGAGGCGTGTGTTAAACATATGTTATATTCAGAACTGTTCGATATATTTATTGGAGTGAAACAAGGGGAACCTCTTTCTCCTCTTTTATTTATTTTGTTTATTAATGACATTCGGGAGTATTTAGATTTTGAAAATCTAACCCAGAACGATATAATTAAGCTGTTTCTATACACGTTACTAATTGCTGACGACATTGCTCTGTTCACAACTGACCCTAATAGTCTTCAAGCACAACTTGATGCAATACATAGATATTTATGCAAGTTGGGTCTTGAAAATTAATCTAAAAAACTAAAATATGTATTTTTGAAAAATGAAAAACATTGAATCGCTTTGTTTGGTCCATTGATAATAATGTTGTCGAAACAATGGATATCTTCTGTTATTTGGGTATTAAATTCAATTACAATGGAACTTTTTGTAAATGCAGTTAAAGCGCTGAAAGATCAAGCTTTGAAAGCATATAATCACATTGTATCATTTTTTGGTAGAGTTAAACACGACGTTTAGACTAAACTCTTATTGTTCGACTCTATGATTGCTCCTATTCTTATGTATGGTTGTGAGGTTTGGGGTATATATGACATGAAATAGGTGGATAAACTCCACCTTAAATATTGTAAAAACATTCTTGGAGTTCGCTCTCAAACTTCTAATGCTGCTCTACTAAGAGAGCAAGGACGATTCAGAGCACTTAAAGTTTGGTGCAATATCAAATCTTCCCCAACCTCGCTTATAAATAATATATATTGTGAAAAGTTAATGATGTTAGTTTTGTTTACTGCAATGCTAAGGATAACTGGTCTAAATATATGAAGAATGTGTTAGACACCCTCGGTTTTAGTTATGTTTGGTCTTCTGATCATATATCAAATTGTTGTTTTATATCGTTAAGACAACGCCGCCACGATCAATATGTAAAACACTGGACTGACACCATTCATTCACTACCGAAGTTAAATTATTATAAACAACTCAAGTTAAATTTTGAATTTGAAAAGAATCTCGATTTCATAGAAATATAGAATTGCATTAACGGGGTTGCGACTATGTTCTCACATTCTTGAAATTGAAGTTGGAAGGTACAATCTGAATTTTATTTTTTGCTTGCTTGTCCTTTTTTATGACTTACGTCTACAATTCAATGTTTTCAATTTGTGGAATACCTTGAATAAATTTAGGGTTTTAATATCCTCAAAAGCACAAACAATATAAGACATGTATCTTAATACATTTACAATGCTTTTCAACGACGTTCTGCCAGTATTGACGCAGTTGCTTCATAGTTAGATATTACAATCAAGTAAATTGTTATTGTGTATATACTATGTACGTGTGAAATGTTTTTTGTTAGTTTATTTTGTATTTGTCACCTTTTCAATTTGTGTACATTTCATCCTATGTGTATGTTTATGGCCAAAGGCTTATGTATTGCCGATATTGCAAATTAACTTGGAACTGTAATCTTACTCTTCTTAGGAACTGGGTCTGGTAGCTGTATGGACAAGCTATCCAACTGCGCTGCCTACACTCAAGATGCGTGCACGGGATTGTACGAGCAATGGGCACGTGACAACTGCGCACACTACTGTAACCTCTGTCCAGGTAATTGGTACCTGTTTGTACATACACTTGCTTTAAGACCTCATGAGAACCATCTTCCAAACACCCACTGTTACTGTAGACAATTAGTCATTGTCCGTCGCCCGTCGTTGGCGTCGTCGTTAAGAACTTAAGAGGTGTTTTAAGTTAAGAAAATGTGTTATATTCTGTTCTCTGCATATGATGTAAAGTAATTGACAAAACATTTGTTGTAACCGCTGTTTCAGCGACGGGTTCTGGTGGTGTAATAACCGGATCCGGTACCGCGGCACCGGGCACTGGGACTGGAACGGGAACCGGCACCGGCACTGGCTCGGGATATGTGGGATACAGTGAGTATTTTAAACTCCTCCTTTATTTAAATAGACTTCTTATATCAATAAGTCTGAAACTTCCTGACATTTTATACATTCTAACGTTATGATTCTAAAACATAAACTATATCTAAAGTATTACAAAAGCAGTCAAAATTTCTGACTGTTCATTGAGAGTAATTGTTAAAGCGACAATATATTCACCATTGCAGTTATTCGCCCGAGGTCATTCAATGATATTCTTAGACAAAATCAATCTCTTTAAAATCATATCGTGATGTTCGCTTTATTTCACTACGCAGTATGCGATCAGAGAACATGGTTTTGGAGGCCATTGCCGCCGTAAAACGATTACTTGGGATCTGATTTTAATGACATTTGGACAGAGTCAGCAGTGTTTTGTTGTATTTTCAGGTGGCGGTTGCGTATATAAGGGTCGGTATTACGGAGCTGGTGACCATTGGTATGACGGCTGTGACTACAACTGTACATGTGAAAACGGACAGACGGGCTTCTACAGGTGTGGAGATAGGTAAGAGAAAACCAAGGGATAGGTTCTTTTTAATTTGTCCCATTCGGGAGCGGCTTGTCTTAAATAGGAGATGTATATGGTAAGTATATGATACATGTATATATAACTAGCACAGGCTGAAGAGTCGTTAGGGAGAGGTCTGTCTTGAAAAGGGAATGTATTACCTGTACAGGCTGAGCCATCGGGAGAGGCCTGTCTTGAATAGGGAATGTATTACCTGTACAGGCTGAGCCATCGGGAGAGGCCTGTCTTGAATAGGGAATGTATTACCTGTACAGGCTGAGCCATCGGGAGAGGTCTGTCTTGAATAGGGAATGTATTACCTGTACAGGCTGAGCCATCGGGAGAGGCCTGTCTTGAATAGGGAATGTATTACCTGTACAGGCTGAGCCATCGGGAGAGGCCTGTCTTGAATAGGGAATCTATTACATGTACAGGCTGAGCCATCGGGAGAGGCCTGTCTTGAATAGGGAATGTATTACCTGTACAGGCTGAGCCATCGGGAGGGGTTTGTCTTGTATAGGGAATGTATTACCTGAAAGGTTTGTCTTAAATAGTGAATGTAATACCTTACAGGCTGAGCAATCGGGAGAGGGTTGTCTTGAATAGGGAATGTAATACCTGTACAGGCTGAGCCATCGTGAGAGGTCTGTCTTGAATCGGGAATGCACTACTAGTACAGACTGAGCCATGGGGAGGTGCTTGTTTTGAATAGGGAATGAATTACTTGTACAGGCTGAGCCATCGGGAGAGGCTTGTTTAGAATGGAGAATGTATGACTGGTACAGTCTGGGCCATCGGGAGAGGCTTGCCTTGAAAAAGGAATGTGTTTTAACTAATTCAGGCTAGTATGTATAAATAGTTCAGGCTGAGCCATCGGGAGGGGCTTGTCTTGAATATAGAATGTATTATTTGTGCAGACTGAGCCATCGGGAGAGGCTTGTATTCAATAGGGAATGTATAACTAGTACAGGACTGGGTCATCGGGAGGGGCTTGTCTTGAATAGGGATTCCTAAAACAAGTTCCTGTTTGATGTGGTTCAGGCTAGGTTGCTCCAATAGAATCAGATTACAATATTGGCATAATAAATGGTAGTTGGTGAAATTCAATTGCGTTAGTAACCGTGAGGGCTTGGTAGTTATTACTAAGGAGATTTTAAAGCAAGTTTTGTTCATGCTTCTTAAATATGTTTATATGTTAATGCAATTTGGCAGACGGACAAAACATGTTTCGTCTTGTATGTACAATTAAGCCAATGACTTTTTAAACCCCAATATTGACATGCTTTATCACAATCAGGTGTCCCACGTATAATTTGGCGGCGGGCTGCGTATTGAGGACGGTTGCTGAACAGTGTTGCGGTGTACCGGACTGCACGGGAGCCACGGGCACAGGGACAGGCACCATGACCGGTACGTGTTGCAACATTACCGGAATTTGGATACGTACTATTACTTTTGTACTATGAGCACCATATATAGGAAAATATCTACATTCGCAGTCGATTTTTTGAACGATAAATTTTGCGCTCTTTTTGCATGATCCGTTCGACCCTTCGTGACCTCTTACTGACCTGGGGCATGCATATGTAAAACACGAATTAAAAACACTCTCGAAAGTATTCTTTCCTTTATTGTAATTAAATCGCGGAAAAATAAAATGATAAATTTGTGAAAAGGGGAAATGTAAATATAAGCATCGATCCTTATTATTTTTTCCTTTATGCAGTTTGAACGATTTTGCACGGAAAAGAAGAATCACTCCGTAATACCTTTAAAAGCTGTGTAGTTTAATGTCATAACATTATCTTTCGCATTTACTTTATATTTAAATCTTGCATTTTATTGATAGTGTTTATTGCACGTATGTAGAACATTACGGTTTGTGGCGGATCCGGGGTCTAGTTGTAACACACTTGACTGTCAATCCAGAGGTCGTAGGTTCGATTCCCCGCCGCACCACTAAGAATATTTCTAATCGTCTTCCGCCAGGGACGTTCAATGGAGGTCATACACTGGTGCACGTTAAAGAACCAGGGCTACATTCTGTCAGTGCACTTTGCTCCAAAAACCTAATATGACTAACAATCTTATCGGAGCACTCGCCGAATGGGCCTTGCCCAAGTGTGAGAATAAATAAGCTTACACACACCCTGTGTAGTTTGTATTTTGAGTTTGCCTGTGGTCTTATAGGTCAGACGACCGGCTGTTACTACAAGAACAACGTGTATACGCAGAGCCAGACGTGGAGGGACGGGTGCGACTATAAATGTGAATGTACCGACGCCTCGATGGGACGATACAGATGCACTGCTCTGTAAGTTGGTCACCTGCTGGTTTCAAAGGCAATGGCAATGCAGCACTTTTATAGAACCCAAGTCTTAATACAAATTATATGAGAATTTAAGTAATTCCGCCATTAAAATTAAAGAAATGAAGACCGCCCCAATTTCATGAAACTTCTTAAGCTTAACAGGATTAAAATGGCTTATATCAATATGCCAATATACATTCTTAGATATAAGGGACTTAAGAAGTTTCGAAACATTAGGGCCTGGGGCCGCATTGATCAAGCAAATTTGTGAATATTTCGAAGTTAGTGAACATTTCGTAGTATTTGACAACGATTATTTAAAACACACTCTACTTTACATGAAATTTATTCATATACATTATATTGTTTAAACCATTTTCTTGCTTATTTTCATATTTTCATGTACAAATATTGTCTGTTTTCTTTCAATTCAACAAAAAGGCTATTTTTCACTAATTTAAAAATTGTCACTAAGATGCATTATGCATACGATCCCCTCGGGCTGTATTTACAAAGCATATTAGTGAGTAATTGTAAGAAAATCAATATAATATTAGAAGATTATTTCAAGAAAGGGTATATTTTTATGAACTTTATGCATATGCATCTATTCGTGTCCATATTTTGTATACAAACATTGTTAGTTTCTTTTCCTTAAAATGCAAGTTGAAAAAAGGACAACTTTCCATTTAGTTCAAAATTTAACATAACGACCATTGTTCCGCCATATCCGACACTATTTACACAAGAATGACAACTCGAATTAACTACTTATCCATGCCATTATGTTCTCCTATGAATGTCGCACCGCAAAATCCATGAACAATTGTGTCGTCGTTCTTGCCCACCAGTATCATTATTTGCGGCATACATGGATTAAATCTGATCTTAATCGCGTGAACTTTCCAAATGCAAAAATGATTGACCAAATTTAATATTTATTTCTTCACCATTAACGTGTAACAAGAACCTATACTGATATGCTTAAATACACATGTAGATCAGGCTGGTATTCAATGTTGGATCTAAGAACGATGTAGCTAATCGGATTAATGATTATTAATAACTAACCAATAGAGTGAATTATGTCAAATATGAATGACTGTAAGATTGATTTGATATGCATAATGAATACAACCCCTGTGTCATTTTGACAAGTGCTAGAAACTTTACTTTCACGGTAGATCATATCTTTGAATATTATCCCAAGTTTCCTGGACTCCTATTATTTATTTTATGTCTCTTTACACGTGCTTGGGTGTATTGTAAGCCATGGATATGTCTGTTCTTCAAGTCTTATATCATTAACGTCCTTCAGTTTGCTAAATGAACATTTTTCTCTTAACAGATGTGTGGTGTGGAACCTTCCCCCGACCTGCCACTGGGACGCTCCAGCCCCCGGAAAGTGCTGCCAGACTCCCAACTGCCCTTCAGATGTCGTCCTAAGTTACCCACCAGGCTATACGGTGGAATAAGAAACGCTTCACGACGTTTTCAAGACGTTCGGTCACTTTTATAAAGTTTTTTTTGTACAAAAGTTATGAGTTTTAATTGTCTGAGATTTTTCTTGAAATATTTGTTCATTGTGTTTTGTAAATAAATTACAAGATGTTGAAATGTTCCTGTTCTGTTTGTTTGTTTATTCTTTTAATAATGTTACTTTGCGTTGGGTGTTGGTTCGATTAAAGCGACACTCTTGTTAAAAATCAATACATATACATGTATAACAAACATGAGTGATAAACCTTTATCTACTTACTTAATAATTCTTCTATGGAAAATATAACTTACTGATAACAAGATTGTAACCGTGTACTTAAAAGCTAACAAAGGCAAAATAATGAGTGATCAAAGATTTACCATGAAATTCTATCATCTCATAAGGTAGAATACCGTGTTTTCTGCATCTTTCTTTCAAATTAAACTCAATATCCTTCATAAGAACCATTGTTGTTTTTTACATGTATTCATCATTTTTGGTATACTTAAACAATTGTATTAACTATGGTAAATCTTATTTGGGTGTAAGAGTGCTTCTTTAACGAGACTGAACAACTCCAGTTGCGATATAATGCTACCAAATGCATAGATTTCATCGATATCTTTTTTACTTCACATACATCTATAAAATAGGCTTCTAAGCGCAAACTCTGTAAGTTATTTGTATACTGATAATTATTTTTTAGGGAACAACACAGTAGTTATTTACAAATGTTAGGCTCCCAAATAGACAAAACGCTATGAGATGACGCATAGTTAAGTTTATACTTAAGAGGTGTTTAAACGGTTTGCAACATTATATTTTAAACTCAGTTTCACAACAACAACAATGTCTCCGTACATGAGAGACGGGGTCCTGGGTGGGGTTGGGGCGGGTGGTGGGGGAGCAAAAGAAACAGGCGAATAAGCGAAAACACAACGGATTCCTATGTTGTACACTGTCAGTAAATGTCGGTCATGTTAGGTCAAAGGTTTGTACGCATTTTTTTAAAATAAGATTGAAGGGACTAGACACCAGATGATACAATTGCAAGAAGAAAAGAAAATAGTCGAACACTTACATAACATTGACATCGTTTATACATCGTATTGAATCTAACTTACTGATCTATCACATCGCAAACGACACTTGCATCTTTCGCAGATTTTGCGCATTTTTTAACTTCGAAAGTATGCTTATTAATGACAGGCTTTGATAAATTACCGCTTCAAATGGCCCCATTCAGGAAAGGATACTAACACATTCATAAGTTTACAAAATGTTACCATATTTTTAAATATAATTCTTTCAAGAAATATATTGTATATATGTAGCATACGTTTATAGACCTAAACATAAAGATAATGCTACTTATCTTTATCTAAAAGTAAACATATTGGATACTCAACAACACTGCTAAACGAAAAGCCCTCTTTTCCCCTGTAAGTAATCACTGTTTTCTCTCCTGCACCTCTTATACCATCCAAAATGCTACCCCTGTGTACCCTCCGTTAATACGGATGTTCGGTAGCAGTCAATCGTTTAGTCATCATTCGATTGTTCATCGTAAGATGCGAATCGGGGATCCCAAATTTCTATCTATAAGGCATTGAAGGTAAATTTCGGCAATATCTGTCTCTAAAAAATATAAAGCTATTGTTTTTGTTAAACAGGTACTATGTTACGACTGTTTCTTATATAGGGCCAATTTAAATTCGAAACTGTGCTAGAAACACCCTACCTTTCAAATCTGAAGCTAAGCTTTAAAGCTGTACTCTCACAGATTGAACGTTTTCACACCTTTTTTGTCTTGGAACGAGAATTTCTTTTGCGTAAATATCTGCAAACTAATGGTAAAAGACTGCTGACTAAAGATCCGTCCCAAAATTGATGTTTTATGCATTTTTCTTAGTAACGGTTTAAGCCATAAAACATTAAATTTGGAATGGAAATATGAAGATCTGCGATCTGATTTTTTGTCAGCAGTCTTTACTCACTGGTAAGCAGATATTTACGCAATATTTTCCAATTCCAAGACAATTTTTTTTTTTTAAAAAATGGAAAAACGGTAAATCTGTGAGAGGGCAGCTTTAAACCTGATGTCTGCAACCCGGTGTTAATCAATCTCCAACGCAGTGTTCTCAATAATTTACATTTCATTTACCAAAATAACCTTTTTTTCTATTGACACGGGATTTTCATGTTGTGTGCTCAAACACCTTAGCGATGTATATTCATGTGTTCGTTCATTATGCTCAGACCAGAGTTTCCCCAGATCAATGGCCTATGTGAGGTTGAAGTGATTCCAAATTCCTACCACTCTGGCAATATTCATGTTAATTGAACATAAACTCGTGAATGCCTCGAACATGAGCCATCACAGCATATTGAGGTATAAAGCAATGCTCACATGTTAATGTGCTCAAACCAGACTTTTCCGAATACAATGGTATATTTGAGGTTGAAGAGATTCCAAATGCCGACCACTCTTGCATAGTGGCAATAGCCATGATAATTTTAAGCAAACGTGTCAATGCCTAGAACATGAGCCATGAAAGAGTATTATTATTATCTATACTTCACATTATAGGCCCTGAACCTAGTTATCATTACACTTTCTGTTAAGGACCTCTTAGTCGAATAATCGGGTCAGTTCGTCCCAAAAATGGCTTTTGCAGCAGCAAAGTTCAATTTTCGAGCTCTATTTTCGGCTATTCAGTACAGCAGCTCCAGCGAAATAAAATTGATCATAAAGTAAGCCTCGTGGCCTAGTTCATCCCTACACTTATCGTTATGTCCCCGAGGTAAAATTTTTGGGTCAGTTTGTCCCTATCCCGCATAGCCTGCCTAAAATCCTAGGGTATTCACATGTGCCATCACCTAGGGCCAGGTCTCGGCTACACAGTGACATAGGCCCCTATAGGTCCCCTTGCTCGTTTCTGCGAGAACGAGCCTTACATGTATGGTAGGGGTCAGTAGGGCTTATATTGCCCATATACGCACAATGTTGGGCTAAGGACGGAGCCAGACTAAAATCCTCGTAGTATTAACAGTTTCCCCGAATGTATCACACCGCCAGGTAACCCTTGGATACAGTGCCATTGGTCCCCTTGCTCGTTTTTAAGGCATCCGCACCATAACAGTGTCTGAATATGGGCCAAATTGGCATGGGGGATCGAGTTCATGTCCCTATCCCGCATAGCCTGCCTAAAATCCTAGGGTATTCACATGTGCCATCACCTAGGGCCAGGTCTCGGCTACACAGTGACATAGGCCCCTATGGTCCCCTTGCTCGTTTCTGCGAGAACGAGCCTTACATGTTTCTTCGAGAATATTGCATGTCCTCTTATTGTATAGATTTTGATGGTGATACGGTGCTAGCACCGCATCACCGCGGTGATATGGGGATACGGTGCTACGGTGCTAACTTCACGCACATGTTTAAATGATATAAATAAGGAGAGAAGTCTTAAATGTAGGGTTGTTTCCGATTTTGTAATGGTGTGCGTGTGTGTGTGGTGGGGCGGCTGGGGCGAGGCGGGCCTTAGCTTCACTCCTTTTTTGTTTTATGTACAAAATTATGACAGATATACAAGTTACCTTTATCACGAAATTACGTCAATATAAAAATAGTGCGGACCTTAGCCTTATCTGAATCACAGTGGCTTGATGACAAAGGCTCATTTAAGTCACAATAAATGATTTCAACTAGCCAAAATGATATTTTATACATATTTGAACATGTATATCACCAAAATAATACATTGCCATAAACATAAAATGAGATTTGACAAAATTAAAAATTCTCTATACTGTAATATTTTTGAATTTGAAGGAGAAAAAAAATAAGCTCAAAAGCACCATATCGTCCCCCCTCCCCCTCCCATCGTATTAAACTATTTCAAGTTCTGTTCTGAGAGAGGGGCGAATGTCAAAAGGTTGTGCCACTAAGTAACGCCTCCTCTAACGTAAATTTCTGGACCCGCCCCTGTTTCATACATGACTTGAGTGTTTTGGTTACTCATGTGAACTATTTTATTCCACCTTTCAGCTACATATCTGGCGGAACCCGCACTGACCGCGCCCTCAAGTATGTGGAGGCGAACAGTTTCACCCACGCCGCCGGCGACAGAGCGGGAGTCGCCAACATCCTCATTGTTATGACAGACGGCAAGTCGAACGTGCCGGTGGAAACCGTCAAAGAGGCTGCAAGCATTCATAGTCACTTGAACGCTAAGGTATGCACATGGATACAATCTTGTAATTCATCAGTCAGTTGTGACCACGGCCCCCAAAGGGTTAGCGGGGGCGTGTTTTTACCTTCCAGGTGGCTCCGCAGAGCCGATCGAAGGCGGTAATTTTGGTTTTGCGCCGAATATAGCGGGGAATCGGCCTAACCTAGGATGTCCCCGAGGTGCGGGGGCATTTGGCGGGCCGCAGCAGTTTGTTCCCGCAGGGCGGGGATTTTACCCGGGATTGACTGGACCGAAAGTCAAAGTCCCCGTTGTTCCCCGGACTTGGTGGTGGTGGTGGTGGGGGGGGGGGGTTACAATTGGCTGGTGCATAAAGAACTTTACATTTTGGGTCTTTACTTTGCAGCTCCAAGTTATAAAAACATTCACATTTAACTCGACATTGTTAAAGACATCAAAATATAAATAAGTATTCTAAAAACTTATGCTTTAACTGTTAGATCGCGGATTTCAGATTTTCGCGATCGGTATTGGATCCGGCGTGGACAAAGCAGAGTTGCAGACGATCGCCACGGACAGCCATCACGTGTTCGAAGTGAGCAGTTTCGATGCCCTCAACACCCTACAGGCCGAGCTGAAGAGAACAGCGTGCAGAAGTACGTATCGTCTACCTTAAGCTAACCTCAACACACACTCTTCACGGAACTTGGTCGGATTGTGTGTATTAATGGAATCTAGGTCAAGCACGAGTATGAACTGTGTTGGGTAAATAGTAGGTCACTAGGTGAAATAATACAAACAATAACCCGGTTTGCACTCTACAGTATGTACTTAAGTGTCAAACCGATCTTACTTAACACTTGACCAGAAGATTAAGAGTGGTTTATTGGTTATGTCCGATCACATACTCAATCGTTGCACATTGAACACCACGTTAACCTTTTAGATGCCACATTTCTATTCAGTTAAACATTGAAGGACTATATAAAGTTAAAGGTTAGATGACTATACAAAGTTCAAGGTTAGTGGACCATACAAAGTTCAAGGTTAGCTGACTATACAAAGTTCAAGGTTAGCGGACCATACAAAGTTCAAGGTTAGCGGACCATACAAAGTTCAAGGTTAGCTGACTATACAAAGTTCAAGGTTAGCGGACCATACAAAGTTCAAGGTTAGCTGACTATACAAAATTCAAGGTTAGCGGACCATACAAAGTTCAAGGTTAGCTGACTATACAAAATTCAAGGTTAGTGGACCATACAAAGTTCAAGGTTAGCTGACTATACAAAGTTCAAGGTAAGCTGACTATACAAAGTTCAAGGTAACCCCTTGGTTCAATGAAGGCTTACTACATGGTCCTAATGTTTGCGAGTTGGTTCCGCGGTTTTAGTGTATGCGCTGCAATGGATAAACAAACCAATATACATATACCTGGGATACAAAACAGTTAACAAACGTGAGCGCTTGTTAACCAGTGCAGATGTCATGCTGAGTAAACAGTAGGTCACAATGTCGTGTTTAGAACAATCTTGTTAACGTTTTAAATGCCATATTTTCTGCTTCAGTCTTGTTCATATTAATGAGAAATAACATTGATGGTGTGTTTGTATATACAGTTGAGCGATATAGAGACTCAATGACCTTTGAAAGTACAGTAGTCGTGCAAGCTAACGCGGCACTGTGCTCCTACCGTTTTTATAATATATCGTTTACGTATATTATAAACAATTCGGAACTCCCCGGAACCGGCGAAAATACCTCAAGCCTCAGAAAGTTTGAGCCAACCGGGAATGCTTACGTTCAGTATTAAGAAATCGGTCCTTAACATTCAGTTTGAGCCAACGGGAACGGTTAGACTGTACTTAATAAGGTAGTAAAATTATATATTAAAATTGCCCGTTAATCATAGTGTTCTAGTATTGATAAAAATATTTCAGTTGACGGAGCTTGGACAACGTGGGGATCATACTCCCCGTGCACAAAGTCCTGCGGAAGCGGCACTCAGTTCCGTGAGCGCTCCTGCACCAACCCGCGCCCGGCTAACGGCGGAGCAGACTGTACCGGAAACGCCAGAGAGAATCACGCGTGTAACACAGCCGCCTGCCCAACGGCACCTCCACCGACAACCACGGTTCAGACGCTCCCTCCAGCCACAATGGCTACTGGTACGCATCTGTTCAAAGTTCTCTGCATACGTGTAGGCTTGCATCCTGATACTCGCTGCTTAACCTTTATTAACGGTCTAACGAGTTGCATATTCGTTGAAAATAAAGGCACGTGCTTCCCTTGATCGACAGGGATATTCAAATATCGATTCTAACTGATGTTATGAAGACGAAGTTCCAAAAACTCAATGATCATTATAAACGGTAGACACTCTCATGCATTGCTCATTTTTAGACTATCTGCGCATGCGCGCAGGTAGTCTTAAGACCGCAAATTCCAAAGAACTACTTCTATTCCTGTCGTTTTAACCCATTTTTTTGTCTCAATGAGCTCTATGTTTAGCAGAATGACGACAAAATCATAAAAATAGATTAGTTGTATTGCGTTCCGAGTATGAGTTCTTGCGTGTTCGGCTATTTCTGCGCTGTATTTCTGTATCCCGGCGTTTTATTTTTAGCAGGACATAACTATTTTTATATGGTTGTTGGCAAAGTTCCTTAAACATCAAGGCAATAAAAGTTTTAACCATAAACAATTCATGTATACGAAAAAGTGCATTGTACATCTTACAGTTGTCGGCGAAAATCCTTTAACACGATGGCAATAAGACCATAAACAATACACGTATACGAACTCGTTTGTGCATCGTAAGTTGTTGACATAGTTCCTCAAAAACGATGGTTAGTATACCATAAACAATAGACAATCTCACACATTGTTCATTTTAGGTTGTGTTGAGCCCGCGGACATTGTGTTCATCTTGGACGCTTCCGGAAGCGTCGGGGCTTCGAACTTCCAGAAAATGCTGGGCTTTGTCAACACCCTGGTAGACGGGTTCCCGATCGGGCCCACGCAGACTCATATCGGACTGCTGACCTTTGACACGAAGTTCTACAACCAGTTCCATCTGAACAAGTACAACGACAAGACCGCCATCAAGAACGCAGTTACAAGCACTCAGTATGTTTTACTCATACATTTGTATTAAACGTTAAAATGACGTCACACTTTAATATGCAACCAAAAAAAAAATGATGATGATGATGATGATGATGATGATGAGATATCGCCTGAATAGTATTCATCATTAATTCACCAGGTACACATCTGGCACAACGCACACGGCTGAGGCGATCAAGTACGCCCGGGAGACGTCCTTCTCCACCGCCAACGGCATGAGGGCAAATGTCGCCAAGGTCGCTATCATCGTCACTGACGGTTCGTGACATCTGCTTACACTGATATATGGCTTAAAACTTGTGGGTTTCGATTGAGTTTAAAAGGAGTATTTCTTCATTTACTTAAAACGAGCGTTTGTCCATAATGTAAAAATAGAGAAGGTATTTGTCTACCAATCGATATATGTTGCTGCGTTAACATATCCAGCACTTTTATACTGATGATCTTCATACGCAGGCAAATCCAACAACGCCGCTGCCACGGCTTCAGAGGCAGCCAGCCTGCGCGCACATGGTATCACCGTGTTTGCGGTAGGTGTTGGGGCTGGCGCCCAACAGAGCGAGCTGAATTCAATGGCAACGGACCCGGACAGCTCCCACGTGTTCCAAGTGGACAATTTCAACAACCTCGCCAACATCAAGGCTTCGCTGTCACACCAGGCGTGTGAAGGTTTGAAGCGTTCAACGATCCTAATTGGCTTATTCCGTGTTATCTTAAAGATGCACTCTCACTCCCAAATAAGATTTACTACCAGTAATAATATTGTGTTTTAATATTCCAAAAAGGATGAATAAATGTCAAAAACAGTGGTTTCCTATGAAGGATATCGAGTTTAATTTGAAAGATATGAGCATAAAAGACGCTCTCTCTACCTTATGAGACTATAGTAGACCACAGTAAACCTTTTAGCATTCACCAATCATTTAATATTTGTGTGCTTTCTGATATTAAATTCACGGTTACAAGCTTGTTTTCAGTAGTTAATATTTCCCATAAATGCATTATTTAGTAAGAAGTCTAATGTTTATCAATCAAAATTTATTTTTGTTATACATGTGTATAAATTGATTTTGAATAAGAATGTCACTTTAATTATAACCATTGCATCACCTTTTAATTGATGATACTTAAGCTATGAAGTATTAACCTTTTTGGATGACAGTTAACGTCAACGTCACAGTAGGTACGCTCACATATACATCTCATGTTTTTATTAATATAGATTTTTTTAAATAGTCAAAGTGGTAACGTTGCCGCCGACGACGCCTGCTCCGAAGGCGGACTGCCAAGCCCAGGCGGACATTATGTTCCTGCTGGACTCTTCCGGTTCCGTGGGCTCCCCCAACTTCCAGACAATGAAGGGCTTTGTCCACGACATGATGAACAGCTTCAACATCGGGCCTAACGCCGTCCAGGTCAAGGCAGAGTTCTACATGAACACGTACCAAGACCGCCCGAGCGTCCAACAGGCCATCAACAACATCGCTTATCACTCCGGCTTGACCCACACTGGCGAGGCTCTCCGATTCATGCACACTGACAGTTTCTCCGCCGCGCACGGTATGCCAGTTGAACGTTTTTATGCCAGTTAATTGTATTGTCCTGTCCTCTCAGACAACATCATAAAAAGTTTGGTTTTCCACACAATGACAGTTTGTGTATTTCAAATATAATCACTGCGTCATATCAGCATGCAAATTCGATAATACTGCGTGCATTAATATCTATTTGCAGTCTGTTAAAAAAATAAAATCATAAACACTGAGATTAAGAAAAATAATGGAAACTCTATAATCGCTGAAGCCTAATATACAAGTAACCAAGATCCTTTTTAAAGCTGCACTCTCACAGATTGAACGTTTAGACATTTTTTTTTTGTTTTAGAACGAACCATTTTTTGTGAAAGTCCATGAAAACCGGTAATATAAGACTGCTGCCAAAAATTAGATCGCAGATTTTTTATATTTCAGTTTAAAAATTGATGTTTTATGCATTTTTCACAAAACATATATTTTCGAACGGAAATATGATAATCTACGATCTGATTTTTTGTCAGCAATCTTATATCATTGGTTTGCAGATATTTACGCAAAAAATGCTCTTTCCAAGACAAAAAATAAAAAAAAAAGTTGTAAAAATGGTAAATCTGTGAGAGTGCAGCTTTAAAGGCACATCGATCAATACAATACATGCACTAAACGAGAAACTCATTATTAAACTATCGGCATTAGTCAATGTGTAGGTAACCGACTTAAAAATCATCTTAAAACGATAATAAATTACAATATAACATGTTCCCACACCAAGGTGACAGAGCCAATGTACCCAACATCGCCATCGTGGTCACTGACGGACAGTCAAACAACCCGACCCTCACGGCTGCGGAAGCGAAGGCGGCCAGGGACGCCGGCATAACCATCCTTGCCATCGGTGTCGGCCACGGTGTGGTGCGGTCGGAACTCAACGAGATCGCTTCTGACCCAGACAGTACCCACGTTTTTACTGCCGACTCGTTTTCTGCCCTGAGCTCCTTGAATGCCCTCCTGTCTACAAAAGCGTGTGAAGGTGACGATCTAAACATAAGTCTAAACACATAAACACACTGTATAATGAGTCTTCGGTTAACAAGTGTTTGCCATGTTCACTACCTTTCTATCTCTTGGTGATTGAAGAATAGTTTGTATAATGGTTGTGTATTTTTGAATGGTATTGAATTCCAAGGTTTTCTCTAGCCGTTTTTCTTATATTTTCATATAAATTTTCTTTTGTTCAATACAGTATCGAAACCTCATGCACAGCCGCATACCGCCCCTAACTGTGCGGCCAAGGCCGACGTCGCTTTCATTCTCGATTCTTCCGGAAGTATTGGTGCCACCAACTACCAAAAAATGCTCCAGTTCGTTCGTGACGTCACATCTAAGTTTGACGTCGGTCCAGACAAGGTGCGCATTGCAACGGAGATTTTCAGCGACAGAACATTCCCACAATTTAATCTGAACAGGTAAATATTGAGATTTGAAACATATTTGCCCGTATGTTCCTTGTTCAGATGTTTACATTCACCTCGACAGTCCGAAAAAAATATGTCCGAAAAGAATATCCGAATTATATGCACTCGTCTTCGTAAATATGGGTAAGTTTTGATAACCGCGATTTAATTGCACGAATAAAATGAATTCCTTGCACGGACTGAATTGATAGAGAACACATTATAACGTGAACACTTTGTCTGGTATTTTGTGCCTATAAAACCTTGAGTCTGTCTAGCTGGTACTCTCGTATTCAAAAAAAAAATGTGTTAGGGGCGTTTACTACAGCCCGGGTAAGAACTAACGACACTTATATTTAGTGGCATCTATGTTTTATGAACACAAATTACCAGGTAATTCCATTTGTCCAGGTATACGACCCAGCAGCAGGTGGACCAGGCCATCGCCAACATCCCGTACAAGCAGGGAACCACCAACACGGGACAGGCTCTCCATGTACGCGTATATTAGTATTATCACGTCCATGTTCAGCGTTTAAAGTCATATATTTACCTTCGCCTAATATTTTGTATAGAAAATACAGGGTCATATTGTATATCCCGCTAGCGATAATGACGCTATTGTTTATTTCAGCAATTCGTTCTGATTGGACTCTGATTGACACGAAAGAAGTTATATAATTAACATGACTTGCTGCCTTCTTTTTTCACAATATACCATCACGCACGGTTATCGTAAAAGTATTAATTTTTATGTCATTTAAAAGTTACTCTGGGACATCGGCCTTAATATAAACAATCACATAAAATGGCGTTGGCATAACGGTGTTGACGAGATAGGGACAAAGCTCTGTAATTTGAAGACCATTCCGGTAATTATGGTGATAATTATATCATTGCTGTTGCTGTTGCTGTAGTTGTAGTAGTAGAGGTTGTTGTTGTTATTTCACACCCGTTCGCCTTTTGTGTAACAGGACGCCTACACCACGATATTCAACCAGAACAACGGTGACCGTCCTGGCATACCCAACATCGCCATCGTAGTTACAGACGGACGGTCGACAAACCGACCTAACACTCTGGCTGAGGCACAGAAACTTCGCAACTCTGGTGTTCAGGTACAGCAGTTTTGTGGAAACAGTATTCTTCGTGTAACCTAAATGTTTTGTTTATTGAAGATACTCAGCTTTGATGCGTTTTGATTTATTCTATATCGCGAGTAGGTACGATTTTTATACCCCACCTGTAGGCAGTTATTTACGGGGTAATTCTGAAGACGGATTACATAAGATTTCACTATACTCCATTCCATATGTATTGTCAACTATCCTCTCATATTATTTGATTAATCGATCCCTGTATCTCGAAGAACATGTAATATGATAGACGGGCACCAAAGCACGTGCATCGTCCTTTTAACATTGATGTAGGTCAACTTCGTTGATGTTGTAAAAAGTGTATTGGGAACCTGAAACATCTTAGTTTCTATGATACAGGTGTTTGCTGTCGGTGTAGGTGGCGGTGTGGATACGTCGGAGCTAAACGCAATCGAGAGCGACCCGGACAGTTCCCATGTGCTTACCGTGCAGGATTTCAGCCAACTTGCCTCGATCACCGCCTCCCTCAACAGCCAGGCATGCGCCGGTAGGTTTTGGGTGCCAGTTTGTTAAAATCATTAGAATATAACCTACATGTTCAGCCAATGGAATTTAAGATAGGCAATCATTTAGTTTTAGGCTTAATCATTAAGAATTTCAACTTTCGCGGGTGTTTAAAGGTCCGCCTACTGCCGCTCATCCGATACACTCTCCCTGCGTCAGATTTTGCGTTTAAAATGTATCAGCCAACGAGGTTGTATTCTAAGTCACATAGATAGCCTGAATTAAAATCTAATTGATTAAGAAGGGCTCGTTCGCGACGCTCGTTCCGCCTATTCTTAATCACAAGGATTTTAATTCGTGTCATTTAACTATTACTTATGAAGAAGAATTAACCGTGTTGATATCTTTTACAAATCCAAATTATATAAATGGTATTAAAGTATTCGAATGACAAAAATAGAAGAAAAATAACAACTGTTTAAACTCGACACTAAATTTTGGCGGATGGGTGACTGACTCAATACTATCAAATCATTAGCGATCCCCCCAACTGGCCAGACAGTGATGACAACGATTCCTCCGCACGCATGCCAGGACAACTTGCCAAACTGCAAAGCGTATGAATTACCCGGGGTGTGCACGAGCTACGCCGAGTGGTCGCACAGCAACTGCGCTGCAAGCTGTGGCTTCTGTCGTAAGTAATAAATGACTATATCATGTTAATATGTACATTTAGAGTTATTGTGTTTAATTTAGACCTTTTGCGTACACTTTAAAGCTGCACTCTCACAGATTGACCATTTTAGCAAACTTTTTATTTTATTTTTTGTCTTGTAATTTTATGCGGAAATATCTGCAAACCAATGATATAAGATAGCTGACAAAAATCAGTTCGAAAATTAATATATTATGGCTTAACGGTTAAAGAAAAATGCATAAAACATCATTTTTTTGAAATTAAATATAAAAATCTGCGATCTGATTTTGTATCAGCAGTCTTATATAACTGGTGTCAATGGATTTTCGCAAAAATTGGCTCGTTCCAAGACAAACATAAAATAAAATTAATGTCAAAACGTTTAATCTGTGAGAGTGCAGCTTTAAAGCCCAATGCCGATGTCCAAGACTACACAAATGAAGTGCACCGCCATCGAGCGTGTTGTATTTAATACATTCTTGTATATATACTATCTAATATCATGTAGGGAACATCACTAAGACTAGATTCACTTTTATTTTTGATAAAATAAACACGCGTATTTACACTGTATTATAAGTAATACCAAAATTTGAAAACATAAGACGTCTTATGAAAGTGACATTTTTATTCAAAATCAATACAATCACATGTATAACAAACATCAATTTTGACTGATAAACCTTTAATTACTTACTAAATTATACATTTATAGAAAATGTTAACTACTTATAGTAAGATTCTAACCGTGTATTTAATAGCAGAAACCGCAAAAAAATATTAAATGTTTGGTGAATGCTAAAAGATTTACTGTGATCTACTATAGTCTCATAAGGTTGAAATACCGTGTTTTATTAATTAAGCCCGGTATCCTTAATAAGAACCATTATATATATATATATATATAGTTATATATATATATATATATATATATATATATATATATATATATATATATATATATATATATATCTACTTAGGGCATTAAGGAGACCGTATGTATTTTACGGCATTAAGGAGACAATTTGTATATTTTTTGTTTTATACTTTATTTTGCTTTTTTGTTGATAATTTAGTATTGAAATGATCATTTATTATGTGTACAAGATTTAGGCTTCTTAAATTAATTAACAAAAAATATACGTAATTTGCGGTCTCCTTAATAATTTGTAAGTATGTTGCAGGTTTTAAGGGGACAGGTATATATGTCGAAGGGTTTATGGAGACCAGTGTATATATTATATTATTTTTGAGGCATTAAGGGGACCATCCATATTTTATGGCATTAGGGGGACAAATTATATATATCTTACTTTTGACAGTGAAGGCTCCCGTAACCTTAAGAGACAACTTTGTAATAGTATTTTTATATAATTGTGTGTAATAAATCCACAAACAATGACCGGTCGAAACGGGAGGACTGCAAATTTCATAGGATATTCATCGGAAATCTTTTACAGACCATCTCATTCATTAAATGAAATTCAGCTTCAGTCACTTGGTATGTGTACCGTTTGATAAACAAAAAATATAATGGCCAGGGGCGGATCCAGGAATTGTCGTTAGAAGGGGGCGTTACTTAGGGGCGTTTGCAGGAGGATTGAGGGTTACTCAATCAAGAAATTTTTAACAATTTGTAGTCGGAAATGATGCATTATGTGCGTATTTATTTTCTTCTCATATATTGACACAAAAAGTAAACTTGGACGATTTTAAAGACAATTGCGCCCCCTTCTCAATCCGCTAGTGAATGGTGACTTAATATTTGATATATTATGGTTAAATAGAACTTTCAGTTGAATTATATAGAAACTGTAAATGCTAAATACAAGTTCTGTGCTTGTAAAAACAATAAAAGTTTCGTGTGTCTGTTAACGCTTGAACAGTTAGCTCATGATAAAAGAACATTGTTCATTGGGTCCATTGTGACCCATGGAAGTTTTATTTATTAAATTCCAACTTCCCCTTAAATTTTACTTGCCTAAAACTTTAACCGAAGTCAATCAGGGGCCATAACTTGTATTATGGTGTTATGTAACCTCATTGGCTGATGGTCCTGAACAATTGTGTGAAGTGTTTTAAGTCAATTAGATGAAGGGTATAGAACGCCTTAACCAATAGGCTACGGAGACGGTTTTAATGCATGTACTCAATTGCAGATTCAGGGGGGGGGGGTCGGTCCCAGCGCGCGCGCCGTCCCCCACCCCTTTGAATCGTCCGTTTATAATACGTTCTCAGTCAATATCGGGAAAAAATACAATATTAAGATAAAAATGCACTATTTCGGACTATAAATTAGGGGAGTCTAACCCCCACCCCGGTTCAACATTTTAAGCCATTCAATTTCTGTTCTGAGGGAGGGGCGGATGTGGAAAGATTAAGCCCATGAGTTTCACGTACCCCTTCTTAAGTCAATTCCTGGATCTGCCACTGATATCTGTAATCAGATTTGTTGTTTCATAATGTTATAGTTCCTTTAAACAGTTTAAACCTTTTATGGCATCAAAATAAACAGACGCATGTTCAGTAAAAACATTCTCTGTATACAACGTTCTCGTACTCCAGAGCGATGATGCTATGCATTATATTTATCACCATCTGACTGACTGAGTAACTGCCAAAACTTTTCCGTTTAAAAAGACTCTCTCATGTTTTGGCACCAAGCATATTTTTCCTCGTAATGCATCTGAAAACACTTACATGTATATTTATTTTACTCCTTGGTACTGAAATTGCAGAAATAATAGTAACCAGGTTGATTTTCTTTTATACTTCAATTGCATTTTACAGTAAAGTATTAAAAATTAATCTTGTTCAAGTTGGGAGCAAGCACATGGGGGTGCAGATAACACATAGAATAAAAAACGGAACGCTTATCCACTCGCCCACAGGGACTCATACTAAGGTGTTGAATATTTTAACCTTAATGGAAGTTATTGATTTATCACGTGATTATGTCAATCAACTGATTGTGCAACAGCCTTTTGTTGAATCGGGTTAGTAACGCATTTCAAAATTTTGGACTTCAAAGACTATATTTTAGCACATATCAACATTTATTGAAGGGTTTCAGCCATCAATAGCTTGGCTTTAACACTTCGTTTGATTCGCCATACTTTATTTCGTAATAACAATCTATAAAATCCAAGTAAAAGATGCATTTTCAAAACATTCGCTTATATTCACTCAAAAACTCATGTTCGAAAGATATAAAAAAAAAGTATGTCATAATCATATCCTCTTTAGCGGCTGAGTTTCTTAATATATAAATCTCTTATAAATTTGCCAAATAAAATTCAACATGGGTAAACAATTATAACAAATAACGTATTTTATGTATTGCAACATATTTATAAAAAGATAAAGTCAATTGAATCAAATGAACATTTTCAATGTACTTTCTTTCTCGCGGAAAGTGGACATTTCATCTTACTCCAACAAGTGTGGGGTATGGTTGATTCTCTTCGTGACTGAAATCAACTTTTTAAACACTTGGTGCATTTCAAATCTAGTCCATATAAACAGCCCCTTCAGATTCTTTGACGATTGCATTTCCATGGGAGATCACTGCGTATGATAAACATACAAGTGTTGTTTAGCCACACTGTGGTTTCAATTATGTCAGGGGCGTAGCTACCCCTCTATTCATGTGAATTCATAAATGTGCTGGGGGGTTCAGGGGCGTGCCCCCTCAGAAAATTTTGAAAACCATGGTGCAATCTAGTGCATTCTGGACGTTCCGATGTGCATTATTTAGTACTGGAAAATAACCTATTTTAGATTCATGTAGTCAAGTTCGCATACTGCAACTTTGGTTGATTTTTTTGTCAGAATCATGTGGATTCAGTGGCGTATTCACGTATAGGCGGCTACACGCCTGTATGATGTGCATATGAATGTATAATTTGGTTTAAATGATGCATCCTTAATGTAACACCTCCTTGCTGCTACACCAATAGAAACTTCATGGGATGTTAATAGTAAAAGAACTAGCACTGACGTTCCCATTTTTGTCTGAGTCATTTAAATAATAGATAACAAATTACAAGATAAACAAATTTGTTTTGACTTCTTTAATGAATTATATAAAAACATTGTACAAAGATATCATGACACTTTAAAACAATAAGTATGGTTGTCAATTAAACAGTATGCTAGCTTTAAAGATTTAGGCAAACCATTGGAATTTTACAGCGGTCTTAAAAGGTGTATTTAAAGCTGCAATCTCGCCGATTGATCGTTTTGACTACCGGTACTCTTTTATTGATCGTCTATTAATGGAGTATTTTTTGCAGAAATGTCTAGACCCAATTTTAAGTGATATAAGACTGCTGAAAAAAGATTAGATTGCAGTTCATCATATTTATGTTTAAAAAAATGATGTTTTATGACTAAAAGCATTACGAACAATGACTAAAAGCATTACGAACAATTTAATGTAAATGAACTTTTCGGCAGTTTTACCAAACATTTTTGATTGGTTCTATCGTGAATTATCTAATATGACTGAATTAAAGGAATGATAACCAAATCAGCCGATTTTGAGACAATTTTGTGTCTAAACTGACAATCTGTAAGAGTGCAGCTTTAAGTGTTGATCTAAAGCTTCATATACACATTGTTATATTGTCAATAACTGTTTAAAAGGTCTCATGTACTAAATAAGATAATAATTTTCATAATATCTAAAATTGATTAAAATAAATAAAGTACCATTATACCTATTTCTTAATAGTGCCGTTTCTCATCTGACAATACCATTCAAAGCCATCATTTCAACTATGAATTTATTTTTAACTTTCAACTTTTCTATAGCATATGCAACAAAATATACCAAAAATACAAGCCATGAACAATATGATTGTTCAACTTGCATTATCTTTGACCTTTTGATATGACCATTTTCCAGTTTTGTCTATTTGTAAGTTGTGCCCTGAAGAATAAAGTATGACTGTATGAATCAAAAACAAGCAATAAAAACACTAAAAATATACCCCAATCCCTGTAATTTCTAATACAGTAGTAAAATCAAGCAATTAAACATTTAGAGCTGCACTCTCACAGATATACCGTTTCCACAACTTTTTTTGTCTTGGAATGAGCAAGTTTTTGCGTAATTATCTGCAAACCAATGATAAAAGATTGCTGACAAAAGATCAGATCGCAGATTTCATATTTCCGTTCGAAAATTAATGTTACTAACGGTTTAAGAAAAGTGCATGAAAAACATCAATGTTTTAACTTAAATAGAAAAATCTGGGATTTAATTTTTCGCAAAAATTGGATGGTTCCAATCCAAGACATAAAATGAAAAAGGTTGTCAAAACATCTAAAGTGTGAGAGTGCAGCTTTAACGTTTGAAAGTAACTCTGTTTGCCTCGTGCCCCTAAACAGGGTTTAATTATATTATATGCCCAGTGGGCTTGTCCCTGTATATTTGATTGTATGATTGCAGTAATGGATACTGGTCTAATTATCTTCTGACAATTTTTCACCAATTTTAAAGAATGAGAAAACACATATTAAGCTCATATAACGCTGTACAATTTAATCTCATTCATTAGGTTGAGAAAAATTCCCTAAAAATATTAATTGTGGAGACATATCTTATTTAAATACATACAGGAAATGGCGACATCATTTACCCTTTAGTATGAAAAAGGCAGTTTCCTGATATTTGAATAGCGGTTTTTTATTTAAGCATCTCAATTCATAGTATGTATCAAGTTTCAAAGGAAACCAAATCATTGTAACGATTGTTTTCAAAATAGATTCACACTCTTGATAAACTTCTTTTCCTAGTTTCAACTTTTGAGACTTTTTGATGAGCCTGCACCTTCCCCCCTCTTGTGCAGTGGCTTCAAGCAATAAAGCTACCAGCTCAAGTTGCACAGCTGGTGAACAAGACTGCTGATAGTCGGCAAACTGCACACTTTATGCCATGATAAATCACGTCCATCGACTTCCAGAATGAAGAAATGACGCAGCACAGAATTGATTTCAATTGGACCTCTCTGTACTTTCATCACCTTGTTGTAGTCAAAGACTATGTCTTAGTGTGCAGTGCGGGATCTTGAGAAGCTTTCTGCTCGTCTGATGAAGTAAGTTTGGCAGAGTGTGACACTCCTATCTACTCATATGGCTAGACACCTGTGATCTATGTCTTCTTGTGTGTGCCCAATCATCACCTGAAGAGAATTTAGAGGAAGTTAGTGCTTGCTAACAAGTCAATGTGACAAAACAAGGTCTTTCATTTATGCCACCAAGAACTAGTATTCCAAGTTTCATAACTCGTATGTTAACTCAAAGCAATTGAGCAGAAACTGTTTGGTAATTAATTTTAAGTCACTGCTTCCACTTATACTGCAAGTAATATTGAACGTGAACCGACTGACCCAAATGCAATTCTAAATAATTTTTATGTGCAGAAACCTTAATCCTATTGACACAAAAGTAATCCAATTGTATGTCTTCACAAAACATTCTACAACAATATTTGTTCTAACTTATTGTTTGGACACTTACTGAACACTTTTGGTCTGACTTTATAATGCAGCTGGTGAAAATATTAAAAGTCCCTTAATAATGGGCTTACAAAAACATGAAAAAAATGTATTTGTTTAAAAATTACAAAGGGCCATAACTCTTACAATATTTAAGTTTGTATTGAGCAGAATAAAAGGCTTTGCCTAAAATACAACCTTAAAACTATATTTACAAGTAAAACAAAAAAATCTACAAATATGTTTTTAGTATCTGGTTTTTGAGAGTGAATGATCAGAAGAAAACATCACACATTCACAATCATATTAAATAATTTAGTTTTTTTTAAATTATATTATATTTCAAAAACACTGCAAAAGACAAGACACTTACGTTTCAATTTCTTGATTTAATACAGTGATGATTATCAATTCTTATGAAGGGAGATGGGTCTTACACTCTAACCAGTGCAACTTGCATGTTCTTAGTTGCTCAGTTATTACCTTTCTTAAAATTCTCCTCTTGATCTGAGCCACGCCAAAATGATGGGAGAAGCATTTGTTTTTCAATCAGAATGTATAGCACCTCTGTGTTTCTGTTTGTCTCCTGAAATAGTAAAAGTTTATTAATAATAATAACAATAATAATAATCAGTGACTTTTATTGAAATATTTTCACCGATTGTGCCTTGCACATTGGGGAACAAAGTTGACTTCTGAGGAGAAGATTTTTCAGTATAGACATATAGCAAAAAATAGCTCCGCACCCTGGAGCAATGTTTTTTTATGAATCAATATCCAGTGAAGAAAATTCATACAGGGTATTGCAACATATTTTGCTTCAAATGAAGACTTTTAACAAAAATAACTTAACTAGCTCTTCATCATATTAAATAAATATTAACACAGTCTATGCCGCACACGGAGCCCCGCATTTGATCTTTTACCAAAGTTTGATTGAGAGTTTAGTTTCACATCGACAAGTCTTTACTGGTCTATTAAAGCTGCACTCTCACAGATTGAACATTTTGAAAAAGGTTATATTTTTTATCTTGGAATGAAACAATGTATGCGAAAATGATGACAAAAAAATGTCTTTAAATTCCCGTCAAACATGTCCGAACCAAATTCAAACTATGGATAATCACTGTCATTCACGATGAAATTCAGCACTTCTTGCCCAGTATATATACCCTTACTTTAAGCAGAAGGCAAATTTAAACACACACATTTGTCCGAAATTTAATCAAACTTTAAATGGTAGTAGGATTGTCATTTGTTCACATAATTTTCAAGAATCAGGAAGTGGGGAACATTATAAAGCCATTTAACGATACAAACAAGACGATTTTCTATTGAATGTACAATAGTAGTACCGGGGTAATATGCAAATAGTTATTATCTCAAGAAAAGGACATCAAGACCAGTTCATTTACCAGTAGCATCAGACAGTCAATAATGGTTCTGAGTTTAAAGAGCATAATTTCCATTTTATTGTTAGTTTAATCATTATATATTTAACACCAGTTGTGAAGAAGGAGTTATCATTATATAAGATTATATTATCTGGCAGTGGTTGAAAATGTAAAGTGAGACCAGTTTTTTACCTGTTATTGAACAAACTGTTATGTTGGCAGGACTGTCCTCCTCAGCAATGAAAAGAACAGCAATGACTGGCTGGCACTCTGTAAAATGGCGATTAAAACATTTTGTCCTATTAAAACTGTCCCTTTCTAAACAATCCATCAGCAATATATATAAATGAGCTGCGCCATGTGGAAATGTATCTTGGGAAGTTTCCATTCCATGTAATGATGTCATAAAGATGAGCAGAAGACATTACTTACTATGCAGTAAAAGTTCTTACTTTAACAGTAAAGATATCTTTCTCTGAGAAAATTTATCAAAGTGAGCTCTTTTATGTCATGTTTCTAAGTCTTGTACACATCTATGTTACATATATAAATAATAAACAGGAATAAAATGAGGAGTTGTGTACACACTTATTCCTCCTTATGTACTGTGTAACTCAAGAAAAACAATCCATAATTCTAGTAAATCTCTAGAATTCCCTTACTTTTCTCGCTGTACAAAAATGAATGAGGAGTTGCAAACAAGCAGGGCCATAAAACTTTTGCTATTTAAACTGTACCGCAACAGCAATTTAAAGACAGTGATACTCATTGATGGAATAGGCACTTAGACAGCTACATTTTCTGAGAAATGGAGATCAGACTAAATTCTCCAGAGATAATTTATAGATTTATTTGAAATAAAAAACATGTTACAGTGTTTGTGTTAAACTTGTTACTTATCCCTGATTTAACACAATCATTACCTTCAAAATGGTGATAAAATAAAAACAAATATACCATATTAAACACTGTTTACTATCACATCTGTACCCCCCCCCCCTTCTTACATACTTAAGCGGCTGTTACCAAAGTAAAGAATGAAAGGTCCACAAGGCCAATTATAAACCATGAACCATGAGAATCCTGTTTACTAATTTGATTTTAAATCACCCAAAAGGCTTTCTACACATAATGGTTCCTTAATTTAAATCTAGTCTCCAAAGGTGTCACAGTTGTGATTTCATTGAAAGACTTGAGATACGTTATTTAAAAAAATGACGAAAGGAAAGCTTAAACGCAGAAGCCTGGCCGGGTATATGAGCCTGGAAATAAATACGCAAAAGCTCACCATGCTGCTAAGGAGTCTTATATAATTCCCGGCCCCAGTTCAGCTGGAGATGTTGATTCCACACGGCTGGAAAACCGGCCCGGTGCACCCAAGCTTCACCATTGGCAGTATCTGCAAGAGGAGGGTGTAAATCTGGGAAAACGCATTTATAATCAATTTGCGAAAGTTCTTATCCGTCATAAGTAGTGAACATGTATGTGGCTTATAGAACATCTGAAATTAAGTTTAATGAAGGAGACAAAGTTCGGTCTGGGATCTTAACCTGGATTTTGATGCTGAAATTGTAAGGGCCGAAATCAGAACATCCACTCCCACTCACACTCCAACCACATTCCCGTAAGGGACACTCAAATGATCACTTGAGTGGAATATGGGGAGTGACACTCAAGTGATCTGTTCGTATTCACACGCCTCGCTAACACTCCACTTCATCAAGTGAGCAATACAGTATATAATTATACACGTATGTTTACATGATCATATCGGATTATCTGTTTGACTATGGTGATGTTTACATTATACATTGTAAACATATGTTTATTTGAGATTTGAGTACCTTATTGTTAGTTATAGCAACAAACAAATGATAATAAGTGTTATTCTGAAACTGAAATTTACATTTAACAATTGGTTAATAAAAATAAACGTTTTGGGTTGTAAATAACTGTTGCAAAATACGTTTAAATGCATGTTTTTTGTTGTTGTCGTTGTTGTTGCTGTTTTAAATATGTAGCCGTTTTCCATTGTATCACGTAATTTAAATATGTATTCATATATAATCTTGCTTTTGTATTCTACATAAAGCGGTCTTGGGCGTTTGAAAATAATATATGGAAGTTGAAAAAATGGAAGTTGAAAAAATAGCAGATGGATAGAATTAGCGAATGAATCTACTTCTTATGGGGAAATAACACCTCGGAGTGAAAAACAACTCAAGAAATGTAGGGGAAAATGGATGAAAATGACGATAATAATAATAATAATAATAATAATAATAATAATAATAATAATAATAATAATGATGATGTTGATGATGATTTGGTGGTGTTGGTGGTGCTGCTGCTGGTGGTGGTGCTGCTGATGATGTCAGATGATAATGAAAATGATAATAATAATAATAATAATAATAATAGTAATAATAATCCAGCTGAATGTAGGCTGGAAAATACATATCAATTCCCTTACCACGCTATGAAATGGCCTAGCGGCGTCAAGTTAGCAGCCTGGCGGCCTAGCCGCCTCATGTGACTAGCGGACTAAAATTGTTTCCTATTCCAAAGCATTTTATATGCGTTCTTTTCTAAAACAATGATAAATTAAATGTCCTTTTCATAAATCAACATCCTTTAGCCAATATCAGCATTTCCCCCTTTTCCTGGGCTTCTGGATTGAGTTTTGGGGATTTTTAGGCCGCCAGGCCACCAGGCCGCCAAGTTCACGCTGCAAGACCGCTCAAGCGTGATGTATTTTGCATAGGAAAACAATTATTTTAGCATTGATTTAGACGAAAACTCATATAAAAATGCTCTGAAGTAGAAAACAATTTAAGGCCGCTAATGTACGACTAAAAACATTGATTTATCATATTTCCCATTTAAACCATTGAACCTTGAAATAGATAACAAATTTAGGCCGCTAGTCCGCCAATCTCACGCCACTAGGCCGCTAACTTCATGCCGCTAGGATGCTAACTTCACGTACCTTTAGCTGCCTGTCTTTGCAGCCATTGAGGAATTGCAAACATCAACATTGCTGGGGGATCAAGATCATTGCGAAACAAAACAAATATATGATAGGCGCATCCTTTTGAATTTGTTTTGTTTATAGATGGCCACGTTATTGAATGAACATGTACTTCAATGGATTATCCCATTCTCTTAAATATTGTCTGGGAACGAGCATGTCCCTTATTTGTTCCAAATATTTGATATATTTCATCTTTTCTACTTGCCATGTACTTTTTTCACATACACTCATTCAATTCCTATTCACAACCAATCCTCAAGGGCAGTTCAAGTGGCCTAGCCGAGCACTCACAAATGTCCCACTCACGCAAAACACTTGAGTCTCACTCACACCTGTGAATACAGATATACCTTTCACTCGAAAATATCTCGACCGTTATGTGATTACAGAGGATTAACTCATTGAGTGTGAGTGAGAGTGATTGTTCTGAATTCGGCCCTATGTTTTGTTCAAATGAAGTATAAACTTACAGTGAGTACAGAGATATCTTGAAGTCCAGATTTATCGCTTACCTGATGTTCGTAGGGCTACAATTGAGAGCTTTTCTGTAAATTGCAGGAACTGTCCCCATGAGCCTATTGTCTGTTAGGGGAATGGTGGCTTAGGTGATTGGTGGTACCACTCTGCATTTCTTATCCACACAAAACACAGTGTATCTGAAAATGACAGAGAATGGCCATGCACTTATGAAAGCTATGCTAGAAATACGCCGTTATGAGTGTATCAGATGACATTTCCACACAGAAATTGTGAGGCCTCCAATACAGCAGTACTGACATCATTGACGAAAACATATATATCTGTCATGGAGCTATGCTGGTTCTGTGGCGTCAAAACCACTGCAACTGGGCAATTCACTAGAAACATCTTTTCAGAAAAAAGAAACAACCAATACTGGGTAGCCTTTGTCACCCAGTGAACACCCAGAGCATCTTGTTACTTTGAGCATCTATTTAGTTAGAAGTAGCCACATTAAGATATCAAATTAACAAAAAAGTGTATCCGTAAGCTTTGAAATACTGAACGAAGTGCAACTTTGAGGGGGGCTGCGAGCAAATATTGTCAAGGGCAGAAATCTCGCAGAAGTTTGAAAAAGATTATGCAAAGCTCTAGCTTGATGATTTTGGCCCAATTTCAAATTGTTACTCAGTAACACGGCGGCGTAAATTTAATCTAACATCAATATAGTTACACAGGAAAATAAGAAATAGCTTTAAACTCTCTAACATTCATGGCAGAGTGTCTGAGTATCCAGTATGCCAACCAGGACGGAGAATATGTGAAACATGCACATACACACCTTTACAGCCCAACATTTGGTTATGGTTTCACAGTTATTCATTTACACAAACTCACAATCAATCAATCGATCAATCAATCAATCAATGCACACCCACCTGGAAAGGTACGACATCCTTTGGAAGAGATGAATCTTGCAGTCTGGTAGAGATGTGGTGTTCACTAATTCATGTGGCAAATTATTCCAAGTTGAAACTATACGATTGCTGAAAGAATTTTGACGTAATGACAAATCATTTCTAATTTAGCATGATATATATATATCTAATAACTATTGAGTAACATAAATTATTGGCTTGTTACTAGTGAGAATTTGAGTAATGTCTTCCAATTGGTGTCTTGGTTGCTGTGCCATATACATCCAGGTTCGAACAATACACTTAACGAGGTGCTAAGTGTACTATTTATCACCTTGTTAAATGGTGGTTACCATATGAGCAATTGATTTCTTGACGGTTACGAATTGACTGACAAAATGGTTACGAAATAACCAAGATTCAGCAGTTACGAAATGGTAAGGTTACGAAATGACCAGATCCCCGTCAAATGCCCCTGGGGACATCCTAGGTTAGGCCCATTCCCTGTTTTCAGCGCAAAAACAATAACCACGCATTCACTCAGCACTGCCGGTCCACCTGGAACGTAAAAACATGGCCCATTTCCCCTGCTATCCCTGGTATAAACAAGACCTGCCTGGGGGCCATGGTTACAATTGACTGGTGCATAACTGTGGCAGAATAAGGGAAATATTTTATTGTTGCATTTATTATCAAATATGAGAATTTAAGACACATGCAAAAAGCCACAATACGAATTGGTGATAGTGTTCGTTCTGTTCTGCTATTTAAAGGTGGTGAGAATGACTAATGACATGACATTGACGAACAAAATGTAAGGCATTTGTATCATTTCGTCTTTTATTTATTAAAATCTGAGATGTTAAGGGAGCAAATCCCTTTTTAGATTGGAACATACCAAATAATAATAAGCGACGATGTAGTGGTAAACCAAGTTTGTTAGAAATCAATCGAGTTTCTCCAAAATACAAGCAAAAATTACACCGGATGTTGATACTAGTGATTTAGTTTCGGATGAACAAAATCCGGATAAATCATTTGCTTTTCATCCAAAGGGTGGACGATTTATACTACTGTACAAAAGTCATAAAAATAAACGAAAAAACGTTGAATATGTATTTTAAACACTTACCAAGTTACCATTCTCTTTCCGTAAGAGATGAACGCCATACTGCATAATTGCACGGAGATGGTACCACGGAGATACCCGAAAATTTCCGTTATATTCCGGAAAGTTAAATTTCTGTATACTTGAAAATTTGGATGTTGATGGTACACGAAATATCGAATTTCCTTATTTCTGTATTTTATGGAATGAAACTTCGGGATATTATACAATAGGCTTTAAATAAAGTAAAACAAATAAAAAATGCTTAGTATATAGCTATTTTTGACCAAAATTATGATTTTTTCCCTGGTCGCCTTAATAGCTATTTTTATGGATACACAAATATACACACACAAAAGTTTAAGAATATTTTTTTTAATATTAAAAGATAATAAGATTTAAAACAATGAAATGATCTCGTAAATAAACATTCAAGCTTATCAACTTACTGTCAATGGACATTTTTATTGACATTTGATACATCAAATCTGGACTGAAAATATTAAGGAGACCAATTTTTGTCGCCTTAATCCAGCGGTCCCCATAATGCCTAGATTAATATATATATATGGTCACCTTAATATCTGTAGTAGATATATATATATATATATATATATATATATATATATATATATATATATATATATATATATAGTTTCTTTCACAAAACAGTAGAAAAAGAAAATGTATTAAAAATGTATCATATTACCTGTTCAACCAAAGTTGTGGCGACATGTGGAGCTCGAACCAATGACCCCCCCAAAAAAATCTCGATGCTCTAGTTACTGAGCCATCTTGTCGACTTGTTTATCATATCCCAAACTCGGGTCACAAAGGAACATGATATACTTAATTATTTGCCAATTTTACAACGATGGATATTAAGGATATTAGCTGAGTGTGTTCCGTTTTCGCTTAAATTAGAAATTATCTTAAAATATAGAAGAAAGTGTTGCATGAAAAACGATTATATTTTGTTCTTTCTAGTATTTTGAAATATTCTAATCATACGTATTGATTGTAAAGGTAAAAAAGCGTATCCGGCTGTGATTCATATTTTGTTCTTATGACGTAATGTATGTTTTCTGATGATACTAGTCTCGAATATCGATATAAAGCGATCCGTTAGTTTACACATGCTTGGGAGCAGTTCAACAACGTTTTCCTCCATTCGGAACTCCTCGGCCATTTTTTCAAAAACAACCTCGGATGTATGCCGGTACATCTGTTGAAGTAGTCCGTATTTTTTTGAATAAAAGCATTAATTAAATGTAGTGTTTAAGAGTTGTATTTATTGCTCTAAGTTTAAATTGATTGCCAGTGAAGTGTATTATTGCAAACATAATTACGATTCCCAAGAGTTAAGTCATAAATTTTAACTACTAAATAAGATTACTACGCGATCTATTTGCAGCGGACTTAAACGTACCACTTTTTAAGTATGTAAACCGTCCATATACATCCGAGGTTGTTTTTGAAAAAAATGGCCGAGGAGCTCCGAATGCGTTTTCCTCCATAACTCAGAGGAAGCTCTCATGACACCTGTTTTAGCATAAGTTGGCAACAACACTTTTACGACTATATTAAACCACAACTTGTACTTTTTGTTTAGAATCGGGTCTTATTACAAAGATATTTATTGACGCTTTGTTTAAAATCACAAATAAAGTTGAAATGTAGCTGTGAAAGTAACTTGACATGATTGACAACATGTTTTCATGTTTGGAAATTCCTCAAATTGGTATCGCTGAAACAATGGAAGATAACAAATTGAAGACACCATCTAAACATTTTTAACTAATTAAGTAGAGACAATGTTTTATTAAAATTAAGATTTTTGTCTTACGCCCAGGATAAAGCTTTATCTAAATTTGATTTATTCCACAGTCTTAAAATTCTAACGGCTCCATTGCGTAGGATCAAACGAAGTTTTATTTGTAATTAAATACTAACAACCTCCTACCATTACTAACATATTATTAGTAAACAAGTGAAATAACAATTACTTGAAGTAGTCTATATTACAAAAATGTATTATTGTGGACAGGTTCACAACGATACAGTTTCAAATGTTTATAAAGAGAACTGTTACAGTTAAAGAAATATGACAAAAATATTTAAATTTGAACTCAATTGACTCTCAGAAAAGATAGCTCAGATCATTTTTTTTTTCAAACTGTGTGAATGAATAGTGTACAAACATCAAGCTTAAAAATGTTTGATCTACACTACAAATGATTACCTATAACATATCAATGCCTGTTTCACTGTTTGGGCAATCAGTTTTGTTAAGTTTGGTAGGTACTTTATTATTTGATGTCTCATTTTGGCTCTTTTTTTCAGAATGTATGACACTTAGTCAGATACCTTAAGGACGACTGTTGTCATGTGTAAACTAGTATAAGTGTTTACCAGCTTTACTATTAAGCTTTAGCTGTTATTTATTTATAATTTGTTGATAAACATCCGTTGCCTTATTTTACTCATTTTCCTTTCGAGAGTAAAATAATATCTTATTTCGGACAAGAAAAACAAAATCATACGAGTACAATGTACATTTTTATATTGATCTCAATCATTAAAAAGGCACTTTTGAAGTGCATTGTACCTGCTGCTATGCTTTTACCACTTTTGCTTTCGAAGGTAAAAACATTTCAAACTCAGATTTATTAAACATATGCAATATATATTACTGCTATTCTAAATATCTAAACATTTTTGTTAAAACTTTAACTTGATAACTGCATGCACTTGACTACTACTGTTTTTGAATGTTGTAAGGGCCTATGAGGATGGCCCCTATTACTGGGCAAATAAAAGAGGTCCTCGAGACCTCAAAAAGAAAAAGTTTGGTAGGAGACATAAAATAAGTATTTCAATTGTAAAAAAATAATAAATGACATGGTTGATGATAAATTCAGCTCATCTATGCAAATACGTCAACAACATTCTGTACGACTTTCATATCTACTTTTTTGATGATTGCCGAAATAAACACTTGCATTTGATCTCATCATTGATTGTAACCAAATGTTTTATTCCTAAGCGGCTATCACTTTGTTGTTTATTAAAAAGCTATTGAGGTATAGCACAATATTGGTCAAAACGCTTCTGCATTAGTACACTTACTCAGAGTTTAACAGCATCAGTTGATTTACAATATATACGTATTATTTTAACAATCTTGTTGTTTATTCTGCCTGTTATAACACATTAAACTTCAACGTGACAATGGTAGATCAAGTTTGAACTCACATGCTATTATATACAGTACCAATTCAATATTTTAAACAAAACCATTATTACATTCCAGATTGACCTAGATGCAACAAAAACGCCTGGATTTACCAGGGCCAAAATTTGGTTACAAGGTTTCTATGTCTTCAGGGGTATTTATATTTCGGCATTATGTTGCACATAGTTCTTTCAATTCCCGTAAATGTTGTTTCGCAAATATTTGCCCATGTGTGCGTCCGGGAGGGCCTGTCTTTCAAGATTTTGACTATCTGTCAAGGGTAAGCGATCTTGGCTTAACATGGGCCTAATAAGGTCTACGGCTTTCATCGTCATCGCCTTACCTACATGTTGACTATTAATATCACCTAGTATTTTCCACATGACATTGCCGGGCCTCAAGGCTATAAATTCACATTGATTCGTCAAACTTGGTACTTGGAAAATGGGGTTTGAAGAAAATGAAAGTTTCTCTGGTTCATTCATATAATAGTTCCGATTAGGCTACCAAAGTTTATATCGATGAAAAATCATGTTTACAAATGAATGTGACATTTGACACAGTTTTCGAAGTGGGAAAAAAACGATTCTGAAGAATGAGGTACACTGCCCTCTTTATGGAAAAGGGCCATTTTCAAAGGACGACAGATGGTACTCACGAGTAGACTAACGGTACTCATAATGGTGATAGACTGTACACACAATGGTGATCGGCGGTACTCACAATGTTGATAGATAGTACTCACAACGGAGATAGGCGGTACTCACAATGGTGATCGGCGGTACTCACAATGGTGGTAGGCGGTACTCACAACGGAGATAGGCGGTACTCACAATGGTGATCGGCGGTTCTCACAATGGTGATAAGCGGTACTCACAAAGGTGATCGGCGGTACTCAAAATGGTGATAGACGGTGTTCACAATGATGATAGGCGGTGTCACAACGGTGATAGGCGGTACTCACAATGGTGATAGGCGGTGTTCACAACGATGATAGGCGGTACACACATTAGCTATAGGCGGTGTTCACAATGGTGATAGGCGGTAATCACAATGGTGGTAGGCGGTACTCACCATGGTGATAGGTGGTTCTAACAATGGTGATAGGCGGTACTCACAATGGTAATAGCCGGTACTCACAATGGTGATAGGCGGTACTCACAATGGTGATAGACTGTACTAACAATGGCGATAGACTGTATTCACAACGGTGATAGACTGTACTCACAATGGTGATAGACTGTACTCACAATGACGATAGGCGGTACTCACAATTGTGATAGACTGTACTCAAAATGGTGATCGGCGGTACTCACAATGGTGATAGACGGTACTCACAATAGTGATAGACTGTACTCACAATGATGATAGACTGTACTCACAATGGCGATAGACGGTACTCACAATGGTGATAGACGGTACTCACAATGGTGATAGACGGTACTCACAATGGTGATAGACGGTACTTACAATGGTGATTGACGGTACTCATAATGGTGGTAAGCGGTATTCACAATGGTGATAAGCGGTACTCACAATGGTGACAGACGGTACTCACAATGGTGATAGGCGGTAAACACAACGGTGATAGGCGGTACTCACAATGGTGATAGGCGGTACTGACAATGGTGATAGGCGGTACTCACAAAGGTGATCGGCGGTACACACAACGGTGATAGGCGGTACACACAACGGTGATAGGCGGTACACACAACGGTGATAGGCGGTACACACAACGGTGATAGGCGGTACACACAACGGTGATAGGCGGTACACACAACGGTGATAGGCGGTACTCACAATGGTGGTAGGCGGTACCCACAATGGTTATCGGCGGTGTTCACAATGGTGATAGACGGTACTAATAATGGTGACAGGCGGTAAACACAACCCGATAGGTGGTACTCACAACGGTGATCGGCGGTATTCACAATGGTGATAGATATTACTCACAATGGTGATAGGCGGTACACACAACGGTGATAGGCGGTACTCACAACGGTGATAGGTGGTACTGACAATGGTGATAGGCGGTACTGACAATGGTGATAGGCGGTACACACAACGGTGATAGGCGGTACTCACAACGGTGATAGGCGGTACTCACAATGGTGATAGGCGGTACACACAACGGTGATAGGCGGTACTCACAACGGTGATAGGTGGTACTCACAATGGTGATAGGCGGTACACACAACGGTGATAGGCGGTACTTACAATGGTGATAGGCGTTTCTCACAATGGTGATAGGCGTTACTCACAATGGCGTAAGACGGTACTCACAATGGTGATAGGCGGTACACACAATGGTAGTAGACAGTACTCACCATGGTGATAGGCGGTACTCACAATGGTGACAGACGGTACTCACAATGGTGGTAGGCGGTACTCACAATAGCGATAGACTGTACTCACAATGGTGATGGGCGGTACACACAACGGCGATAGACTGTACTCACAACGGTGATCGGCGGTGTTCACAATGGTGATCGGCGGTATTCACAAAGGTGATACACGGTACTCACAACGGTGATAGGCGGTACACACAATGGCGGTAGGCGGTACTCGCAACGGTGATAGACGGTACTCATAATGGTGAAAGACGGTATTGACAATGGTGATAGACGATATTCATAATGGTCCTAGACAGTACACACAATGGTGATAGACGGTACTCACAATGGTGGTAGGCGGTACTCACAATGGCGATAGACGGTACTCACAATGGTGATAGGCGGTACTCACAATGGTCCTAGACAATACACACAATAGTGATAGACGGTACTTATAATGGAATTAGACGGTACTCACAATTGTGATAGACAGTACTAACAATGGTGATAGACGTTACTCAAAATTGTGAAAGACAGTACTAACAATGGTGATAGACGGTACTCATAATGGCTAAAGACGGAACTCACAATTGTGATAGACAGTACTCAAAATGGTTATAGACGGTATTCACAATGGTGATAGCCGGTACTCACAATGGTGATAGACGGTACTCACAAAGGTGATATGCGGTACTCACTATTGTGATAGACAGTTCTCAAAACGGTGATAGACGGTACTCACAATGGTGGTAGGCGGTACTCACAATGGTGATAAGCGGTACTCACAATGGTGATAGACGGTACTCACAATGGTGATAGGCTGTATACACAATGGTGATAGGCGGTACTCACAATGGTGATAGGCGGTACTCACATGGGTGATAGACGGTACTCACAATGGTGATAGGCTGTATACAAAATGGTGATAGACGGTACTCACAATGGTGATAGGCGGTACTCACATGGGTGATAGACGGTACTCACAAAGGTGATATGCGGTACTCACTATTGTGATAGACAGTTCTCAAAACGGTGATAGACGGTACCCACAATGGTGGTGGGCTGTACTCACAATGGTGATAAGCGGTACTCACAATGGTGATAGACGGTACTCACAATGGTGATAGGCTGTATACACAATGGTGATAGGCGGTACTCACAATGGTGATAGACGGTACTCACAATGGTGATAAGCGGTACTCACAATGGTGATAGACGGTACTCACAATAGCGATATGCTGTACACGCAATGGTGATAGGCGGTACTCACAATGGTGATAGACGGTACTCACAATGGTGATAGGCGGTACTCACAATGGTGAAAGACGGTACTCAAAATGGTGATAAGCGGTTCTCACAATGGTGATAGGCGGTGTTTGCAATGGTGATAGGCGGTGATTACAATGGTCATAAACGGTACTCATATTGATGATAGGTGGTATTGACAATGGTGATAGACGGTACTCACAATGGTGATAGACGGGACTCACAATGATGATAGGTGGTACTCACGATGGTGATAGGCGGTGTTCACAATGATGATAGACGGTACTCACAATGGTGATAGACGCTATTCACAATGGCGATAGGCCGTACTCACAATGGTGATAGAGGGTGTTCGCAATGATGATAGACGGTACTGTTAGTGGTGATAGGCAGTACTCACAGTGGTGATACACGGTACTCACAATGGTGAAAGGCGGTACACACAGTGATGATAGGCGGTACACACAACGGTAAAATGCGGTGTTCACAATGATGATAGGCGGTGTTCACAATGACGATAGGCGGTACTCACAATGATGATAGGTGGTACTCACAATGGTGATAGGCGGTGTTCACAATGATGATAGACGTTACTCACAATGGTGATAGGCGGTACTTACAATGGTGATAGACGGTACTCACAGTGGTAATGGGCAGTACTCACAATGGTGATGGACAGTACTCACAATGGTAATAGACGGTACTCACAATGGTGATAGACGGTACACACAATGGTGATGGACAGTACTCACAATGGTAATAGGCGGTACTTACAATGGTGATAGACGGTACTCACAGTGGTAATGGGCAGTACTCACAATGGTGATGGACAGTACTCACAATGGTAATAGACGGTACTCACAATGGTGATAGACGGTACACACAATGGTGATAGGCAGTACTCCACGGTGCACATGGTGGCCAAAGGAGTATTCACGAACGTGAAAGGCGGCACTCTTAATGATAATAGGCAATACTTAGCCCGGCTAGCGGTAATATTACAAGAGTAAAATAGGCAGTACAAAGCACGGAAAATATTCTAGAATCTATGTGATTCCATCGAGAGGGCTATAAAAACTAAAACGCTCGTGATGTTTTTTGGTTGTCTGTATATCCACCATTTTAATGCAATATGCATTTATTTGTTCATGTATATGCAATGGCAACGAAAGTATGCGAATGCATTGTGGTAATAAATTGTTAATGTTGAATTGTAAAACGCAAAGACAAACAAATGAGAATTCGGGGTACAATTTTAATAGCAATGAACGGCTTTAGTTTAATAAGCAATTTCATAAAATCGCACCAAACAGTTTTTTATGGAAGGAAAACAATGTACCGTTTTGTTGAAATGAAATGGTAGGAACCTATAACATGACAGGAGAAAAACGTGAATAATTGCAATCAAATTAAGAATAAGAAACATGATTGATATTTTTTCTTGCATACCTAAAATTATGAATTTGTGGAAAAAATGACGTAGAAAACGCACTTTTGTACATTTCACAAAAAAGCGCGTGTGACGTTGTGTACTGACGTCAGAAAGCGCAGTAGTTTTAAATCATTATCTACGGATATTAGTTCCTTTACAAATCGCGCTTTTACGATTATTTTCAGTTTGAATTAAAAGTATTGTATACTTATATTTTTGATTCCGCTTTAGAGAAACTGCAAAATATACTTTTCATAAACCATACAATAAAAGAAATCAGAAATGGCGCGTTGTTGCGCGTGACTCATCTTACATGGGGGTGTAAGATGAGTTTTTCCAGCACCGGTACCATGACCGGAAACACACGTCCGGTGTGCAAGCATTTTTCTATCCGGAACGGACACACATGATAGATATTTTTTCTAGCATACCTTACATTACATTTTTTTGTGAGGAAAATACATAAGAAAGCGCATTTTTGTACATTTCACCAAAAAGCGCGTGTGATGATGTTTACTGACGTCATGACGCGCAGTAATTTGTATTCACTGCATACGTATATAAGTTCCTTCTCTATCACGTCTTTTATGGGTTATTTTGGGGGGATGCCAGATGGAGTTTTCCAGCACGGCTGAATTTACCGGAAATGCCTATCCGGTGTACTAGAAATAGTAATGCATTGTACTGCCTGATATGTGTTTGTCTCAATCACATTATTCACGATATTCAAATTAAAGACTTGTTGTAATAATTTATAGAAACAGCCTGTATGACGTGAGCTCTCAGTCATCTCTGGTTAACAGAAAATAACATATCTGAACAGAGTTTATTCGACTGAAACCATTAGGGTTTCTCAGCATAAAGATATACACAATAGATAAATTACAAGAACTAACAATTTAAAAAAATGATAAAACGGTTTTGATAGCTACTTTACTAAATATATAAGAGAGTTCATTCAAATGAGCATTTGTTTTACAATGGAACAACCCATGATTTTTATCATAAATTTATGTTCACAATATTGTTGAGAACAGCGTTTTTGCTTTAGTTGCATTACATCTGTATCAATTATATCATTGGGATGAATAAAATCAAGTTTATAATGTTGCATACTTTAGCTACTGATAATTAACAAACACACAAACGATGAAATGCTTTAATAGTCTATTCAAATATTAACTGCTCTATCGAAACATCATGGTAGACGTCTTCAGTGTTTTAGGATCGCCCCATTTAAATGACAGGTAATAAAAATTATTACTGGTGTACGGTCCATTGAGGTTATTGCACGTGCAACCATTGTACCACCAGCCACCTCCAAAGTTTTGGGCACAGTTGTAAGGCCAGTTGTCCGCGTCCCTGTCGTATGTTGTAAACGGCTGGTGGTTGATATCCCAACTAATACCCGTGTCGGACAGAATACAGGAATCGGACACTGTGAATATACCATTTATCCATCTATTATAAGTATCATTTGAACTCTATAAAAGGGTTTGCTTGTCAATCATATTTAGGTATAAACAAGTCAACCTATTGCTAACAGACTTGTTTTTTTTTTAATTTCTTGAATGTAGATGAGATAATATATTCGTTTTTGGAACACAAGGTACAGTGTCTACAGATATTAATTAATTAGAATCATATATGTGATATTTTGGCGCTTTTTAACTGGATGGTTTGTGCTGGCTTTGCTATTTAAGGGCTAGACACCAGATGGTCCCCAAATCGGAAAAAAACACAAGCTTATATCTGTCAATACGAGCTAATATGAAGCCGATAATACATCATTTTATAATAATAGATCACCTTGTTGTCGCTGTCTCAGCTGAGTTTAGCCGTATAATAATAGCGCATAATGGTTTCCCAATACATATAGCCCGGAATTAACATAACTGGGTTTTCCCATGCCGGTACAAATAAAAGGTGAATTTCGAGCTATTGAAATTCATTTAACAGTCCAATGACTCTATTGTTTTTTTTCAGAAGTATATTACGGTTTAATTTTGTTTGTACCGGAGGATTAGGTAGGGAAAACCAGAAAAGCTATAATTCCGGGCTACAACTATTTAAAGTGCGTATATTTAACATGTGAAAGTCACGTAATAAGTACAGATACATACACCTAATTTATTTTCTAATATTAACTGGGATTTACGCGGAAGTCAGAACCAGAACATTTCGAATTGGAAAAATACGCAATATAAAGATTGTTTATATTGGCACAAATTATACGTGTTTTTCTTTTAATAATTAAAGTCGAATGCGTTAAACATTATCAATCATTATAATTAAAACATTTCCCTTGTGCACCCATCTACAAGTTTTACCTTTAAAAGGCATGTCATGATAATTATCGAATCGCGACGTATTTTATTAAAATAATATAGCAACTTCTAGCATCGACTAAGACTTAAATATACTGGGCACTAATATATTTTGACAAAATAAATATTGTGGTGAATTATTCCGTTTTAAATACATTAAATTGTTCTAATATACTTGATATAAAAGGATAATTTAGTATAATTATGTCTCTTTGGAAACTAATAAAGGGTAATAATCTTAGTTAGACGTATTGTATTTAAACAGTGTATCAATTTCTCCCAAATTCCTCGAATAACATACTTCCTCTTGAGTTGATCCTCCTATCAACGTTAAAGTTGTACTGGTCAGGTGGAGAAATATAGAAACCCGCGTACTCGTCAAATCCAGTAGTTCCGTCTGGTAAACTCATGTCCACTCGTAACGTCATGTTACCACGGCTTGTCATTGAATGGAGAACATCCAGACCTGTGAAAAAGATAAATTTAATTCAACTATAATCTTATGCGATGTGTACACTCGTATTCGAGCGTTATAGGTAAAGGGTACGAACAATACTATATATAGTAACACAAAAAGCAGGTTGTGAAGGCCATTATGTGACTTAGTTGCTTTTCATCCTAATAATTAATTGATCAAGATCTCGTTATATCGATGGACACGGCGTATTGCCAATTCAGTTCAACAACCCGTGAAACTTTTGTAGTGGAGTAAAAACTATATGTGCACATATAATTATATAGAAGAAACATGTGCGTCTTAGAGAGAAAAGTTTGTGTACATATTTCATAAGATATAGAAGAAACGTGTTCATCTTACAGTGAAGACTATGTGTACAAACGTCATTAGATATAGAAGAAACGTGTGCGTCTAATGGTGAATACTATGTGTACAAATGTCATTAGATATAGAAGAAACGTGTGCGTCTAATGGTGAAGACTATGTGTACAAATGTCATTAGATATAGAAGAAACGTGTGCGTCTAATGGTGAAGACTATGTGTACAAATGTCATTAGATATAGAAGAAACGTGTGCGTGTAATGGTGAAGACTATGTGTACAAATGTCATTAGATATAGAAGAAACGTGTGCGTCTAATGGTGAAGAATATGTGTACAAATGTCATTAGATATAGAAGAAACGTGTGCGTCTAATGGTGAAGACTATGTGTACAAATGTCATTAGATATAGAAGAAACGTGTGCGTGTAATGGTGAAGACTATGTGTACAAATGTCATTAGATATAGAAGAAACGTGTGTGTCTAATGGTGAAGACTATGTGTACAAATGTCATTAGATATAGAGGAAACGTGTGCGTCTAATTGTGAAGACTATGTGTACAAATGTCATTAGATATAGAAGAAACGTGTGCGTCTAATTGTGAAGACTATGTGTACAAATGTCATAAGATATAGAAGAAACGTGTGTGTCTAATTGTGAAGACTATGTGTACAAATGTCATTAGATATAGAGGAAACTCGTGCGTCTAATTGTGAAGACTATGTGTACAAATGTCATTAAATATAGAGGAAACGTGTGCGTCTAATGGTGAAGACTATGTGTACAAATGTCATTAGATATAGAAGAAACGTGTGCGTGTAATGGTGAAGACTATGTGTACAAATGTCATAAGATATAGAGGAAACGTGTGCGGTAATAGTGAAGACTATGTGTACAAATGTCATTAGATATAGAAGAAACGTGTGCGTGTAATGGTGAAGACTATGTGTACAAATGTCATTAGATATAGAAGAAACGTGTGCGTCTAATAGTGAAGACTATGTGTACAAATGTCATAAGATATAGAGGAAACGTGTGCCTCTAATGGTGAAGACTATGTGTACAAATGTCATTAAATATAAAAAAACGCGTGCGTCTGAAAGTGAAAACGATGTGTACAAATGTCATTAGATAAAGACAAAATGTGTGCGTCTAACGGTGAAAACTATGTGAACACATGTCATTAGATGTAGAAAAAACGTGTTGGTCTAACAGTGCAAACTATGTATACAAATGTCATGAGATATAGAAAAAAGTGTGTGTCTTACAGTATTTTTTGTTGTTCATAATTCATTAGACATAGAAGAAAGAATATGTTTACATGTTTTTCATTAGAGATAGAAGAAACGCGTGCGTCTTACAGTGAAAACAATATGTACATATTTCATTGGATAAAGAAGAATTGTGTCCTTAAACCAGTGAAAACTGTGTGTACATATATCATTAAAGATAAAGAAAATATGTGCGTCTTACAGTAAAATCTATGTGTATATTGTTCATTAGATATAGAAGACACGTGTGCGTCTAACAAAGAAGACTATGTGTACATTTTTCATTGAATATAGAAGACACGTGTACGTGTTACGAAGAAGACTATGTGAACATATTTCATTGGATTTAGAAGACACGTGTGCGTGTAACGAAGAGGACTATGTGTACATATTTCATTGGATTTAGAAGACACGTGTGCGTGTTACGAATAAGACTATGTGAACATATTTCATTGGATTTAGAAGACACGTGTGCGTGTTACGATGAAGACTATGTGAGCATTTTCATTGGATTTAGAAGAAACGTGTTCGTCTTACAGTTAAAACTATGTGAACATATTTCATTGGATATAGAAGACACATATGCGTCTTACAGTGAAAACTATATGAACAAATTTAATTAGATATAGAAGACACGTGTGCGTCCTCAGTGGAAACTATGTGTAAAAATTACATTGGATATAGGAGAAACGTGTTCGCCTTACAATAAAGACTATGTGTAAGTATTTCATTGGGTTTATAAGAATTGTGTGCGTCTAACAATGAAAACTATGTGTACATAATTATTTTGATATAGAAAAATATAATGCGTCTAACAGTGAAAACTATGTGTACATATTTCATTATATATAGTTGCAATGTGTGCGTCTAACAATGAAAACTATGTGAACATATTTCATTGAATAAAGAAGTAACGTGTCCGTCAATAGTGAAGACTGTGTACATACTTCAAAAGATATAGAAGAGACGTGTGCGTCTTACGATAAAAACTATGTGTGCATATTTCATTGAATAAAGAAGAAACGTGTGCGTCTTACGGTAAAGGCTTTGTGAGCATATTTCTTTAGATATAGAAGAAACTTGTCCGTCTAACAGTGAATATTATGTGTACATATTTTACTGGATATAGAAGAAACGTGGGCGTCTAAAAGTGAACACTATGTGTACCCATTTCATAAGATATAGGAGTAATTGCCCCAATAAAAATTATTCCTTCTACTGGGGCAATTATCAATCAAAATCCATGGTCAACCATGTATTATTATATAAATAACCCATTCTTCGAACAGAGCATACATTATGTATAGGCATTTGAACTCATGGTTTTTGTTTATTCACAAATTAACACTTAGTATTCATCTAACGTGGCACATACAACTGAAAACCCTTCCCTCAAAATTAATGTTTATAAAAGTGCATTTTTAAATTTCTGTTAACTTTCTGATATGTCTTGTTTACTATAAAGATATATGTAGTAAATTGCAATGAAGTGTAGCACTTAATTATTGTTTGTTCATACAAGGAAAGGTTTCGTTATCGTAAGAACACACCTGTCCAGAATTCACCATCAAATGAACCAAATCCCCTCTCGTAATCCGCAAAGCTTCTGTTGAAGGCAACAGAACCATCCAGGCGTCTTTGAAACACCTACATATAGAAAGCAATGTTAAGAATTAATTTAATTACAAACCGTTTGTATATCCAAATACATGGATAATGCACTGAGCATGACTGAAAGTAAGACTTTTTTAAAGGCCGCGATAAAATAGTTGGCATAAACGGCATTTTTCCTTGGGATAAAATGAAAAATTGAAAATGAAATAAAAGACAAATTAGGCACATTTCTTCTAAAATCGACGTGTTTCATTGAAATATTATACAGTCGAAACCCATGGGCTCCACATCCAAGGAACCGGCCAAAATACTTCGAGCCTCGTGAATATCGAGCCAAGCGGGAACGCTTACAAGGAATATAACGAGTATAACGAAAATCGGTCCTTGAAATCCAGTTCGAGCCAACGAGGAAATTGAGCCAAGCGATATCGAGCCAACGGGTTTAAACTGTAGTTGTTTCTTTATATGCGTTGAATATTTTAAATAGCATTTTCCTCACTAGGTATGGTCTTAATACCTTAAAACAATATGAATCACTATGTGCCCAACATCTTTAAATATAAGGTGTATACTATGCATGAGTCGAATGCCAAATACAGCATATAAAGTTTTTACTGTAAACGTCTCAAATAACTTCAACAAAAACAATCCTAAATAAGTATGGTTATACTACCTCGAACCACCTTGTCATTTACTCTAAATAGGACGACATATACAAACAGCATTAGAATGACGAGTGCCTGATATAACAGTATAATTTACTATGTATGCATCAACTACTTGAACAGCATAATAATATTCTAGTTTAGGTCACATACCTTAAACTGCATTATCTCTTTTCCTATTACTGGTTACAAACATAAATCGGTACTTTGGATTCGTTGACTAAATTAAACTCCATAAGTCTTTATTAAATATGCCTCAAATACCTTTTAAAACATAATTTCTTACTAATTGTGGTCAAATGTCTCAAACAACACAAGTCTCTAATACGTATTGGTTAAATCCCTTAAATAACAGTTTTATTTACTGTGTATGGATACAATACTTTAAATAACATTTCTTTTTACTATTTTTTGACATGTTCCTTAAACAACATTTATTCCTTATAATGTATGGGACGAATACTTTAAGCTGCATTAGTCTTTATTATCAAAGGGTCCTTAGTAATTCCATACTAACTCTGGTAAAATACCCCAAACAGCATAAGTAATCTTATTGGTCGAATGCCTTTAACAACAGTAGCATTTACTGTGTATGAATATAATACTTTAAATAGAACAACAGTATTCCTAACTATTTATGGTACGAAGCCGTAACATAATTGGAATAATGGAGTTTTGATCTGTATTTCATTATTTAACAGAAACTAAAACTGAAAAAAAATGATTGCATATTTTATTCAAGAGAAAAGCGAGGTTGCGAACGCGATGTGTTAGAGAAGCTACTCGAACATGTTAAGTTGCCATTGACTTTAAAAGTCGTTCGCAAATGCTACTAAAACAGATACTTATAGGGTTGATGATACGCACTTAAACATTTTCCTTGTTTTATCTTGCACGTCATTTAGAACATGTACGAAATAAATATATGTAGATGACGTAGTGCACAAAAAGTAGCCCACACATACTCGTACCCGTACAAGTAATATCTTGCAACCTCTCTTATAAATGTTATTTGGTTTAGAAACATTTGTATGTATCTTACATTCAAATGACGAAATATTCGTTGACCATGCTCTAAAACATATAACCGTTTAATAAGAAACTGGTATACATTTACAACACAGGTAATGTCAGACCTTTATATGATTAGTGTAACCTTATTATAAACATAATCATACTAACCGTCCATCCACCACCTTCGGTATCCATATCGCAGTAAACCTCCACTTCCCTGTGCGTGTTCCAGGGCGTGATATTGTACACACCCGACCCACGTGACAGGCCCAGTTTTAACACATCACTGCAGTCATCTGTTGAGTATAATAACGTTTCATTCTCGAATAATGTTTTTAAAAGAACCTGCCTTCGTATAAGGTTGAACATCAATTTATTGCGTTTACGTTGATATACGTATAAATAATAATGTTAAAATCGCCGAAAATACCACTTCTAAGAAAACTACAATGAAAAAACAAACAAAATATATATTTATTGAAAGAAACACTGCTGTAATAAAAAAGACAGTATAAAATGAGTGATTATTTTTATTCATTTTTAATATACGTTTTCTTAAACTTTGTAGCGATTTAACGATGTTAGCTGCATGTCAAATATAATACTCGTATTATATATTTTACCCTTCAGTTAAGCTTTTTCTTCACTCTCACAAAAATTTATATGAAGAATAAAAGGTAAAAGAAGTACGTACACAAATAGAAATACTCTATGTTTTGAAATATACTGTAATTTAATAGTTACAGGTGAGATACTTTATATTAAAGAAGTAACCACAACGTACTCACATGGACAAAACTCTGTATCTGTATCATTTCCAATGCACGTGCCATCAGTTAAAGGCGGCAATACATCACATGACCTGTGTCTACTTCTGCTGCCCCTGTCACTAGACCCTGAACAGTCAGACCATGCAGACCAGTCACTCCAGGAAATGTGAACTAAATAGAGAAATAGAAAAATCTGAGAAAGCGGTGGATCAACTCAAACGCTTAAACTGCTAAACTAAAATACCGAAACTAATTATACTGCATGTGTCACATGACTAACAACATAAAGACCATGATGTCCTATATTTCTATGAACTGTAGTATATAGAGAGAAATATAGTACTAGTTAACGGCAGTAAAGCAACGCAGATTCTGTAACTTCTGCTATCCCGGCCACATGACTTCGAACAGTCGCCCCATACTCCAAATATTATTAACTGTATAGGAAATTATAACAATATAGAACAACAGTGGAGCAAAGCAAGTCCTTTGACTATTTTTACATCGTTACACTGCTCATTTAAAACATATATTAACCTTTTAATTAGCCTGTTTTATTACCGAAACATTTTAAAACAATTATTTCAAGTAATCATTGACAGAAGATATGTTTGCTTTAAACACGGATACAGTTAATATCCTCACATTAGCTAAGAGTTACTTACGCGCCCTGATGGTGACCATAATACCGTTTTCTATTGTAGATCTCTGCTCCTCAATGATGCCAACAACTTCATTTGATCTGCCTAATAGCTCTTCAACCTTCTTTTCCATCTCAATCGTTTCGTTTTGGACATTTGCTTGTGCTGTTTGTACGTCTTGAAGGATATTTGTTTTAAAACGCTCAAGAGTATTTGTTTCATTTGCTATATGTTGTCGGACTTGAGAATTTATAGCAAGCAATGTTTTATTAATTTTTTGTTCTTCCCCTTCAAATTGAATGACCATATCAGTTCTTACATCGGAGCTGAATTTACCCAAATATATAAAAAGATCAGAGCGCAATTTTTGCCCACTTTCTTCTACTGTATTGTTGACCTTTTGCAAAGTAGCTGATATATTTTCAGCACTCGTTTGCACGTGGCCATTGACTATGTTAACTAATGAGCTTATAGTCGTTGACGCGTTCGAAACAAACGCCGACAATGTGTCTTTGAAAACGCTATTGACATTAATTAGTTCCTTTTTATGTTTATTAAACGAATGTTTATACATTGCGAGCGTTTTTGTGATGTCGATAATTTCAGGTTTTGTATATATATTTCCTACAGTATGTCTTGTTCTTGATTCGATACTATCAGTCTCTCGATTATCGCTTTCGGACGTGTTAACAAGTGATTCAAGCTTTGAAACTCTATCAGTTAATAAACCAAAATCTCCTTCAATTGTGTCCAATCTCTGAAACAAGAACAAATCCTCCTTTAAAAACGGGCTGGAACTGCATGATAACATTTGTTAACTCATTTTTAAAGCGAAATATAATAAAATAAATCTAAGTTGCAAACGGTGAAAATACATTTCTAACAAGAAAAAAAAATATATCTTAGATATGTTACAAACTTATACGACATATTTTAAGATTGTTATCATTGATCAAGTTGTCAATACATAAAGAAGTATTGAGAAGCTAGCGTCTTCGGTGTATTTCTCTTGACATTTCAATAAAACTACATATTGACCACAAAAGGAGTAGATAATGCTACTATGTACCTAACGTCATTACCAATGAGTATTAAACTGTCATCGGTCAATATTACTTGACAGGTCAGTAAAACTACATATTGCCCTCAAACATATATAAATGAACGATATGTTCTGTTCACAATTTAGAACCACTTATGTGCTAGCGTCTTAGGTCAATATCACTTGACATGCAAGCAAAAGTTAATATTGACCACAACTAAAGTATATAATTGCACAATCTTAACAAATCGCATTAGGAGTATCAAGAAACTCGCGTTCTCGGTCTGTATCGCTGAATAGGTCAGGAAAATTACATATTGCCTTTAGGAGAAGTATATAATTGTACAGAAAACCAAAATATTGACTCCAACATAATTATATAATTGTAAAATATACACCTACCGTCATTACGTATGACTGAAAAGCTTTCATCCCTTTCATTTGTACTTCCAATTTTCTCAACCTGTCCGCCTCACAGGTCGACAACATTACCAGCGCAACAATGACGAATGGACGTAACAAAATCATACTGTAAAAATACAGTAATAAGATTAGTACTTTTGAGCATGAAACGAATAGTATTTTCATATAAATAATTAAAAAATATGAAACTTTTATAGTCTAAACAATACGACTGTATTAAACGACTGTATTCTATACGTTTATTCTGCAAAATGAAGTATTTATTATCAAAATCAAAAAAATTAACTGTTGATGTAAGTATAAGTAATGAATTGAGTGTAATTGTACTTATCAGGAATAAAAATGCATTTGGGCTGGTCGAAATTCGCATTGAGGCCTTAAAACACCACACGCTTTAACAATCTAAACTGCGTTCATACCCCGATAGTGAAATCAATCCTGCAATTCATTTCTTCAATATGTATCATAGATATTGAATTTACCTGATGACATAATAACGGGTATGTTATAATTCCATGTATGTTTTCATGCTTGTCATGCATATAAGGAGTTTACGAAAATAGGATTGCAATTAGAAAATACAAATAAAACAACATACGACTGTAGTACAGTGTTAAACATAAGTGTGTCCGTTGTTTTACTAAAATGTATGGATGTTGAATTTGATTATATTTTTATTATAATGCTTAATCCGAAAAGGCAATCAAATGTCTAATAACCTTTGTTTGATTATTAAACCGAAAACGATGAAGATGTAAGAAGTTTCGAAAATAAATAAATTTCGAATTTATCTTTATTACACGAATAACCGAATGGGATAACGTCGTATGTTTTTTTTCCATATTGTGTTTAAAGAGTATTTAATTGTTACCAACAATTTCATTTGAAGAAGATTTTTCTCCAATACCTCATTCATATTCATCGAAATGAGATTTTGTAATTTAGCGTAAACGGAAGAAATGACCGGGGATCTTTGCTCAGACATTGTTTACGCTTTTCAGGCCAAACATATATTATGATTCGTTTCACGTCCTGGAGAGTTACATTACTTTGTGTTTCTTATTTAGTCTAAAACCGGTTACACGTGTTCATCAACTTCTACGAACATTTCTGCCAAGGTTTCCGGATTAAAGTTTCTGTTCAGTGCGTCACCGATTGGTATTTATGTGCCTCTTTGTGAATTAACTATATGTCAAAGGACTGTATTTGTATCATTATCATATGTAACCTTGTTGGTTCATTACATTACATTATTCGATTCCAGTTAGTAGGCTGGTAATCGCCGTGAGCCTTCCACATACATATATTTCTTGAATTTCAGACCACCATTTTATTCAATTTTGCCCATCGCATTTGGTTCTGTGTGAGTGTCTTTGATAAGTTTTCCGTCTTTCGTCATAAACTTGCGCATGGTGCTAGTTACTTCTGCAAGATTCGGCGGGAACATGTACAAGACGTAACCGTCTCAATGAGTGTTTCTATTTCTGACCTAGATTCAGACGTCTTCAAGTTCAATATTATGTTACTTATGTCCTTATTTGTGGACGTCAACATGACCGAAATCTCTTTCATCTCGTCGACCGATAACCACTTTTTTCGGTTAAAATCACACCTTTATTGCATGCTCTCAGTAGCAAACTGCGCAAATGTTCGTCATTGTCGGTCCTTGTTGCGCCGTTACAAATAAAAGCATCAGCCACGGACACCACGCCAACCTCGTCCGTTTTCAAATTATAAACATATTGAGATATTCAAGGTCCCACCGGCATTCTTCTATATCTGTAACTCTCGTTTATTGTCGCTAATGTCGTGCTTTACGTACTGGACATACAGACGAAATATCAATTTATTTGAACTGAAAAGAAGATGTTTCTTCGGACCAGACCAAATCCATGAACAAACTTTGAAATCCTTTTTAACCGTGGCCTTATGCAGTGGCTTGCTAACATACATATAGTACGTCTATTGAACTTATTCAGGTTAAGTGCGATGCTAAAATTCATCACTGCTGGGGAATTTCAGGATGCTACAACATAAACCTCTGCGTTATCTTGCCTTCTTTTAAACTGAATGTTTAACCGAATTCTGCCTGTATACCTGTGTTTGAAAATAGTCTGGATTCAGGATATTGTTATTGTAACTGCTTATGATTGATATTGCTTTGATGAAATAATGTTCACCTGAATGCCCGTGTCAATCTTAGCTTATTTTTTTCTGTTCCAAATAAGAGAATTACAATTGCTTGGTGGAAGAAGAAAGACTTCTTAAAATGCACACATGTTAATCAAAGTTATCTTTGCCCGAAATGTTCTCGACGTTCTGGACGTGATACACTTGTGACATTACAGCATACTCATAACTTTTTGTAACACACAACTTGCTATGCGATTAGAATACGTTATTTCCCTGAGCTGATAGAAAATAAGGCGAGCGGGCGGATAAAACGCATGCGCAGTTAACAAGTAGTGAAGTTAAGCACGACTTATAACATGTGCAAATAAGCAGCAACAGACTCTTTATTTACACGGTATTTTAGCATAAATGGCTTACGCCCAAGTACTAAAAGAAATCATGTAAATTGCACCAAACGCAAATGTTCTTTTATTCTTTGTCAAAATTAAGTTATCTGAAAATAGTTGATGTACAAATACGCTTGTCTTAGCATTGAGTCAATACTGCTTAATATGAATGGGTGGTAACCCCGTATAATTTTGGTATAATATTTTAGGGTATTTCTTTCTGCGAATTAATGTTATTTGAAAGCAATGCGCTCTTAACAAATATATGAAACACACACCTTCTGAGCATTTATTCCACTCTGTGTTTTAACATACCGTTCTTATATAATATTTTTTTGGAAATCACCCTGAATAACTGAAAACGTACGTTTGTTTTATAAAAAAAATAATTAATACACAAACGCAAATTGCACCGAACGTAAACGTCATTTTATTATTTGTCAAAATTATGTTATTAAAATGAATGTGTGGTGACCTTGTATAATTTTGGTATCATATGTGAGGGCATATATTTTTTGCAATCAATGCACTTCGACAGCAAGAGCGCTCTTAACAAATAAAGGAAACACACACCTACTGTGCATTTATTCAACTCTGTGCTTTAGCATACCTACTTATATAATATTATTTTGAAAATCATTCTGAATAATCAAAAACTTACACTTGTTTTATAAAAAAGTATATTTAATAATAAACAAACATACCTTGACCAAATGGAAATGATTACTACGCCTTAACTTTATCCAATTCAACGTAAACACTTATTCACAATGTTCCAGCAAGCAGGCTCCCGCGTGTCTGATAGCTGGGATATATCAGCACTGTTATATAGGTAGCTATTTCGAGCCTCAGCTCAAATATGTTTATTTTTAAATGCTCTATTTCTTGCACACTGCAGCAGTTTGCAGAATGTTTATTAGCCGAAACACAACTAGAATAATATCTAGCAGACACCTTCCCCGGATGTCGAGTAAAAGAGATATAAAGCAATGTTTACATTGGAGATTGAAATAAATATTTTTAAAATGTTTTGATCGAACAGTTATTTTTTACTCACTGAACTAAAAGCATAAATAGCTAAACTCTAATTCATCAATATTAGTTTGTGAAAAACAAATGATAAACACTATATTTATTTTCTGGATGGTTACCCCTCCTCTAGTAATGTACAAAACATAAACTTGTGATAAAAGAAGGCACGAGAGCAAATTATGAAATATCATGCACCATGTAATCCATCTATGATATAGACACTGTAAATTAAAATATAGCATGAATTTATTTCACTGAAGATAATATTTACAAGTCAAAATCATAAACTTTAATAAGGAAACGGAGGGTTTATTTTGGTATTCTATTGAATTGCAATTGAGAACGTGCGAGGGAGACATATAAGCTTATCCCTATTTCGCACGTGCAAGATCAACGTCCTCTGCATGTGTAGTCATGCCGTCAGAAATATGTGTGTCATAAGAGTCTCCGAGTAAGTACTTCTAAGTTCCTCTAGTGTCATTTTAGAACGTGTACAATAATTATGCATTGTTGTGCTTAAAATTGTATTTCAAGCAGACAGTTACAGTACGTCACCAGCTAGAATCATACCGCATTACATGTACGTTCCGTTTATTTGCCGGCATCGTAGAGTAAACAATCAGCTCATCTGCTGTAGAAGTAAAAATATCGCCATACGTACCTTGAATTTATTTCCCACACTACAACGTGTACCTTTGCCAAATAATCATCATGTTATTTGAAACAAAAACCATCGTTTTTCTTCTGGATTCCTGTTAGCGCCATGCAATACATAATTATTTATTAATATTTAATCATAATTAATTATTATTATTATTATATTGATGTCAAATTTATGTCAATCCAATTTTTAAGTTGCTTTACTCATGTTCATGATCTATAATTAAGTTATTTCTCAATATCCACTCACTGTTCTACAGAACATCATTGAATGATAAATATATGTATAACATAAATCATGTTTGACTTTTGCATTTTGTTATGTTTTATGTTCATAAACATCATTGCTCAATTTTATAAGAAATATCGTTTGTAGAACAAAGACTTAACTTGCATAATTTCTGTAAATATTATAAATAGTTTTTATTTAAAATATCTCTATAATTTTTGTTATCATAACATTAATCCAAGATTTAAATCAATATCGTTTTTAAAAGAAAATGGGTTTAAAAGGGGTGAAAACATTACTTTGTTATTTTGTGGTCATAGGAATTGAGATGGGAAATGGTTCGCCTATGTTATACTAGTAGTTGTCATTGATTCCAATCATCTCTTATAATGGTGATCAAAATTACATGACGTCATTTAAATAGCGAAAATAACAACGTAATTAAATGGAGCTTTAATAAATTATTTTTCATAAAAAGAGTAAAAATAGTTTTCAAAGACACATATATAGCTGAAATCCATCTACTTTTCAATACGTTGTTGTAGTGCTATTGACTGCTCGGCGAGGAAGAATTGGGAATTGTATGTGCAACTGTGATAGTCAGGGGCTGGTCGCATGGTTACGATGACATGTGATTATTAAATCATTTCCCAATCTCAACTCCTATGACAACATAACAACACAAAATGATTCATAATAGTGAATGCTCTTGTCTCTTTAAAACCCACCGTCTCGTAGAAAAGGTACGCAATTAATATAGAGCACGGGACAAATACGAAGCCTAGGAAACGTAACCTATTACTCAAATGCAAAACTATAATCTTAAAAGACGTTATCTTCCAATTAAAGGCATAATTATGAAGCCTAGAAGAATTACCTGTTGATTAAAGACACACATATTAAGTGTAAGCGACGTTATATCTTAATTAAAGCATACTATGAATCCAAATGGATGGAAGCTGTTCGTTAAAGGCACATATATAACGCCTAAGAGTCGTTACCGGTTGTTTAGGTACACAAATATAAATGAAACACACGTAAAGAGTAGGATGCTTGTTGATTAAAAACACAAATATATAGCTGAGGAGACAATACCAGTTGATTAAAGACACTAATGTAAAATATAAGATACATTATCTGTTGATTAACTTTGTATACATTGTACGTAATGTTTATTTTTTATATATAAATAAACGGGTTGTCATTAACTAGTAATATCAACAATACATAAGATATGTGTGTTATGCATACTGGTATCTTCCAAACATTAAAATGTGATTGCTGTTTAAGTACAACAACCTCTATGGTATTTCCCAGTCATTCCAATTAGTCAACCATACGTTATACAATATTTTGGACTTTGTTGCTGAACATATCTGTCAGTTTTATAAAGCATTTGCAACAAACCTTTGACAGTTTATGTTTAATGTTGCCGTAGCTATTAAGATGTACAAACATACCTCCTCTTCAATGAGAACTTGCCATAGATTGCTTAGATTTATTATTGCAGTCAAGTACCTGTTGAAAACATGTTGCCAAATTAATGCTTTAAACAATGTCCTGACACGCAAAATATTTTCAAATTGAATATAGTACATCAATTGACTTTATAAAGGTTACGTGCAATGCTATGATTAATCAGTGCACGGGAATGCTACAACATAAACTTCTACGTTATCTGCCGTCTCTGCCTTGAAATTCCCATTGGTTACCTGTGTATGATAATAGTCTGGATTCAGGTGCTTGTTATTCTAATTTTACCGCTTAGTATTGAACTTGCGTTGATGAAATATTATTCCCCTGACTGCCCGTCTAAATCTTAACTCCATTTCCCCCGGTTCCCAGTAAGACATTTACAACTGATTGGTCGGAAGAACAAATTCTTAAAATGCACTAATGCAAATCAAGTTTATCTTCGTCCGAAGTGTTCGCGACGTTTTGAACATGATACACTCGTAGCATTAAAACATACTAATTACTATTACTGTAACACAACACGAGTTATTCGTTTAGAATACTTTATATACCTGTGCTGATAAGCAATAAAGCGAGCGGGCTGTTAAAACGCATGCGCAATAAACAAGTGTCGTAGTAAATGAAAACGTTTAGCATATGGCTCAAGACCACAGTTATCTGCCCCCCCCCCCCCCCGTTGACCAAAATCCGGATGTAAATACAGAAAAAAGAGTGCTTGTGTTCAACTATCAATATGTTATTAAAATTGAATGAAAAAGAAGCAAAAAATGTTCTATTTGCAGAGAACTTGACTGAATATGACACTCCATTGCAGAAATTGATAGTTTTTAGTGTAAATATTTGAAAAATCATAGCTTGTGTAAGTCTGAAAATTAGTTGTTTGTAGCCGATTGACTCCTTGGCGGAAGGGTTATGTATTTGAACTCAATTTTGACAGTCAAGTCAATGGTCAACATGGTGTTTTCTTGTGATTATATTTTGTTTCTTGAATTGTTCTAGAGATGCCATGTCCTTGTTTTTCAACTGGGATGTGTATAAAGTCAAAAGCCAGGTTAGTGTCTATATGAAACATATAGCAAAAATAACTGTGGTCTCACACCATAAGCTTATAAACAGCAACAGGCTTAAGCCAAACTACCACAACAAATTGTTGCAATTGCACCAATAGCTAATGTTAATTTATGATTCCTCAAAATTGTGTTATCTGAATATATTCGATATGCAAACGTACTTGTCTTGGCATTGAGTCATTTATGCTTCATATGATTAATGAATGATCACATTATTTTTGGTATCATATTAAAACGTATTGCTTTCTGCGAATTAATGTAATTTGAAAGCAAAAGCGCTCTAGACAAATAAGAAAATACACTCTAACTATTCATGTATACAACTCTCCGTTATAATATACATAACCTCATAATATTGTTTTGAAAACAACTTGGAATAACTTAAAATTCACGCTTGTTTTATAAAAAAATATATTTACTATTATACAAACATACCTTGTCCAGATTGAAATGACTACTACGCTTTAACTTTATCCAGTTCAACGTTAACACTGTTTCTCAATGTTACAGCAGGCAGGCATCCGCGTGTCTGGTTTCTGGGAGGAACAAGCACTGTTATATAGGTAGCTATTTCGAGCTTCTGCTCGTGCAGGTTTATTTTTAAATGCCCTATTTCTTGCGCACTGCAGCAGTTTGCAGAATGTTTATTAAACGAAAAAACAAGTAGCAGAATATCTTATAGACACATTCCCCGGATGTCGAGTAAAACATTTATTAAGCAATGTATAAATTGAAGATTAAAATAAGTGTTTTTGAAATGTTTTGACCGAGCAGTATTATTTTTACTCACTGAATTAAAAGCATAAAAAGCAAACATTAATTCATCAGTATCTGTTTCGAAATTAAAGACAAAATTGTGAAAAAGAAATGTTAAACACTTTGTTTAATTTTTGGATAGTTACCCCTCCTCAAGTAATGCGCAACACCGTTCTTTGTGATAGAAGGGGGCACGAGATCAGTTTATGAAATATTTTAAACCATGTAATCCATCTGTAATATCGACACTGTAAATTAAAATATAGTATGAGTCTATTCCACAAAAGATAATATTTACAAGTCAACAACATAAAAGTTATTAAGAAAACGGAGAGTTTATTTTGGGAATATAGTGTTTTGCATTTGAAAACGGACGACGGCTACATATAAGCTAATCCCTATTTCGTCCATGCTTTATCAACGTCCTCTGCATGCGTAGTCTATCCGGCCATCAGAGATATGGGTGTCATGAGAGTCAGTACTTTAGTTCTTCTAGTGTCATTTTGGATAGTGTACAATAGAATTGCATTGTTGTGTTTGAATTGGCATTACGAGCAGACAGTTACAGTTCCTCGCTAACTAGAAACATACCGCATTACCTGTACGTTCCGTTTATTTGCCGGTAACGAAGACTAAACAATCAGCTCATCTGCTGTAGAAGAAAACATGCACGTACCCTGAATTTATTCCCAATACTACAACGTGTGCCAGATAATCATCATGTTTTTCTCATGGATTCCTATTAGTGCCATGCGATACAAAACTGCAAGCTGAATTATTATTATTATTATTATTATTATTATTATTATTATTATTATTACTATCCTCATAATTATTATTATCGTTATCATTATTATTATTATTATTATTATTATTATTATTATTATTATTTTATTTTTATTATAATTATTATTATTATTAGTAGTAGTAGTAGTAGTAGTAGTAGTAGTAGTAGTAGTAGTAGTAGTAGTAGTAGTAGTAGTAGTTTTTTAAATTTAATTAATGATGTTCTTTCTCAAGACCCAATGATTGTTCTACATGGATGTATAAAATAATTCATGTTTAATTTTCGCATTTTGTTATATTTATGTTCATAAACATTATTTCTCAATTTGATAACAAGTGTCGTTTGTAGAACACAGACTTTACTTGCATAATTTCGGTAAATATTAAAAACTGTTGTATTTAAAGTCTCCCTATAATTATAATTCTCCAGAATCCAAGTTTTAAATCTATATTTTTTTTAAAATATTGGTTTAAAAGGGGTAAACACATAACTTTGAGGTCATAGGAGTTGAGATAGGAAATGGCTTGCAGATGTTATACTTGTCGTTGTCATTGATTTAAAGCATATCTTGTAATGATTATCAAAATCACATGACGTCATTCAAATAGCGAAAACAACAACGTTATAAAATGGAGATTTAATAAAGTATTTAGCAATATTTTTTAAAAACAAATATATAGCCGAAAGCTATCTATTTTTCCGAAGGTAGTTGTAATGCTCTCGTCTGTTCGGCGAGGAAGATTTGGGGAAATGTATTGTGCAACTGTGCTAGTCGCACGTTTACGAGGCCACTTGATAATTAAATCATTTCCCCATCTCAACTCCTATGACAACATAACAACACAAAATGATTCAGAATAGTGAATGTTCTTAACTCTTTAAAACCCACCGTCTCGTAGAAAAGGTACGCAATCAATATAGAGCATACGGGACGGAAGCCTAGGAAACGTAACTTATTACTCAGATTCAAAACTATAAAGCCTAAAAGACGTTACCTTCTAATTAAAGGCATACATATGAAGCCTGGAAAATATTACCTGTTGATTTGAGACACACATATTAAGTGTAAGCGACGTTATATCTTAAATAAAGCATAATGTGACTCCTAAACGATGTAAGTTGTTGGTTGAAGACACAGGTATGAAACCTAAGAGTCGTTACTGGTTGATTAAGTACATAGATATAAAAGAAACATACGTGAAGACTAGGATACGTTGCTTGTTGATTAAAGACACATATATAATGAAGATACATACACTCCAGTATTAATAATTAAAAAATGCGCAATTTCACAACCAGAAAGGTTGTCCTGTTGTTTTTTTTCCAATTCTTCTTCTTTCTGGTTGTGAACTTTCCAACACAGTTTATTTATAATTAACTTTATGATAATGTAGTATATTATTGTAATAGTTGTGATGGCAAGCGCGGGTCAAGCAATATTGCATCTTCGGCACCCCAGCGTATCACGCAATTAATATTTAAATGAATGCACTTCAAAACGGTTTAATTTTGTTAATTTAATGAATTTATATCTTTGTACTTTCTGTCTATTTATATCTTAAGCACGTCATTTACGAACTTTAAATTAAGTATTATTATACATTTATTGTACCCGTTAAACATGAAGCTTTTATTAATTATTACGACTAACGATTTCAATAATTCTGTTTCGGCCAGGAATATATTTCCTCCCAAAGGTGCTAAGTGTCAGTCCAGAACGGAGTTTCTTCCAACATCTAACTTCATAATATGATTTGCATAAAACACAATTGTTTAACTTGGATTGTTAAATGAAATCACTTAGAATAGGTCACACTTTTGTACATTTTCGAGATTAAGTGTTCACTTGAAACAGTCCAGATAAATCTTATTTGCTTATTCGAAACATCATTTTAGACGTCTTCAGTTTGTCATGTTCTGTAAAGGAATTATAATAAAAAAAATCTTTTGGTGTACGGTCCATTCAGGTTATTGTGCATGCAGCCATTGAGCCACCAGCCTCCTCCATATCTGCCTGCACAGTTTCGTCGCGAGTGGTCGACGTCCCTGTCATATGCTGAAAACGGCTGGTGGTTGACATCATTCGCAGTAGCAGTTAGCGACAGAAGCCAGGAATCGGACACTGTTAAGATTATAAAAAATAAAAGATGAACAAGTTCACATATTTTTAAAATAATTCTTATTTAATTTCAAACAAGTAGGCGTGTTAATTTATACGTTTATATAACCACCTTAAAGAAAAGAGTCTTGAGAAAGATGGTAATGTGTTATATTTTGCGTTTTCAGTTTTAAATGGGGAATTTGTATTCACGTAGCTTGAAATAATGATGACAAGTAATTCGTATATGTACAAACATATGTTTTTTTCATAATTTTGGTGCAATTAGTTTAACATAATAATGCATTATAGTCTATCCATCTGTTATGTACATTTATCTTGACTTTGTACATTTAAATTGTATTCCATGATTGTTATCAAATGCAGACGTATGTATTCAAATAATATACCAACTCCTTGTAACTTCTAAAACTGATATACTGATCAATTGTAAATAGTTATATCTGATTTTCATTTAACTGCCCGACTTAAACTATATAGAAAGCTGGTAAATAATATGCCTCTATGATCAGTTAAAGGGCATATCATGATGTTATTTAGACGTATTTTATAAAACATTGTATCAACTCCTAGTTAACATCACGAATAGCATACTTCCTCTTGAGCTGATCCTCCTATAAACGTTAAAGTTGTATTGGTATGGTGGAGAAATATAGAAACCCGAGTACACGTCGAAACCAGTAGTTCCGTTTGTTAAACTCATTTCCACTCGTAACGTCATGTTACCACGGCTTATCATCGAGTGTAGTAGATTCAGGCCTGTGAAAATTTAGATTTGTGGCATTTTTTCTAGGAAATCCTTTGTCATAGCAAACATATTTATATTGTCTCCTGAGGGTTCCAGTTGTCTTGTTTTTATTTAAAAGTTTAAAAAATGTGTCGTCAGTGTAGCTCTAATTGATAAACATGTAAAATTGTTCATTTTTTCTGTATATATGTTGATAATCATTTAGTATTAAACATTATCAAGAAACACACTTTTTGTTGTTATACCAGTTAAACAGAAACTTCATTTTCTTAGTCAAAAATTAGAATTTCTTAACAAAATAAATTGATTTGTGTTGAGAAAAGAATTAGCTTTATATATATGATAATTACTCAATTTCGCCCAGATACCTCATTTGGACCCAAAATATCATGGCGAGTCACATATCGCAAAGTCGCAAACACAGAAACATGATATACTTAAATATTTGCCATTTTTGCAACGATCAATATTTAAGATATTAGCCGAGTGTGTTCCGTTTGCGCTTAAGTTTGAAATTATCTTAAAATATAGAAAATAATGTTGCATGAAAAACGATTTTGTTTTGTTCTTTCTAGTATTTTGAACTATTCTAATGACGTAATTTTTCTCATAATACTAGTCTCGAATACCGATATAAAGCCCCGTTACACATATTTTAGTACAAACTAACTACTTTAGCAGCGTATAAAGACTACCAATGGCGATTGTTGTACATTTGAATCATTTGATTGGTAAATGTTAAACTCAGACGGGGACTGGTCAACAATTTTTCTTGCGACTAGTAAGAGATCGTCGTTCTACATTGGCAACCAGTAGTCGACTGATCAGCAGCTTATTAATGTCAATCAACAGCTGGATTTTGTGTGAATGAATGCCGATTGTCATAAGAAGTTCGCCAACCTGTTCATGGTCATTCTGGGACAGTTCAAACACATCATGATTCCAAAATGTATTGACGGATATATAACTTCCTTAGGACACACTAAGATAAAGACGGTATTGATGCTGTATAATTTTTATTTTCTACATAACATGAACTCACAACAAGATAAAGACGGTGGTGATGCTGTATAAGTTATTTTTCTACATAACATGAACTCACAACAAGATAAAGGCGATAGACGAACATGTACAAAATATTAAAAATATATCAAAGTGAAAAGTACTCCTAACATACATAGGCAGTAAAACGATCCGTTGGTTTACACATGCTTGGGAGCAGTTTACTACTTTTTCCTCCATAACTCGGCAGAAGATTTCAAGACACCGGTTTTTGCAACAACACTTCTACGATCATATAAAACCACATCTTATACTTTCTGTTTAGAAACTTTAACTTGATACTGAGTATGCTGTCATGATATCGATGCGGTTGAAACAATATGTATATATACATAAATAAGATTGTCCAAAAGACCTATGGATGTTCATCCCGCTATGTCGATGTGTTTTGTTCTGGTATTGGTAATGCCCTGTAGTATATATTGTGTATTCAAGTTTTCATGATATAATGCAGTTATGTAATGGTTAGATGACCTGAAGTTATATTTAAATAATTAAGAATAGGCGTTGAGGGCGTCGCAAACGAGCCCTTCTTAATAATTTAGATTACGTCAGGTCATCTAACTGTCATATATTATAACCATATTGGCTGGCACATTGTCAGGGAGTTTGCATAGGATGAGTGGCAGTTGACGGACCTCTTTGAACCTCTTAATGCTTACGCTTTGTACTATCTGCATTGTCATTGGCTGAAAATGTAGGATATATTTCTAATATTCTAATATTCGTAAATTGTATGTTTTATTAGCATCTTCTATACAGGAAATCTTAATTCAAAGATATTAATCCGTGTACGGTACGGCTGTTTTCGTCCTCAGTGACTCATAACACAGGTCAGCCAGACGCATGGCCTGTATGGTATCTCTCCTCGTGACTCGCAACTCATCCTTTCCTGAAACAAGGGAAGGAACTGGTTGATAAAAGTTACACACCACTTTTATAGTATACACCCTGCTTGTATATATTTGTACATCAAACTGTACAAAATATTACTTGTAAATTATGTTATTATGTGACACGAAATACTCCCTTTCTTGAAAAATGAAGTAAATTATTAATTACTGGTTATAAAACACTTGCTTGAGGTTCACTCTACTATTTTATACTATGTTGAGTTACACAATGTTAGCCTTGTTTTTTGTTCGTATTTCACCTTCTCTCCTGAAGGGAATCGAAATAATATTTTTTCAACTGTTTTAAGCTATGTTAAAACGTTATAAACTTGTAGCTTATACTGTGTAATTTTCAAATGTAGTTTCTAGTATACAACATTAGCGGAATGAGGGGAGGCGTTAATTGACCAAATGAAGTTTTATGTATACACAAAAAGTATGAATACATAAAATTGCTTCATTTTAAATTTTCCACACTCTCTTTGGGGATGATCCCTCCCGCCCCCACAAACAACACTTAACATCTAAGCCACATGTTTGCTCCCCCTCTTACGATAAATATTGGATGCGATCATGCCTAATATAATTTAAAATGTATGGACAATACATATTTTAATAATTTACTTAAAAGACAATATTCAATTACTGATAAAATTTCGCCGTCGATGGACTATCTTTACCTTCTAATACGTCTAGGAAGTGTTCCAGCTCGTTGGCGTACGCCTCTGGGTACCTGCGCATAAAGTTGGCCTCAGGGGCCGATAGTAACATCCCTTGGTTCGTACCGTTTATCACGTGGTTAGCTCCCTTGTTTTCTACGGAGAGCTGCAACTTTTCACAAAGTACCTAAAACAGATGGCGAAATAATGTATATGGGCTAGAAGGACCCCTGCAACAAACCATACGGATCACATGTTTATGTGTCTACTGTTTTGCAGGTATGATGTATATTTAAACATTGTTGAGCTCGAATAAATTTGAAAATTGAGCCAAACTTTTCTCCTATAAGGCACGTGTGTCACGACGTATAAATAATTATTTGTTATTGTTGTTAAATGATCTCTTTTAAGCGATAGCAAATGAACAACTGTTATTGTTACTAATTTGTACCGTCCCAATATAATTTCAGCTTATGAAATCGTTTTAAAAGCATACCATGATTAACAAGGGCAATAACTCCAAACATTGTTGAGCTCGAATAAATTTGAAAATTGAGCCAAACTTTTCTCCTATAAGGCACGTGTGTCACGACGTATAAATAATTATTTGTTATTGTTGTTAAATGATCTCTTTTAAGCGATAGCAAATGAACAACTGTTATTGTTACTAATTTGTACCGTCCCAATATAATTTCATTTTATGAAATCGTTTTAAAAGCATACCATGATTAACAAGGGCAATAACTCCAAGGACAATTGACCAATCAAATTATTTTGGACAGACATCATTCCAGTATATTAAGTTTCATGAAATTATACCGGCTAGTTACTGAGAAAACGCAGGTGACGGACGGACAGACGGAAGGAAGGACGGACGGAAGGAAAGACGGACGGACGGACGGACAACGCCATTTCAATATCCCCCTCCCTATTCCATAGACGGGGGATAATTAATATTAGTATATATATTATCTTGAAAAATTGTCACCAGGGTTAAGTTTAGTTTGTACAATTAAATCATTTGATTGGTTAATATCAATTATTGAATGCACTTTTGACCAATCAATGTTCATATTTTTATGTAAGCTGTCGTTGCGTCTAAATGTTTACATATGTATTATACTGTAATATGCTATTCCCATTCAAACAATTGAACTCTAAAGCCCTTTCCCATATTTTAAATAGAGACACCTCCACATGTTTACTTATACAATACTGAAAGAGTGGATTGTATGTTTCTATACCTCTAGCCGTTGATCATAGCCAAAGGGACACCATCTCCCGTTGTCTATCACAGAAATGGCGCCGTTTTCATACGCAACTACAACAACCACTTGATCGTTGTCGCTTGCCTCTTTTAGCTCTTCTTTGTGGGCGTGGCCGTGTGCAAAGACGCTTGTCGGTCGGCTGCCTATGATCCAGCCTCCCATGTCAAGGTCATGGATGGTCGAGTCCCGGAAAATTCCGCCTAAAAATTGAATCGTGTGGAGAAACGTGCGTACATACGAATTTAAGGAAAGACGCATGTCTTGCGCAAAACACTCAAAATGTTTCTGATCTGCAATCACTTAACATACTTGTACATCGTTTACACGTACACGATATTGATCATTTTAACAATGTTTTCTGAAGAACATCTGTCAACTGTCACCTAGATAGTGGCGTCTGATGTGTTTTATCCCCAGAGGAAACTCCTATTATAATATACTAATTTTGTGGACAAAAACAGCTATACATATAAATAAGATTACTGATTGCATATGTACATATGTAGTTTGTATTGTAAGCTGAGTTTGTGCTTATATAAAGTATTCTTAACGATTCAACAGATCCAGCCCACACTCCAAGTGTTTAGTGCAAATGCCTTTATATTAGCCATTAAGCATTCATGAGGACTTTGACTCTCGGTCCAGCCGATCGCAAGTTATATATTCGCCCTTCGGGGACACAACGCTTGTAAGATCCCCGCCTAATGCCCCCGCCCCCGGGGACATCCTAGGTGAGGCCCATTTTCTGTATTTACGGCGCGAAGAGAAAACAACCGCACTCCCTCGGCACTGCGGAGCCACCTGGAAGGCCTATTTCCCCCCGCTATCCCCGGTATACCCCAGGACCTGATGGCGTGGCTACCAATGACTAGTGCATAGCTCACCTGACGTTTTGACGTATTCTATAGGTGGGTGGCTGAAATCACGACTGGTAGATTTTACAATGCGCACCGGTCCTGTACTTCCTTTGCGAATTTGTTGATAGATCGAGAAATGACTGGGATCGAATCGCCTGAAGCAAAAAAAAGTTTGTTATTCAAAAGGTACAATGTGTTCCTAAGTCCTCGGCAAACACCAATAAATTATGATGATTGTATTCGAATTGTAGTGTGGTTGTATACTCTCCTATGGAAACCACAACATAAGGTGTTTATTCTCTGCTCACTAAGACCGTTACATGCCCAGTCGGACACAATATTCACTCATGGAAGGCACACAGACTTGGTTTGTTTCTCTGTTCAGCAAGATAGTAATTTAGTTGGTAGACGGTTTACTCACCTATGGAAGGCACAGAAGAGTGGTTTATTTTTTTGTTTCGCTAAGTCATAACATGCCCGGGTGGACTGTATACACGTGGTCAGCGGCTTCTCACAAAACACGGCCTTGCCTAAAATATACTAGCAAACATAATGTGTTCTGATGCTTATCAATAAAAGAGTTTTGTGTTTATGTTAATGTTAAAACATCCACCATCCGAATTATTGAAATTTTACTCGAGTGCGAGTTGTTTGTTTATTTATGTGGAAGGTTTTGGGTGAAGTGATCATTTTGAGCCATAAAATCATGGACAATGTTCAATAACTTACTAGCTTATAAGCGAAAGGCGTTGTTATTTATTCACACGTTAGTTATTGCTCTCAAGTCTTGTTATTGTTCCGCTATTTTAGTTATTTTGTGGGTTTAATCAAAGCAACCACCATCTAACTTTTGAGAGACCTGCCAAGTAGCCGAATGCTTAACGAATTCGGTGTTTGGAGGCATAATGTCATGGCATTACATACGCTAGAAGCGCACAGGCTCCAGTATAAATAATGTCGTTCGGTCATACAGTAGACTCATTATTTCATTGTCGAACGAGAAGCAGTTCTATCTGGTTACAGTTTTACTATACTAGAAATAATGGTCAGGTTGGTGTGTAAGTTTACAAACATTCTGGCAATGCCAATTTGGAGAGTGCTCCGATAAGATTGTTAGTCATATTAGAATCTCGTTGCATTTTGGGACTATTAATCATTATCCGATTAGGCGATTTCTGTTTTAGTTTTTACCGACAGTGTCAAGTCGGTTAATTTAATAATGATTATATTATGATTATTCTGAAATATATGTTGTCTTGCAGCGCTATAAAATTATGTTGTTTAGGCGTTTGACTTTTGTGTTTATATACAGGACATATGATAACATTTAAGTCTTCTGGACCTTTTCTTGTAGTTTCGGTGTTTGTATTGAGTGTTGTGTGTTTAAACATGGACATTGTCAAGGCTTGCTTACTGAGCTTGTCTCTGCAGTTTAAGACTTTGTATTGAGCTACGTGTGTTTAAACATGAACATTGTCAAGGCTTGCTTACTGAGGTTGTCGGTGTTGTTTTCGTCTTTGTATTGAGCTACGTGTGTTTAAACATGAACATTGTCAAGGCTTGCTTACTGGGCCTGTCTGTGTAGTTTCAAACTTTGTATTGAGCTACGTGTGTTTAAACATGAACATTGTCAAGGGTTGCTTACTGGGCTTGTCTCTGTTGTTTTAGACTTTGTATTGAGCTACGTGTGTTTAAACATGAACATTGTCAAGACTTGCTTACTGAGCTTGTCGGTGTAGTTTTAGACTTTGTATTGAGCTACGTGTGTTTAAACATGAACATTGTCAAGGCATGCTTACTGATCTTGTCGGTGTAGTTTCAGACTTTGTATTGAGCTACGTGTGTTTAAACATGAACATTGTCAAGGTTTGCTTACTGGGCTTGTATCTGTAGTTTTAGACTTTGTATTGAGCTACGTGTGTTTAAACATGAACATTGTCAATGCTTGCTTACTGAGCTTGTCTCTGTTGTTTTAAACTTTGTATTGAGTCACGTGTGTTTAAACATGAACATTGTCAAGGCTTGCTTACTGGGCTTGTCTCTGTAGTTTTAGACTTTGTATTGAGCTACGTGTGTTTAAACATGAACATTGTCAAGGCTTGCTTACTGGGCTTATCGGTGTAGTATTAGACTTGGTATTGAGCTACGTGTGTTTAAACATGAACATTGTCAAGGCTTGCTTACTGAGCTTGTCGGTGTAGTTTTAGACTTTGTATTGAGCTACGTGTGTTTAAACATGAACATTGTCAAGACTTGCTTACTGAGATTGTCGTTGTAGTTTCAGACTTTGTATTGAGCTACGTGTGTTTAAACATGAACATTGTCAAGGCTTGCTTACTGAGCTTGTCGGTGTAGTTTTAGTCTTTGTATTGAGCTACGTGTGTTTAAACATGAACATTGTCAAGGCTTGCTTACTGAGCTTGTCGGTGTAGTTTCAGACTTTGTATTGAGCTACGTGTGTTCAAACATGAACATTGTCAAGGCTTGCTTACTGAGCTTGTCGGTGTGGTTTTAGTCTTTGTATTGAGCTAAGTGTGTTTAAACATGAACATTGTCAAGGCTTGCATACTGAGCTTGTCTGTGTTGTTTTAGTCTTTGTATTGAGCTACGTGTGTTTAAACATGAACATTGTCAAGGCTTGCTTACTGGGCTTGTCTGTGTAGTTTTAGACTTTGTATTGAGCTACGTGTGTTTAAACATGAACATTGTCAAGGCTTGCTTACTGGGCTTATCGGTGTAGTATTAGACTTGGTATTGAGCTACGTGTGTTTAAACATGAACATTGTCAAGGCTTGCTTACTGAGCTTGTCTGAGTAGTTTTAGTCTTTGTATTGAGCTACGTGTGTTTAAACTTGAACATTGTCAAGGCTTGCTTACTGGGCTTGTCGATGTAGTAGTAGACTTTGTATTGAGCTACGTGTGTTTAAACATGAACATTGTCAAGGCTTGCTTACTGAGCTTGTCTCAGTAGTTTTAGACTTTGTATTGAGCTACGTGTGTTTAAACATGAACATTGTCAAGGCTGGCTTACTGGGCTTGTCTGTGTAGTTTTAGTCTTTGTATTGAACAACGTGTGTTTAAACATGAACATTGTCAAGGTTTGCTTTCTGGGCTTGTCTGTGTAGTTTTAGACTTTGTATTGAGCTACGTGTGTTTAAACATGAACATTGTTAAGGCTTGCTTACTGGGCTTGTCGGTGTAGTTTTAGTCTTTGTATTGAGCTACGTGTGTTTAAACATGAACATTGTCAAGGCTTGCTTACTGACCTTATCGGTGTAGTTTTAGTCTTTGTATTGAGCTACGTGTGTTTAAGCATGAACATTGTCAAGGCTTGTTTACTGGGCTTGTCTCTGTAGTTTTAGACTTTGTATTGAGCTACGTGTGTTTAAACATGAACATTGTCAAGGCTTGCTTACTGGGCTTGTCTGTGTAGTTTTAGTCTTTGTATTGAACTACGTGTGTTTAAACATGAACATTGTCAAGGCTTGCTTACTGGGCTTGTCGGTGTAGTTTTAGAATTTGTATTGAGCTACGTGTGTTTAAACATGAACAGTGTTAAGGCTTGCTTACTGGGCTTCTCGGTGTAGTTTTTGTCTTTGTATTGAGCTACGTGTGTTTAAACATGAACATTGTCAAGGCTTGCTTACTGAGCTTGTCGGTGTAGTTTTAGACTTTGTATTGAGCTACGTGTGTTTAAACATGAACATTGTCAAGGCTTGCTTACTGGGCTTGTCTCTGTAGTTTTAGACTTTGTATTGAGCTACGTGTGTTTAAGCATAAACATTGTCAAGGCTTGCTTACTGAGCTTGTCTCTGTTGTTTTAAACTTTGTATTGAGTTACGTGTGTTTAAACATGAACATTGTCAAGGCTTGCTTACTGGGCTTGTCTCTGTAGTTTTAGACTTTGTATTGAGCTACGTGTGTTTAAACATGAACATTGTCAAGGCTTGCTTACTGAGCTTGTCTCTGTTGTTTTAGTCTTTGTATTGAGCTACGTGTGTTTAAACATGAACATTGTCAAGGCTTGCTTACTGGGCTTGTCTCTGCAGTTTCAGACTTTGTATTAAGCTACGTGTGTTTAAACATGAACATTGTCAAGGCTTGCTTACTGGGCTTGTCGGTGTAGTTTTAGACTTTGTATTAAGCTACGTGTGTTTAAACATGAACATTGTCAAGGTTTGCTTAATGGGCTTGTCGGTGTTGTTTCAGACTTTATATTGAGCTACGTGTGTTTAAACATGAACATTGTCAAGGCTTGCTTACTGAGCTTGTCTCTGTTGTTTTAAACTTTGTACTGAGCTACGTGTGTTTTAACATGAAAATTTTCAAGGCTTGCTTACTGGGCTTGTCTCAGTAGTTTTAGACTTTGTATTGAGCTACGTGTGTTTAAACATGAACATTGTCAAGGCTTACTTACTGGTCTTGTCTCTGCAGTTTCAGACTTTGTATTAAGCTACGTGTGTTTAAACATGAACATTGTTAAGGTTTGCTTACTGGGCTTGTCGGTGTTTTTTCAGACTTTGTAATGAGCTAAGTGTGTTTAAACATGAACATTGTCAAGGCTTGTTTACTGGGCTTGTCTCTGTAGTTTTAGTCTTTGTATATAGCTACGTGTGTTTAAACATGGACATTGACAAGGCTTGCTTACTGGGCTTGTCGGTGTAGTTTTAGTCGTTGTATTGAGCTACGTGTGTTTAAACATGAACATTGTCAAGGCTTGCTTACTGAGCTTGTCTATGTAGTTTTAGACTTTGTATTGAGCTACGTGTGTTTAAACATGAACATTGTCAAGGCTTGCTTACTGAGCTTCTCGGTGTAGTTTTAGTCTTTGTAATGAGCTACGTGTGTTTAAACATGAACATAGTCAAGGCTTGCTTACTGGGCTTGTCTCTGTAGTTTTAGACTTTGTGTTGAGCTACGTGTGTTTAAACATGAACATTGTCAAGGCTTGCTTACTGGGCTTGTCTCTGTAGTTTTAGTCTTTGTATTGAGCTACGTGTGTTTAAACATGAACATTGTCAAGGCTTGCTTACTGAGCTTGTCTCTGTAGTCTTAGTCTTTGTATTGAGCTACGTGTGTTTAAACATGAACATTGTCAAGGCTTGCTTACTGGGCTTGTCGGTGTAGTATTAGTCTTTATATTGAGCTACGTGTGTTTAAACATGAACCTTGTCAAGGCTTGCTTACTGGGCTTGTCGGTGTAGTTTTAGTCTTTGTATTGAGCTACGTGTGTTTAAACATAAACATTGTCAAGGCTTGCTTATTGGGCTTGTCTCTGTAGTTTTAGTATTTGTATTGAGCTACGTGTGTTTAAACACGAACATTGTCAAGGCTTGCTTACTGGGCTTGTCTCTGTAGTTTTAGTCTTTGTATTGAGCTACGTGTGTTTAAACATGAACATTGTCAAGGTTTGCTTACTGGGCTTGTCTCTGTAGTTTTAGACTTTGTATTGAGCTACGTGTGTTTAAACATGAACATTGTCAAGGTTTGCTTACTGGGCTTGTCTCTGTAGTTTTAGATTTTGCATTGAGCTACGCGTGTTTAAACATGAACATTATCAAGGCTTGTTTACTGAGCTTGTCTGTGTAGTTTTAGTCTTTTTATTAGGCTATGTGTTCGCAAAGATGATAATTTTTAAGGCGTTCGTACTTGCTTGTCCCTGTACATTCACTGACATAAATCAATGAATTTAGTAATGCTTTGGCTGCTTGGTTGGTATATTTACTTTCCAATATATCAGTGTGATGCTCGGGTCTCAGTTAAGTCTTGTCCGTTGAGTTTGTCTATCTACGTTTAAATAGTATGTACTTTGTGTGAGTAAGACATTGATGTTTTTTAACAGGCAATTGGTAGCCTTCTAGAGTATTGTTGTATTTTACCTGCATGAAGAGATCTGGTAATGAGATCCTCGTGGGTGGACGATGGGGATACAATCAGAACTGCTTCCACACTGAAACACAACCATTACAATTTTTAAATTTCTGCAAATAGACGTTACGTTAAGATAACGGCACTAACAACTTTAAAGAAGAAAACATTATCACTTTTGTTTGTTAACAGTATATTTGGTTCTAATAACTGATAACTTGGTAATGTTTCTGTAAAGCATACGTTTATTTCTCATTTTGTTTTAAGATGATACAATTTGATTTGTCTTAAGTACTTCGTTTTCCCTTTGGATAATTATAGGTAAACGTGATTTTTCTCCTTGATTTTATGAAAGACATTAATAAAACGTTTAACACTTTCTGCATTTAATGGGCAATGAAGACATAACAATATTACAAATTTATGATCCAACAGGTGTTATGTCACAATTTAAATAATCTGTGAAATAAATATCGTTAAAAATGTAGAGTTTATCTTATGATTCGTATTAGATATCAACACATCATTCATTTTTCTTATACACGGAATTAAAATGACCGGATTTATTTTCGGGTACTTCCTTTCTACACTGTACCGCGGGAAATGGCATGCTTTGTCAGTTTGTGGTGATCGGCACATCATAAGTTAAGTCTTATTGTTGACAAAAGCATGGGATAAATACTGTGACCCTCGTTTATGTATCAATGCCAAATGTATTCCCCTCGCTCAACTCATATATAAGCATATATTTAATGGACTCGTTAAAAAGAAGTGCACATATGTCGACTCGTTTTTGATCATATATATATATATATAAATCAATGGTAATGTGCTGACGATTCATTTTGACTAAAATGGACATTTAACAAATTATTCATCAAATTGATCTCACGAACTACCGACTTTGTGTCCTCGATGGCCACTTGAGCGTTGGCAGGCGTCTCGCAGCGCGTGTCAAGGTTGTATAATGACGTCAGTGCACGTGCCTCTTCAACGTTCTCACGTACGATCCATCTGAGAGAAGCACGTGGCGATCTAAGAATATTCCGCACGTGCTCTAACCCTGACAACGGAAATGGGTTAGCATTGATATGTTGATTATCACTTCATGAAACATGTTTATAGTTATATATTAAACAAATATAACAAGCATAAAAGTGTTGTAATGTTTTAAGTTCATAATGATGTCTTGTAGCCATATTTTGAATATAGGATCACGCTCGATTTTGTCATTTGAATATAAATCGGCACTGGTGTCAATTTTAATCCTGTTTGAGGTCAGAATGAGAACCTTTCCCGTGTTGGGGGGACACATATACCATTGGAGTACTACCACCCTGGTTGGGTTTAAACTTTCAACCTCCACGGTTACTCTTTTCATCTTATCTTTCATTAGGTGAAAAAGAGCCATGATTAATTAATCAGCCTTAATAAAGCAGAAAAGGTGTTTTAATGTAAAAAACAGCCGTTGTATACAAAATAGATCTATCTGTCAAAAAGGGTTCAAACATATTTAAAAGACTTTTCTACGACGTTCTTAAATCTTTGTTGACGTTACTTCATACTTTGATAATACACTGAATTATACAAATTCTCTGTGTTTAACAAAATGCATTTTGGAAATGTTTTTTATTAATATCAATTATTAACTCAAACTTTCAGAATTGTAAACATCCTATTTCTATGTGCATTCTTTGTTAACACAGGCTTATGTATTGCCGCTTTTGCCATTCAAACTTGAAACATCTTGAACACGAGTATCATATGAATATGGATCCACTGTAAATTATAGCACAAAAAGGAAAAACATGATTATCAGTGTAAGCTGACGTATATTAACACACATTTGACACCTGCTTTACAAATCATACAAACAAACACACTCACCCATTTTGCCCATACCAAATACAGCCAGGCCAATTTTTGAGGTCATTTTTCTGGATATAATTCTGATTCTGAAAACAATGATAATTTGAATAGCACAATGTACTAAGAATTAAATAATGATGTAAAATCGAGCTTACAAGAGTGTTTTACAAATGTTTTAAATGTGTATGTATGCCCTTACAAAAAAGGTTTGAAGCGACTAACAACCTTAATATTTTAAGTGGTCAACATTATATTGTGTAAACTATATATGTCACAATAAGGTTAGACGCTTCACATGTTTTTATATCAATAACTGCTTATTCACTGAAATAAATGAATTGGAAAAATGCAAAATACTGCCTTCTCATTAAACAAACAGAAAGGTTGACCACAAATACATTAAGGCAGTTTCTTGTTTAAAGGCCTAGTTTAAGCCTACTATAAGTGACCCCCCCCCCCCACGCCACAAAAAAACAAAAAAAACGTGTATTTGTACACGACCTTTGTTAATTGATCTTAATCTTCTTGCTTAATTGTCTTATCAGATCTTCAATCTATCCTGCTGTGCAGTTTGGGATGTTTGTTATGAAAAAAGACCCTAAATGGCCCTGAGCTAATTAACGAATACACAGGAAATTGGCCCCTACTGTGACACCAGTGCAATTAGCAGGAGATGCACAGCAGGGTATTATCATGCAAAACATTCCTTAAACTAGGCCTTTAACATCATATGTAAATGGATTTTTTAAACCAAACTTTTAAAGTGATTATTTTATAAGGAGCAATGTCATTCTATCATTTATTAAAGCAGGTTAAGCAATGCGTTATCTCCTTCGCCCTGACCGAACGTTTATGTTGAATGTTTAAACATCTTCAAGTTCTGAATTGAAGATCAACAAAGGTCACTATTTGAGTACTCTGTGTGCACTAAAGTAGATAAGACAACCATATTAATACCGGCTAAACATTTTACTTTAGTCAATACCATGATGAAATAAAATTATCCTACTGACTGGATTATTTTAAAATATATCAACAGAAAACAAACACTTCTTAATAAATAAATGCTGCTCGGTTTAATTATTTAAAAGCATCAAATAGGAATGTTTGAAATAACCTTTAAATTATCTTAAACTTTAACTTACCTTTGGAACAGTGGTGTCCTCAGTATTCCTTTCAAATGAAAATGTAGATAGTGTATGAAGGCCAAGACAAACTATACTCTAGATTCCCATGTATTTAAAGTTAGTGCGGGATTTTGTTGTAGTTCACTTATCATTATTATTTCAATATTTGGCACCACAAGGACTCAAATATTAATTGATTAATTGCCTTTCGTACGATCCAAAATGGTTCATTTTCATTTAACAATAATATTGTTAAGCCGTTAACTGTCTTCCAAAGGTTCCAAGTAGTTAATTAACATATTACGAACATTTTCTGAAGACGTTAACTGTGTTCCAAACTGTTAAACGGGAATTTATTACCATTTTAAAAGTATATTTGAAGATTTTGAATGTCTTCCAAACAGTCCCAAGTAGTTAATTAAAATATTACGAGAATTTTCGTATCAACGTGATGTGTTCCGAACGGTCCCGAATAGTGAATTAGCAATTTATATATATATATATAACTTTTTCTTAGATTGTTGAATATCTTCCGGGAAGTACCCATATCCGCTTTGTATATATATGCATGCCTAAATGGAGAATCTATCATCAACAATCAACAAAACAAATTGTTTTCTTATATTGTTTTCAAATATATTTTAAAATCACTGTTTGGCTGCGGAAGAATATAAATACTATTTGGTTTATAATACAATTCGAAAAAAAAGAAGGATTGAGGCTAGCCAGAAAAACTAAACATTTTGTTTGCCTTAACTTATAAATGTCTTATCATAAAATGCCATAGACTGGTGCCTTAAATTAAAGTCACCATAATGAAACGGCAAGCGAGACTAACATAGGTTTGTCAATGAATTTACCTGAGCTCAAATACATTGAGTTTATATGAATATTACAATGAGAACTAAAGGGACAAAATTTAAAAAAAATAATAACCCTGCTTAGAGTCCGAATGACAATGAACTAGAGACAAAAAACGTATAAGGTGAGTCAAATAAATTACCTGATCACAAATAGAATAGCATTTATAATAACATTACTGAGAACTACATGGGCAAACCAAGTAGAGCAAAATTCAATATATAACCCTGTTATGACACCGAACGACAATACAATGGAGCCAAAAATGTATTAACACCACATGCACACAATTAATACACAAACAACAAAAATACCACAGATGCATCAAAATAGCTTTTTTCACTCTGTTTTCGTAAGTAAAACACAGACCACGAGAAAACTTCCCGCCTAAAACAGTTCCCGCCGCTACAGGAGAAGAAGAACAAATTTTGAAGCGCTAATAATACTTCTTACCTACAAAACATGGGATAACTGTCTTGAGACCGCAAGTGTAACACGAGTTCACTTGAACACGAGTTTATAGGGGACTCACATAGTATGTATGGCCAATTACTCGCACTAAGCCACGTTTTTAAAGATGTATGCAATCTCGAATTAAAACAGATCAGCAGCTTTAATCATGCTTGGTTGTGTTCACTGCAGTATTTCTTAAATGTTTGCCACGTACAGCATTCAATTGAAAAGAGATAGTAATCTCCCAACGTATAACATCTTATACATAAACTGACTTTGCTTGGTATGTGTGTCCATCTTCCCGTCTCATATGTACAACATTGGTACACAATCAACGTGACATGTCACATATGTAAATTTGACCCAAATAAGGATAATGCTTACATAACATATTGTTTTTTGTTTTTTTTTTTATTTTAGAAAATTGTTAATTACAACAATAAGTTTATTTATATTATCAGTGTGCATTGTATGTCATTCATCATATAGTATTTGCATTATATTTCATTCTCGTAAATTGGAAATTCATTGCAAAAGGACCAAACACGAATGAATACACAATTCTTCATTTAAACGGTTGGAATTCATAAATGAACAACAACAACAACAACAACATTATGCACTGATTTTATCTTGGATTGTATATAACTACTGACGTAGTTGTCCACTATAAAGGCGCACACTTATAGTCGATCCATTTTGATTTCAATGCATTATCATATTTAACTCACTCAACCTTTATGACCAAATAAAAATGCACATGGTTTAGATACACACAACATATCTAAACCATTATTCAAACAATTGTTTTAACTAATAGGTTCGTGGCCATCATGTTCCCAGCTAAAAAAACACACACAAAAATCACTAAGAGGTTGTTGTTGTTTTTTTATCTTAATTAGATTCTTTTTTTATTTGATCAATATATAATCAAAGAGGTTAAATACGGTAATGCAATAAAATGATATAAACAATCATTTGGCCTCTTCCTATATTGTTCGCCATTTAGTCGATGTCACTGTTGTCCTTTCACACAAACCTGCAGATAAACCACGTTACAATCAACACTCAGCCACTCGTAAATGTACGCGCCTAGATAGCTTTTACACATTTTTTCTTGAATTGCGGTAAATATGTGTAACTCTTTGGCATTCTTATTCTCATTTTTAGCAAGTCGATTTCGTGTGACGTCATCGAGAGTGGAGAACTGGTCTGTGTTTTTGTCTCCACTTACAGGAACTTCTAACTCAGAATCACTACTACTCGTTGTGATGTCAGCAAAAATGATGGAGGTGCTAAGTGTCGTGGTGGTTGTTGTGGTAGAGTTAGCTTTTTCGTGGTTTATGAGGCCGGACCCTCCATCCAGCTGTCCTCCATTGTCGGCATTAGTTTGCATGGAATCCGTTTTCGTCTGTATAAAGGACGACGATGTTCCTGTCGCTGTTAATATACAAAACTGCAGTTGATGAACGTGAAAAGGGGCGCGATAAGGTCAGCGAGGGACGTAGATGGTGGTTAATTTTGACTAATTTACTTGTCCATTACTTTGTTTTCTATTATTCATGTTTTTGAAACGAACAGGACTCGAAAAAATGGCAATACATGAATAACCAATGTTTCGTTTATTGATGATGATGATGATGATGATGATGATGATGATAATGGTGATGATAATGATTGTGATGATAAATTTTATTATTATCATCATTATGTTTTTACTAGGAGTTACAAACCGGCAATGTCCGGAATCGTTGGTGATGTGGTTGTCACTCCTTTACGTAGCAACAAGTGGCGAGGTACAATTCGGTTGTTAGGCTCCGGTTTCGTGTTGTCCTCCTCTTGGGGCCATTTGGTACTGAATTTGGCTGAGGACAATAAATATAGCATTAACAATAAATATATGTCAGAATGTGATGCGCTTTAGATACTGGTCATAAAACATGGCGGATTCGAGATGTTGCATGATTAATGGTCCAAATTGAATGTAATTTCCAAGGCGATCGCCCCTGACAACAAAAGTTACCTCTGCCACCAAGAACGACAATATATGAGTTTTCATACTCATTTTTTTTTAACAATAGTGAAGTGTTAAGCATGTAGGTATGCAAAACGTTGTTTAGGGTCCATTTTAAAAATATCTTATTATAATTTTTAGTTTTAAATAAAAGAAAAATATGAATGACGTTACTTGGATTTGATAATAATCACATGACGATATTTTATAGAACACAAATCACACCAATTAGCGGTTAACAGTGTATCGGGCACCCGAAATTAATATTCAAATATTCCGGAGAGACTTCCCTGGTTGCTTACTGTTATGTAACCAACACTTCCTCTTTGCAACAAGTACCGTACTAATGCGTCAATTTAAGATTTAAGATTCAATCTTAAAATATATTTATCAACAAAATCAGCGTTGTAGAACATGGCTTGTTATGTGTTGTTTTTTTTCTTATCTAACATAATGCTTTGAATATAATTCCTAAATTAGAAATGTAGCCAAAAATGAAGTAAATCAAAACTTACCCTTCCTTATTTATCGGTCAAATGGCAAAAGCTATTGACTGATGATTTGTGTGGGAATGTATATGAAGAATTCCGCATTAACGGATTAGGAACAAGGTTATGGAGAACATATGACAGGCTCCTCTACCACACAAACTATTTAAGACAATTACCAATGCCTATCTCAGTATCATCTCATTTTACCAAATAACCGCATAGCAGGAGTTTTTCATATTATGCTTTATTCGTTTCAATATCTCGTTATGTAAATAAAAGCAGGTGGTCAATATTCAATATAAAGAACTTAAACTTCAATTGAAATATCAAGTTTAATTTTTTTTTTTTTGTTCCAGATTTTTTGTTTTTATAGATTGTTGAGCAATGGCGTTCATCAACATCAAGTGGAAAGTACGCTTCGCTATTTAAAAGTACATCTAAAACATACCTTTCTGTTTTGAGGTAACATCAACTTATCATTCGTGCTTCACTTACCGTTCGTTTAATTGGTACAGCTATTTAATGTGTTAGGTTTTTTTGTTCTTTTGTTTGTGTATGTGTTGTTTATACGTACGTGTGTGCCTGCGTGCGCGCGTTCGTGTGCGTGTGGTTTATAGTCGTTGATGATATCATTGATATTGAGATATGATATGACTGATGATGTTTATCGTGGTATTGGTGTAAGGGATTTTAGGACGTTCAAACAAACGACCATCATTCTTTACCCATAAATTTGATGAGATCATCGTCTAGACGCTGTAAAAGTTCTGGTCTTCCGTCCCGTTTACCTTTTTCGTTCAGACAACATTCTATATGATAAAATATAAAAACAATATAATAAAACTCAACCCTGCTAAACATACGGTACTTCGGTTAATTTAAGACTTGGTCATGTTAGCCCAATGTGTCAAACGATGTTTAATTTACCATATATAAAAACTCTGCAAAAAATGTCACTTATTAAAAGTATTACATGTACTTAACATATTCTAAACATTTCGCCCCATTAAATCCCCATACCAGGTAACTATTAACATGTAAGGTTTATATATAGACATGTAGTTTTAATATCAGTAATAGAAGTGTATAGCGAATACTCAATATTTACTAACCAATCAACTTATATCTGCTTTCATTTTTCAAAAGTCCAAATTTACCCCGTACTACACCAATCTTATGGCGTGCGACCACAGTCCATTAGTGTAAGTCGCCAGCATAGCATACCTAAAATTTGACGAGCTCCGGACACTAGAAACTTCTCAAATGTCCCTTTATCGTCCTCAAGTATTGCAGGTGAACCGCCTTCTTCAGAACAGTACTCCTAAAACAAAAACAAAAAACATAACGGATATTCGAGCTTATTTCTTGTATATCCCGTTTGTCCCCGGGGAAAAACTGAAAGTGATATCTTCAGACCAGAACGTCTGAAAACAAACAACTTATCATTTCAGAAGTATTAATGGCATATCGACCTCAGCCAGTAGCGGGGATCCGATATCTTTAAGACAGTCATTCTGCAACCAAACAATGAAATATAAGAGATTTAGGGTATATTTCTTGAACGTCCTGTCAACCTCTGAAGGTGATTCGATTTCTTCATTGATGTCAGATTTCTTGGATATCTGGTCGTTTTCGGCAAATCCGATTTCTTCCAGACAAATATTCTTAAAACATACTATCTATACATAGCTTTGTTCAAAAAGTTATATGCAAAACAGTCATGACAAACAGAAACATTATTAATCTTGAACTTGTTTAACTAATCTTCTAAGTCATTTTACCTCTATTTTTATAAAGTGTACGTGTACTGGTTTGTTTGTAGGTTTTTTTGTAGTTGATACATGTTTCTGGTTTGTGATTGTTTGTTTTTGTGTTATATGTCTTTGGCGTGAGTGTAGGATGATATCCCCCCCGGATGATTGCCCCCCCAGACATTAGCCCCTAGGACCATATCCCCCCGGATGATAGCCCTCCCAGACAATAGCCCCCCCCCCCACCCCCAAACAATAGCCCCCCTGCATATATATAAATGACTTTACATATATATACACTCTTTTAAATTTGCATATTCATAAAACTCATAAAACATAAAAAATGCCATTTAGTGGTCCTTTTCTGGTTCTCTTTACAGACTAGTGAATCAAGTGTTCAGCGAACAATAAGCAATAATACCCTGATAAGACAGACCATGTATGAGCCACCTGATCTGGGTCCACACTGTTTGCAAATGTCCCTATTACCATCAAACAGAATTGTAGTGTTGAAGGGTACAATGAAGGGTGGTCAATGTTGTGGGAATTAGTGTTCGATTTTGACTTGTAAAAATAGTCCTCACAATTTCGAGTCATTGAGGTTTGAGAATATCATACAAATTTAGGAAACTAAGAAATAACCAATAAAACAGTAGTTTATTAACTTTTATATAGATACTGATATATATCTACATTTTTTTTCATTGATTTATGTCTTTGGGTTGTTTCATTTTATAATAAAAATCATTGTTTTGCAAATTTGCTTAAATAAACTGGTTATAATATGCATTTTAATATTGGGGGGGGGGATATCGTCCGTTTTTTCACTAAGACGGGGGGCTGTCTTCCGGGAGGGCTATGGTCCTAGGGGCTAATGTCTGAGGGGGGGGGCAATCATCCGGGGGGGATATTATCCGTACCTCCTTTGGCGTTGATCCTGTGCCATGAAACGGGGTTAATGTCTAAACTTTCGAATACTTGGCTTGTTTTTGTAGTTTTTTTATATAAATATTGGATCAGATATTTATGTTTTTAGTCTTAAAATTCTAAATAAGCAAAACATAAAATCATTTTAACTCTTAATACGTAGTACACAGTATACCAACTAATCAGAGCCAGATGTTCGTTGTAGCTGATATTCTCACAAAATGATTAAGTGTTTGCGTAATTGATTATGCTATTTGATGTTCGAAAAACGGAACTAACCGTTATGTTGGTGAAATGCACGGGATGTGGAATGAAGAGATAGCATCGATCTCCATGTTGCATCCAGTCCGAGGGACAAGGGATTTTCGGCTGAGCATCTGCGCTAACATCTGGTAATTTAAGCCCTGTTTGATGTCGCGAGGGGCCGTCTTTTTTAGCACCCGGTTGGCCCCGTGGAAATGGAGATGGCCGTAGTGCCATGGGAACAGGTCGTGTGGTAATTGGCCCTTTAAACGTTGCTGTTTTCGATTTGGTATCGTCTGCTATGTCCTCCGGAACAGTGTTGCGTTTTGGGAGTCCTGTTTGTATTCCGAAATGATCGATATCAGGGAAACCGTCTTCTTTGACACCCCGAAGGCCTTGTTGTAAATTAGTTCTTGGTTTGTTTATTTGCTGTTTTTTACGATCACCTCGTCGGCCATGTCCGTCAACGCCTTCAGGGGAGTTGAAAACTGAAACAAATGGCACGTGACTTTCGAAATCGAAACACCTCGGCTATTATCCAACTGACCTCCGAAACTTATTAGGTCTCTGAAAATATCAATCACCTCGAACGTGTTGTTTGCGCTTTCAAACGTCAAGGGCTATATTTGTTTTAGGGAGGAGAATTTAAGACCTTGTACCGGTCCTATGGCCATATTCAATAAGCATCTTAGTAACAATTTTCAACTTACTTGAAAAAAATAAAACAAATCTTATCTGGGAATTATTAAAACGAACAATAAAAATAAGCATGGGAATAGTCTGAACAATATATGCCTATAAATAAATATGATGAAATGTAGCGAATATGTAAAATATTCGATTTAAAAAATGACAAAATTCTCACTAAGTTTAAAATATTCACTAAATGCTTTTACTAAATATAATGTTCAATTTTCTCCAAAGCGTTATTAACACACGAATCAAAATTGTTCGTTTCAGTACATGTTTTACGTTATTGAAAGGGTCTACTTAGCATTCCGAAAATTTAGTTCAAGGCCTAGTTTAACCTTCTACAAGTGACCCCCCCCCCCCCGCCCCAAAAAACGAACAAATACCGTGTATTAGTACACAACCTCTGTTAATTCATCTTAATCTTATTGCCTAATTGGCTTATCAGATCTCCAATCTTAGTATCCTGCTGTGCAGTATTCGATGTTTTATTATATAAATGGACTCTAAATGGCCCTGACCCAATAATAAATACACAGGAAATTGGCCCCAACTGTGACACCAGTGCGATTAGCAGGATATGCACAGCAGGGGAATATCATGCCAAACATTCCTTAAACTAGGCCTTTAAACGCTGCCGGCCTCATCAAATTTCCGTACATCTGAAAGCATTGTACGAGGTATATTCCGGAACATGCCGGATATGGCCGAATTGTTACGGTTGGTGTTTTGGGGTTATTACTCACTGCCACCAAAGTGCAGTTGTTATTTCGTGACTCTTTCATATAGCGTAATTGTTCATGATGAATGAGATATAGGGTTAAATAGAGTCGTTATATACTCGGTCATCATCGGCAAGCTTTGGGATATACTTGTGAAAACGCTTCAAAATACATGTTTACGAACATTTAATGACGTTGCCAGCGATTTGCTCAATTATCATTACGCTTAATAGACCCATTCGATAGCTATACAATCTACCCGAAATTAATGCTTTTTATACGTGTCTCTATTACGATTTGGAAACACTTGAAATAAAATTAACATTAAATCATAAACAGCTTGACAGCTTGACACTCTTCTACATAAAACATTGAATATCCCTTGACGGCTGAAAACGTTCCAATTGTGTAAACGTATGGTACGTGATTTTTTCAGTTACAATTAAAAAAGAATCTATCAAAACTTAGAAACTACCTAAGACGTGTATTCATAAAACACATTAAGTCGCCTCCAAACCTATTTCCTAAAATTTAAGAAGCGCTATTTGAAGAAAAGAATAAGTGTTGGTAATATTGAGTTTTATTATTCATTTAAATCACTCATGATTTTCAGATATAAATTATGTATAATAGCATATCACCAGTGCGATATATAACTTAGAAAAATTACTTTAAAGTAAAGTAAATAATTTTTTTTTTAATAATACTGGCAGTGTGTTCAAATTGTGGCTGTTTATCGCCCTCCAGGATGATTTATTTTGAATAATGCATTTAATTTTATTTTTTTAAAGCAAGTTTATGATTAATTCCTGTGTTAGTTATGTCAGTGTTTACACAATAGAAGGTATTCAAATCAAGTGTGTACACAGAAAGGGGAAATAAACCTCTGTGTTGTGCTTGACAGTTTGAATCAATACCCTACGTAGTAATTCCCTTGCAGTGCAGAGAAGATGACGACGATAGCCGGATTTTAGCTAATTACATCATTCGTCATTTGTCATTTTGTGTTTGTCTTATTGTCGCACAAATGCATCTTTATAAATAAATAATTTGTTAAAATTTAATCGAAAAAAAAATCAAGAATGGGAGTGCGGTCACGTGATTTAGATTTCCAGCACGTGATTAAAGAAACCGTATTTAATATTATATACAGTAAAGGGACATAACCGGTTCATAGAATTAACGTTTTGCCTTTGTATCAAAGTCATATTGGAAGAAAATCAACAATATGGAGCCTTGAATGATTGAAAGAAAACACACGCTTATCAACTTTGCTACAGGAATTCATACTTAGGTGAAGGATATTATACTTTGTTTGAAAACATTGGTAGCATCACATGATATTGCAATCAACCAATCACGCTACAGCCTTTTCTTAAATAGCGTTAGTAACAAATTTTAAATTTGTTGACAATATTTGCGGTATTTACAACATTTGTGGAATGGATCCTGTCGTCAGTATCTTAGTTTAAACGCTCGTAAAGTTTGCCACACAATATTTGGTTACAAACAAAATTCCGTAAAAGAGCGCATTTTACATACCATGAAAAAGTCTATTTAAAGATCATAATAAATCAGTTCATGTTACCAACTCAATACTCTTACCACGCATAGCCGAATAGCTTGTACCTACCAGTGAAAAAGAGGCTAACCCCGATGATCGCGATCAGAAATGACGCAATGACGAAACACACGAACCATCGAACAAGTTTTCCCTTCAGTGACGTCCAACAAGTGACGTCATCAGTGTATGGAGGTGGTGGAACAGGAGTTGAGGGGACGGATACCACGATGCTATCAAGGGGGAAAGAGGCTTTGAGGAATAAAAACAGTATAAAAGTACATATGCGTAAGTCATTCGTTATATATATTGTAATACAAATGGAATAAATATGACTTGTTGTTTATTTATAAAAATGCTTATCTGAGTCTGAGTCTAGACTTGGACTTGAGACTGTTCGTAATCATAGCCCCAGGATTTAGCGCAATACATTCGTTTTATGCCATTTCGAAAAAAGGAAACATCACTGAGCTCATATTAAAATCATGCATACAAAAAGAGAAGTTTCAATTTTTTGTAATAAACCTTGCATAGGAAATCAAAACAGCCAAATGAAAAGAACGCGATATAGGTTGACGCTATAAGGTAAAAGAAAAAAACATTCGTTTTTAAAGTGACACTCTTATTCAAAATCAATACATACACATGTATTACAAACATCAATTTAGACTGATAAACTTTTAACTGCTTACTAAATAATGTATTTTTGGATAATATTAATTACGGATAACAATTTTGTAACCGTGTATTTAATAGCAGAAAGCGCAATAATATTAAATGATTGGTGAATGCTAAAATATTAACTGTGGTCTACTTAATTTCATAAGGTAGAAATACCGTGTTTTATGCTCATTTCTCTCAAATTAAACTCGTTATCCTTCATAAGACCATTGTTTTCGACATGCATTTATATTTTTAAGAATATTAAAACAATATTATCAAATGTCGTAAATATTATCTGGGAGTAAGAGTGCATCTTTAATATTAGTGCATTATCAGTTTAACTCATTTTACTTCTAATGAACGATCAAAACAAAACAAAAATGCTTAAGGTACGGATAAAAGAAAATAAGCGCTATTTTAACGCGTTTTATGGCCACGTAGCTATTTATTTAAAAAAAAGTCATGTAGTGTGTTTGCACCTGAATCAAAATCTTTTTTATGTTTTTCGTCATTTAAAGTCAAATGAGGAAAACATGATAATCCTTTTAAAAATGTTTATCAACCTATGCTGTGCGCCTTTAATTAAATTAAAAAAAATATATTTCCCTGGTTACCAAGTTTCAAATGTAAAATGACAACGAATTTTATAAGCTTCTATATTTCCGATTTAATTTTGAGATCTTTTCTAAAGAAATTCGCTAAAATTAACGCTGTCGTATGAACCTTATTTGACATGAAATATATAAAAACCAATGAAATGAGAACGAGCACAACTCAACTCAACTCTACTTAACTTAATTCAATTAAGTAAACCATTACTCACTGTTCTTAGTACGGTTTTCTGTGTTAATCTGAAAGAAACAGACAATACAATTTTATGCAATCAAATTGTAGCTCATTTCGTATCCTTTTTCTGTTGCTTTTCGACACAATTTCTAATGAGACTTATAAAGTAGTGGGCTATATATGTAACTGTTTAATTTATATATACCATCCTGTATCATGTCGAGGTGGGTGTGTAAATGTGAAGCCGTCGTAGTAAGCATGTTCATACACCAACAAGGCGTGATACGGATTGTCAGGCACCAAACTCATATTCACCCACAATCGGAGCTCCTCGGCCATTTTTATCGAAAACAACCTCGGATATATTTGGACGGTGTACATACTCAAAGCGGTACGTTAAAGTCCGCTGCAAGTAGATCGCCTAGTTCATAATTTTATCTAGCAGTTAAAGTTTATTACTTAACTCGTGGGAATCTTAATTATGTTTGTATTAATACACTTCACTGGCAATCAATTAAAACTTAGATCAGTTAATGCAAATCTAAAACACTGCATTTGAATAATGATATAATTTAAAAAAAATACGAACTTCTTTAACTGATGTACCGGCATACATCCGAGGTTATTTTCGATAAAAATGGTCGAGGAGTTCCGAATGGCACAATGTCGTTATTCCGCTAGGATATAACAATACCCATGATAAGATAATATTGTATTTAACCCGTTGGTGGTTTTTACGACTATTATGTTTTTTCACATCAACAAACTGGACGACGAAGGTGGGAAATGTGACGTTTAGACAAACGATTTACGAAATAAAGATAAAAATTACATGCTTCCGTAGACTGTACAGCGCTTTATTCATAAGTATGTGCAATGTCACTAAAGGATGCATGTCAAGTTCGGACACCATGAATAAATATGCGATAAGCAGGCTTCAATAATAAACGTAAGGAAAGTTATTTGAACGCTTTTAACCAAAATGTCGAACCGTATGTAATGTTTAATTAATAAAATCAATAAAATACATGGGCTCAGACAAAAACAGCTAACCTCGGACAAACAACTGGGCCAATATGAAATCGCCTAATAAAAAAACATTATCATACAAATACAATGTCATCGACACATAACGCCTTTACTCACGTAATATAGCCATACTAAAATTTAGTTCTGTTTACCAAAATACCACATATGAAAGATAATAAAAGTTTTGTAAATAATTGATATTAACTTTACCTCTAAATCCATTGCAGAAATGCAATTATGAATATCTAATATATAAAACCATATAGTATATAATAATGCTTAACTTCGAGAGCTTGAATAACAGTGATGTTACTATGTGGGTGTTTTTGTATTTATTATATAAAATGACATTATACAATTCGTGTCGCATGTGTGAATGCTTAACGGTAAAGTGAAACAGTGTGAAATGTACTGCCTTTTAGATAAGATGAATATTACACCTGTCTGTTGTATAAAACAAATATCACACCTGACTATTAGATATTACAGAAGGTGATGAACGCGTTAGTATCTTAGGTGTTGACTGCTACTGCGACCGACCGTGGCTGAGATGTTGTGACACGATTTTATCGAAAAAATAGTTTATCTGGTTTTTGTTACTGGCACTCACGAAACATATTGACATGAATTTCCGTTGTTAAGCGTCTGACATAGACAACACTATATAATAGTATGTGCGAGGTGAACAGAACACTTGCAACACAAAAGCTAAAACGTTCAATTCAATAATCGATCGCATTTTTTCTTGCTTTTATGCTTGATGAAGGCACTAGCGCTAGCACTTTTTTGGTTATTTGCTTGCTTGCCGAACTCGCTTCTAGGTATTTAGCTCGCTTCCCGTACGCGCTTCAAGGTATTTTTGCTCACTACGTACGCGCTTCAAATTTTGCTCGTATGCCGTATTTTGTTCGCTTGCCGTACGCGCTTCAATGTATTTTGCTCGCTTGCCGTACACGCTTCAAGGTGTTTTGCTCACTTGCCGTACTCGCTTCTAGGTATTTTGCTCGCTTGCCGTTTTCGCTTCAAGTAATTTTGCTGGCTTGCCGTACTCGCATCTAGGTATTTTGCTCGCTTACCGTTTTCGCTTCAATTAATTTTGCTGGCTTGCCGTACTCGCTTCAAGGTATTTTGCTCGCTTGCCGTACTCGCATCTAGGTATTTTGCTCGCTTGCCGTTTTCGCTTCAAGTAATTTTCCTGGCTTGCCGTACTCGCATCTAGGTACTTTGCTCGCTTGCCCTTCTGCGTGCATACAGCATAAACGCAAGAAAAAAATGCAATCAATACTTGTATTTACTTTTTTTAAAATAATTATTCAATACAGCTAAACATTAGCATCATCTCAGCAATTGAGTGTTTCTTCTTTAAGAAATGTAACTGAAAAAAAGTTTGTATAAAAGAATAGCCGATGTTTGTAATGGCGTACAATATTGGTTAATTGTTGTCGAGCTAATCCAACCGGAGCGCAATATTGAAATTAACGAAGACTTGATATATATTGTATTGACATGACACGTGCTTTTCATACAGAAACTTTACATAGCCTCTAGCTCTGGCAAAAGCTTTATAGACCAGAAGTTGATGGAAAAATGCTTAGAACTGTTAAGAATATGGATTCCAATGTGAAATCATGCGTACCAAAATAGAGCTCGTTGTCAAATAACTGTGTCTGTGCTGTCGGCCTTAAACAAAGGAAAATAATGATCCCGATTTTATTTGCACATGTCTTCGATGATTTTGAGCTATGTCAGAAAATAATCCTGATGATAGTCAATATCTGAAATAGCAAGAATAAGTCCTACCAGCAGTGGCGTAGCTACATATAGGCCTTGTAGGCCTGGGCCTACAACTTTTTTGAAAAATGACAAAAATTTAATAACCCCAAAATGCAATAAAAATTTATAACAACTCAAAAGATGTATATAAAGCTATTATAACAATAGCAAGTTTGGTGTTTATTTAAACTATGTGCATCGCTTGATTTTATTGTGATAATTGCATATATATTTAATTTTGTGTAATGTGCATATAAAACGGATGTCATTGTGCCTTTTGTTTTTCTCCTGGAATGCTTCCAAACTGCACTATTACGCTTCTAATTTAGACAAAAATCTTTGGGATGGGTATTTCCAAACTCACCTTCATGAAGAACGATCGGGCCTACAAGTGTTTTAAGGCCTTTGTATAAGCAATAGATTAAATACCTCCTTTAGTGTTTTATAGTATAAACGTTAAGTTTAATCTATACAAAAATCTTAGCAACTGCGAATGTCAAATAAAGAACTCAAGATAACCTTCTCGCTTTCACCTCAAGATGTATCCATAAATATGTAATCAGATTCAATAGGGTTTGAACCGGGATGTTGTATTCGATACGAGTGAACTTTTGCTGAAAAGGATTTCACGAGGCGAAGGCAGAGTAAGATCTATATGACTTTACGGATCAAAACAAAGTACTTATATACTGGTTGAATCACATGTTTTTTATATAACAAAGTATTGATCATATAAAGGACGCACGTTTTTCTTTAATGACGTCATGTAAGTATTGCGCAATGATACGTGTATGATGTGACGTCAGCAGGGTGGCATATAACGAATTACACTAGAATGGAATACGGACAACTGCACTTTGCAATGCGAATTGCTTGTGGAATTATAATTAGTATATAATAATACATATGTGGATTTATAATGAGTTTATACAAATACATATGTGGATTTATAATGAGTATATACTAATACATATGCGAATTTATAATGAGTATTTTATAATAAATATGTGGATTTATAATGAGTATATAATAATACATATGTTGTTCATATACTCCCCTACATAAAAGTCGGATTAAGGAGAAAGGCAGGGGAATTTCATAAATCCTTATTCTTATCTATAGGAATATCCACAGTGCAGAAGTAGGTTTTGGAAAAAAGCAAAAACAAAAAAGTCATCAAAATTATAAAAGTATATGCCGTTTTGAGATTCCAGTTACATATATTTATATCAGGCGTTCATTTGAATTACTAGAGTTGTTGCCCTTTGCATATTTCATTTGTTTCCCTATAACATTTTTTTTCTAATCCTCTTTTTAATTTCATTGCATACTACTTTTTCGTATCATTATTATTTTGAATTGTTTTTAACAATGGTCAATGAAAATTATTGAACAATGGCAGGTTTCTTGAGCGATTTGAAATAAATCGATACCGATAATTTGCCCAACATCTCTTTAAAATGTTAATATTCTATTTGCAGTTAAGGAATACGAAAAACGAAGAAATAAAGACACCCTCAGACACAGTACAATTTGATATTAACATATCTTGAATGTCACCAGAACTGAATATTATTCCCTCATGTAATACCCAAGTATTATAATTTAAGGAAGGAATTATTTAGAAGTATATCTGACTTTGGCCTATGTAACAAAAGTTCATTGCATCCTGGTATGAGTCAGACATAATATATTATGAAACGTATACCTTTAGTTACGGTTTTGCCATTTACCTACGCACCAAAAATTATACAATGAGTGTTATCCGATTCTCTATATTAATAAGTATATACAAATTAGATACTAACTTTTAAGGTATTTCATATGTATGAAGTTTTGAACTGATATCACACGCCTGGTCATATCTTCGCTCTAAACGACAATTTGTTGTTTATGTTATGTAGCTATGTGTTGTAACATCAAATGCCGAATAACCCTTTCTAGCACACCGGATAGGCATTTCCGGTGAATTCAGCCGTGCTGAAAAACTCCATCTGGCATCCCCCCCATGCCAGATGAGTCACGCGCTGTGACGTAATGATTTCAATTTCTTTTATTATACACGTTATGTAATCATAATTATGAAATTTAAATAGATGAGTTCCATTAACATTAACTTTAAAAAAATAAACTTTAAAAAACAAAACAAAATAACCCTTAAAAGACGTTATGTCGAAGGAACTTATTGACGTATGCAGTGAATACAAATTACTGCGCGTCATGACGTCAGTAAACATCATCGCACGCGCTTTTTGGTGGTATGTACAAAAATGCGCCTTTTTATATATTTTTTTCACAAAATATGTTATTTAATGTATGCTAGAAAACATATATATCACGTGTGTCCGTTTCGGATAAAAAAATCCGACCCTCGGGCATGCTGCGTTGCCGGTAACTCGGCAAGCCTCGTTACCTGGCAACGCAGGTGCCCTCGGGTCGGATTTTTCTATCCGGAACGGAAACACATGACAGATATTGTTAATGCTATTTTTGTTGACGTTATGTCAGCTCTTTTTCTTTGCACCACCGTAAAGTGGTGGAGCTGGCGTTTAGAGGCCGTGGTTATTATCCAGCCTATACAGAAAGGCATCCAAATATCGTCGGTAGTTAAACTTTCTGTGGTTTTGTATTTAATATGGTTTGATGTACATTGATAGTCTACACTCCCTAATTTCAAATTGCCTCTTATTTAATATTAATTGCCTCAGGCCTCATTTTGTAGTTTTTTTGTCTTTGAGATGGCTTCCAAGATGGCCGCCATATTTGACCAAATCGACAATTTGCTTAAAAGTATTTGTAACTTTTTCATTATTGTGCAAATCTACATCTATTGTTTCAAACATGAACTAAAAAGCAATATTAGGAGTGGACTTCGTTTGTCCTCTTTTTCTTCCTGAAATAAATTGTATAAATTGTTTTGTAAGAGGATTTGAAATCATTAATACACATTAGACCTCCATTAACGTTTTTCGATTAATCTTTTATATTTAAATGCAGAATGCTGTGACTAAGCGAAAATCCCCACATGGTGATGTCAGAACACTTGTGAATACTTCAAAAAGTAACTAAATTTGCAGGTGTGCCTAGATACTTAACCGCAAAAGATACCTGAACATAATTTATTCTACATAACAAACACTTCACATGGGACACTTTAATACCGGCCTTTAATCTTACTGGCTTAACACTTAAATTGAAGAAAGATCTAGGATGTGGTCATGGGTTTATATATGAACGTATCTAGGATAGTCTGAACAAGAATATTGGCAAAAGCGATATGTTTTAAAAATGAATAGATTAACGATGCTCATCCTTTAGAAATGTATTGATAAAAAACGATTGCATTTAAATGATAATGACAAAATATCATGTTTAATGCCTGAGATACACGATACTATAAGATATTTCACTAGCAAATGTTTTGCCTTTTCATGTGCTTGAATATATTTCATTACTAAAATAGTGTTATAAACTAGAATCTTTTTATTGTACTTCATATTCAATTTGTAATGTTTGAATAGTCAGTTAAACTTTTAGGCGTTGAGGTAGGGTAGTTAGTTTCTTACATTTTGATGTATATTTAAATTCTTCCGGAATACCCGTCAAACACCGGCTCTCGCACTGGCCCTCTCTCGGTATCCGCGTCATTATTAGGCTCAAGCACTCGCCCCCTCCCGATACAAACGTCAAACTCCGGCTTTCGCTCTCGCTCTCGCCCTCTCTCGGTATCCGCGTCACATTACTCGCCCTGTCCAGGTTTACACATCAAATTCCGGCTTTCTCTATCGTTCTCGTCCTCATTCGGAAGCCGCGACGCTCTACGGCTCTCGCACTCGCCTTCTCCCGGTATATCCGTCAAGTTCCGGCTCTCGCACTCGCCCTCTTTCGCAATACTCGTCCTTTCTCGGTATCCGCGTCATTTAACGACCTAAGCACTCGCCCCTCCCGTTACAAACGTCAAATACAGGCTCTCGCTCTGGTCCTCGCTCGGTAGCCGCGTCACTTGACGGTTCTCGCACTCGCACTCGCCCTCTCCCGGTATACACATCAAACGCCGGCTCTCGCTCTTGCTCTCACTCGGTAGCTGCAACACTCTACGGCTCTCGCACTCGCCCTCTCCCGGTATACCCGTCTAATTCGGCTCTCTGACTCGCCCTCTTCAGGTATCCCCGTCAAACTCCGGCTATCACACTCGCTCTCTCCCGGTATACCCGTCAAACTATTGCTCCCGCACTCGCCCTCCCCGATATACCCGTCAAACTCCTGCTCCCGAACTCGCCCCTCTCCCGGTATATGTGTCAAACTCCGGCTCTCGATCTCTCGCTCTCTCGGTATCCGAGACTATTTACGGCTCTCGCACTCACCCTGTCCCGATATACTCGTCAAACGCCTGCTCCCGCACTTGCCCCTCTCCCGGTATATCTGTCAAACTCCAGATCTCGAACTCGCCCTCTCTCGGTATCCACGTCACTCTACGGCTCTCGCACTCCCCCTATCCCGATATACGCGCCAAACTCCGGCTATCGCTATCGCTCTCGCTCTCACTCGGTATCCCCGTCACTCTCCGGCTCTCGCTCCCGACTTCTTTAGGTATTCCTGTCACTCTCCGGCTATCACCCTCTCTCGGTAACCTTACTCTCCCCCGGCTCTCGGTCCCGCCCATTCTCGGTATCCCGTCACTCTCGGCCTTCCGCTCTCGCCCTCTCCAGGTATCCCCGTCACTACCGGCTCTGACTCTCGCCTTCTCCCGGTTATAGCATTGCTTGATATTATATTAAATTCACATCATATATATTTGTGTCGGTATATAGCAGTGTCTTATGCTCAGGTATTTAGTACGATCTGATACGAATTCTGGTTAATCAAAATAACTAATATATCGTATGCCATTAGAACTACATATAGTTGGTATATATATATATATTTATATATATATACCAACTATATATATATATATATATATATATATATATATATATATATATATATATATATATATATATATATATATATATATATATATATATATATATATATATATTATACGTATTGTGTATGTTGTGTAATGTGACGATGAGCTGTTTATATGATTAAGTCAAAATAAATTTTCTGTTCTGTTCTGTTCTATATTATGGTGTTTAGGAAAATAAAGAATCTGTGCGTCTATTATATAAATAAACAAGCCTAAATGGTATCTTTGTACGACGATTTCATTTCGATATGATAAAGTAAAGAACAAAGCTCGGGTGACAATTTGAATAGTTAACAGGGTTGAATTTAACAAGCATTGAGAAAATGAAGGTGTATACACAAGTAATTAATGGCTAAGAGGGCGTTTAAAGGGACTGTCCCGCATGGAAACGCTCACGAATAACATGGTCCGTAAGTCCTATTTGGTAAAAACCCACAGTTAGTAGCTTTTGATTTTGATCTGGTGATTAAGCTGATTAATACAAAAAAATCGAAATATCTTTAACGAAATACTAGCATTTCACAATATTGATTTTTTTCTTTATCTGAAAGATTAAAAGAAGTTATGATGTTCAACACATACTTTGTTGACAGAAGAAAGTAGATAAAGAAATATTGAGCGGGAAATTAAAATCTGTAGTTATTGTAATATAAACTTGTTAATTGAAAATGAATACAATGTCTTATGAATGTGTAAATTCTATCCAAAACTTTGAATATAACTCATTTGTATAATGATTATACACGTTTATCATATTAGGCCAAGTTTGTTACACTTATCTGGTGTACTTTTTGTTCAATGTGATGTATGTTAAGCTTATCGTGAAATTTCGTAATATTCCACGAAATAGTGTGTTATCAGGAGACTTGTAGATGCAACACTATACCATATCTAGTATCCAATATGATTCAGTTAGGTCCGTTAAACAGTAAACTTACTATCGCACGTAAACACTCTTTGTTGAAACACAAACAAGAACAAAGCCGATTCAAGTGTATTGAATTTAAACAAAGGAAGTTAGCATTTATTACAGTTTTGCCATATCTTTGTACCACGGCCTAGACATGTTGGACGTTCTCCAAAATCTAGCTACGTTAAGCCCCATTCAGCTGCGGACATTTATTGAGGAATCACTTAGATTTTTAAAGTGTAGAAAATAGTAAAACAATGAGGACTTTCATATGTTTACTTGTGACAATGTTCATTATTGAATATGGTTTGTATTAATGAGTGTTTAAGTAATATAATGAACACAACTACAGTGTGCGCGCACACAAGTGTTTAACCAACTAAAAGTTATTACGATTGATATCTGAGTGAAGAAATAAAAATATATATACATGTAGTTATATATATATAGGCATTATATATTAAAGATTTTGAATGAGCTGATTTTATTTTATTTTAATCATTAATTATATTAAGTTGTCCTCCATTACTTTATAAACATGATGATACTTTAGATAAATAATTGAAAAACAGTATTAGTGTGTTAATATTATACATGTGTTAAACATGACAAAACTGTGTGGAACACATTTATTATTCACTTCACAATAATATTTCAATAACGCATGTTTTGGTAAAATTTGTTTATAAGGTTTTTGTTATCAATTTAAAAAGAAATAATAAGTAAAGGAACAAGAATGCTGGACGTAGAAAAACAAGCCGTGCCTGATAAAAGAACATGAATTTGTGTATTGTATCATATTCCATTGCAAAATTCTGTTTTGCTCATTTTTTAAAGCAATACATTTCAGCGGTTGATATTGATGCAATTTTAAAACATTGCAATATTGTGGGGTGTCCTGCCACGATTTTAAAACATGCCATAACAGTGGTCTCTCTTGCCATAATTTTAAAGCATTTCATTACAGTGGTCTGTCTTGTCACTATTTCAGTACATTCACTCAGAGTTGTTGATCTCACATTTGTGTAACTTGTCTAGATTTGAATAGATTACAGTGGTCTGACTTGTAGCGATTTTAAAACATTCCATTACATTTATGTGTCATGTCTAGATATGAATATATTACAGTGGTCTGACTTGTCACGATTTTAAAACATGCCATTTCATTGGTTTTTCTTGTCTGAATATGAATATATTACAGTGGTCTGCTTTATCGCAATTTTGAAACATTTCATTACAGTTTTGTGACTTGTCTAGATATGAATATATTACAGTGGTCTGACTTGTAGCGATTTTAAAACATTCCATTACATTTGTGTGTCATGTCTGGATATAAATAAATTATGTATGGTCTGTCTTGTGGCGATTTGAAAAGATGCCGTTATCATTGTCTCTCTTGTCTGAATATGAAAATAATACAATGGTATGACTTACGATTCTCAAACAGTCTGTTACAGTTGTCTGTCAAGTCTGGATATCGAACTCCACACACTTTGACCAGCCCAATTGCGGTTATACTCCGATAATGACGTCAACCCCACAATTAATTCCTTAAATCGACAATCTATGAACTATTTGCACAATTGTCCCATGTATAACCCGAAAGGCTCCGTAGTGTTTCACATAAGTCTCTCTCAGGGGGTTGGAGGAGGTCTGAATAGGGTTTTGATTCTCACTGGGACTCACTGGCATTGTCAGAAAGTGTGACATATCTGTTGGTCGTCGTAAAATACAGATCCCTACGTTTGTGATGAGGGATGGGTCAACACGGGTCTTTGTTTCGGACTTGTCCGTTTCTGAAAGATCTATTACACTTGCAAATATGTGTTGAGGTTGTTGTTGATATCGTTCAGACAACACAAGCGTTCTAGTTTTTGAATCATATATTTCATTCCAAACCAACAGTTTTATGCGGACTATTTAGCATTTTTGTTTGCAATGCAATTTGGATTCGGTTTGAAGTGTTTCATTATTGGGAATAAATGAATGCGATGTACATTTCTGTGCGACGTTTGAGTCTTACTCCTGCATCGCTTCTGTGTTTTTCATAAACATATGTTTGTTCGTTTGTCTCTGATGCTTCTAGGTATTGTCCTGGAATGCCGACAGAGACAAGATTTTACCTCATACTTATCTGTTCAGATCCAGGATTTTGCTACTGTCACATATTTAAGTTTGTGGTTTTTTAAGTTCGTTGAATGTTTGAAACAGTATTTTGTGTTCAAGTTCCAGTCATCAATGAAATCGTTAATGGAATGTCGAGATAATTCAGGTTCCTTTACGGCGGAACTTATATTATTGTTGTCTTGTCTAAAGGAATTTTGGACATATTTTTCTCATTGAACTGTAATATAAAAATAATCTTACGAATCATTCCGATAAGCATGTGTTTGAGTCCGTTCGTGGGCAGCTATTATGGACGTGATGGTGATTGGTTGGGGGCATAAACCTGACGGTCTTACGTTTTGCGTACCATTCAAATCGGGCATTCCTTTGATGTTAAAACATTCCATTACAGTTGTTTGTTTTGTGCAGTTGGATTTTAAAATCCGTTCCAACTGACGCGAAATTAAAACGTTACAGATGCCGGTCATGTCTAGAAATGGACAGATTATAATTGTGTTTGTTGTTCATAGTATGTAAAGTCCTAGCTACATACATGTATGTAATATAACAGTGTGTGTCTGTTGTCCATACTTTGTAATGTCTTGATCCATGTATGTATGTATGTAATGGTACAGTGTGTGTCTGTTGTCCTTACTGTGTAAGGTTTGATCCATGTATGTATGTAATGTAACAGTGTGTGTCTGTTGTCCCTACTATGTAAGGTCTTGGTCCATGTCAGTATGTATTGTGACAGTGTGTGTCTGTTGTCCATACTATGTAAGGTCTTGGTCCATGTATGTATGCAATATGACAGTGTGTGTATGTTGTCCATACTATGTAAGGTCTTGGTCCATATATGTAAGCAATGTGACAGTGTGTGTCTGTTGTCGATACTATGTAAGGTCTTGGTCCATGCATGTAATATATAAGTGTGTGTCTGTAGTCCCTACTATGTAAGGCCTTGATCAATATACGACGTAATGTGACAGTGTGTGTCTCTTGTCCCTACTATGCAAGGTCTTGGGCCATATATGTGTGTAAGGTGACAGTGTGTGTCTGTTGTACATACTATGTAAGGCCGTGGTCCATGTATGTATGTAATGTGACAGTGTGTGGCTGTTGTCCATACTATGTAAAGTCTTGGTCCATATATGTATGTAATGAGACCGTGTGTCTGTTGTCAATGTTATGTAAGGTATTGGTACATGTATGTATGTAATGTGACAGTGCGTGTCTGCTGTCCATACTATGTAAGGCCGTGGTCTATGTATGTATGTAATGTGACAGTGTGAGTCTGTTGTCCATACTATGTAAGGCCGTGGTCCATGTATGTATATAATGTGACAGTGTGTGACTGTTGTCCATACAATGTATGGCCTAGGTCCATGTATGTATGTAATGAGACCGTGTGTCTGTTGTCAATGTTATGTAAGGCCGTGGTCTATGTATGTATGTAATGTGACAGTGTGAGTCTGTTGTCCATACTATGTAAGGCCGTGGTCCATGTATGTATATAATGTGACAGTGTGTGAATGTTGTCCATACAATGTATGGCCTTGGTCCATGTATGTATGTAATGAGACCGTGTGTCTGTTGTCAATGTTATGTAAGGTATTGGTACTTGTATGTGTGTAATGTGACAGTGCGTGTCTGTTGTCCATACTATGTAAGGCCGTGGTCTATGTATGTATGTAATGTGACAATGTGTGTCTGTTGTCCATACTATGTAATGCCGTGGTCCATGAATGTATGTAATGTGACAGTGTGTGTCTGTTGTCCATACTATGTAAGGTCTTGATCCATGTATGTATGTAGTGTGACAGTGTGTGTCTTTTATCCATACTATGTAAGGCCCTGATCCATGTATGTATGTAATGTGACAGTTTCTGTCTGTTGTCCTTTCTATGTAAGGTCTTGGTCCATGTCAGTATCTATTGTGACAGTATGTGTCTGTTGTCCATACTATGTAAGGTCTTAATCCATATATGTATGTAATGTGAAAGTGTGTGTATGTTGTCCATACTATGTAAGGTCTTGGTCCATGTATGTATGTAATTTGGCAGTGTGTGTCTGTTTTCTATACTATACAAGGCCTTGATATATGTATGTATGTAATGTGGCAGAGTGTGGCTTTTGTCTTTACTATGTAAGGCCTTGATTCATGTGTGCATGTAATATGGCAGTGTGTGGCATTTGTCTATACTATGTAAGGCCTTGATTTATGTATGTATGTAATGTGGCAGTGTGTGTCTGTTATCCATGCTATGTAAGGTATTGATCCATGTATGTATGTAATTTGACAGTGTGTGGCTGTTGTCTATAACATGTGAGGCCTTGATCCATATATGTATGTAATGTGACAGTGTGTGGCTGTTGGCCATACTTTGGGAGGCCCTGACCCATGTATGTATGTAATATGACAGTGTGTGTCTGTTGTCCGTACTATGTGAGGCCCTGATCCATGTATATATGTAATGTGACAATGTGTGTCTATTGTCTATACTCTGTGAGGCCCTGACCCATGTATGTATGTATGTATGTATGCCATGTGATATAATGTGTTACTTTTTGAGACTATGTTAGGCTTTGATCCGAGTATTAAGGGTCAAGAAATGTAGTATGGTTTTATAGTTTTTATTGGTATATTGATATGTTTACCCTGTGTCATTTGATGCTTTGTTGAACAAAGTTACTTTCTAAAACGTACAAAATACGTCCACTTGAGGAAAGAAAATCTCTGTATTAATTCAAGAAATATCTTATATTATATTGGAATTTACAGGGACAATCCCAGTAGTTAAATGTAAAACCCTGTTTAAGGGCGCAAACGACACTGAACGATGCAACAAGCATTATATTCAACAAACAAACCACAAACCCATCAAATACCTTTATTGATTAATGATGGGATTATCGCATTGAAACAGTTAGCGAATCAGAAGTGTACTGTAATAATAATTAATAGGTGGCTTAGACTAGTTGATATGCACTTTAACCCTCAAATCCTAAATCCAAATACAATTATTACAAAGTCAGTTTACTAACGCATATTTAGTTGAATTATTTCAATGATAAATAAGTACAATAACTGCAAAGACAAAATCATTGGATAATTACAAAGGCAAATTGGAATATTTTTAGACATATTAAGTTGAATAATTTCGAAGACAAATTAAATGGAACCTTATTAAGACAAATTAAGTGAAATAATTTCGACGACAAATTAAGTGAAATTATTTCGAAGACAAAATTAGTAGAAAATAACAATGACAAATTTTGTGGAATAATTACGTAGACAAATCTAATGGAAACTTGCAAGGACAAACTTAGTGGAAAAATATGAAAATAAAATTTAGTTGAATAATTACGTACTCATTTATTGGAATAAATACGAATACAAATTTAATGAAAACTTACAATGGCATACATTTAGTGGCAATTTACAAAGTCAAATTAAGTGGAAAATTACAAAGACATATTAAGTGGAAACTTACAAAGACAAATTTATTGAATAATTACAAAGACAAATTAGGTGGAATAATTACAAAAACGAATTAAGTGGAATAATTTCCAAGACAAATTTAGACGAAAATTTCAAAGACAAATTGAGTGGAATAATAAAAAAGACAAATTTAATGGAACAATTTCAAAAACAAATTAAGTGGAATAATAACACAATGACAAATTTATTTGTCAATTACGAGACGATTCAAGTACAATAACTAAAAGTCAAATTAAGTGGAAAATTGGAAAATTACAAAGACAAATTAAGTGGAATAATAACGATGACGATTTAAGAGGAATAATTACGAAGATACATTTATTGCAATTATTATGACTTTCATATTATATGTTATTTGAATATTCTTGTTTTACAGTTAGTCAATCGGAGGCGGCATCGTATTGCACGATTGATACAACCTCGTATTATTATAACCAATGGACAACTACGTCGAAGTACTGTGACTATGGGTGTTGCGGGTCATCGTATGACCATTCCAGGAAGTGTTGTGAAGGGTAGGTTCTACATGAGCTCTACAATATAGTGCCGTATCATCTGTTAATAACCATGTATCACCCAACCCAGTATTGGACCGGAAAGTGATACCGGGTACCGAATATCGTGTTTAAGTAAAACCCAAATTGTTGTTGTTTTTTACGTAGAAATAACCAAAACACAACGAAATTTCGGACAACACCTCACAATTTATGAGAGTATACAAAAGCGTATGCGTGAGTGTTCGTGTGTGTGTGTTTGGGACCCATTTGATCATTATATTGCATAAGAGTGGTGAATATCGTGTGTTGGGGTTGTTGGGGAGGTATAGGGAAGCCGTCTAGGGTGGGTCGATAAAAATGACTCAAATACTACTTTACCAAAAGTGGTAGTCTACATGTTTTTATTTTAAAAAGGGCATCACTTCTTAAGTACAGTTATTTGCCTTCCCAAACATGCGCCTGTTATCTCTTGTTATGGTTGCAAATAGTCAATGTCGATGATTTGACGTCGTCGGCGACGTCACAATTACAATATACAGTCTGAACCTGTAGACTCGAACTCCCAGGGACCGGCAAAATACCTCGAGCATGGGAAATTCGAGCCAAGCGGACATGTTTACATTCAATTTGAGCCAACGAGCAAATTGAGCCAAGCAAGTTCGACCGGTCGGTTTCGACAATAACTATTTTGGTGTGAACAGCGTTGCCCTGAATTATTATATTTTCTATGATATAGATTCTGCCCGTGACTTGACAAGTGTCCCTGGGCACTATTTAGTACCGTAAGTATTATGACTGAGACCTTTTATTGAAAAGGGTCCCAGTTCCGAATAAAAAGACCCTAATAGCTTATTGCGGGTTCCATGAGCCGCGTATTGTTATAGTACACGTAATTTTATTGTGTTCAATCTCCGCATCCGCGTTTATCAGAATACAATTAGGAACATATATTTATATACTTCTGGGCCAGTATCAATATTGATCTTAATATCGTTATTCTAAGACATGCCTCAGTTATTCCACTCAGCCTATTTGTCAGCAATACAGGCCAATCAAAACAATTAGTTTTTAGTCTTAAATTTAAGTTCAGTCTAAGTTGCTTATTGAATACAGTCCGAGGGCGCCGTTTCAATAAAGATCGTAAGTCTGAAGTCCGAGGGCGCCGTTTCAATAAAGATCGTAAGTCTAAAGTCCGAGGGCGCCGTTTCAATAAAGATCGTAAGTCTAAAGTCCGAGGGTGCCGTTTCAATAAAGATCGTAAGTTTAAAGTCCGAGGGCGCCGTTTCAATCAAGATCGTAAGTTTAAAGTCCGAGGGCGCCGTTTCAATAAAGATCGTAAGTCTAAAGTCCGAGGGCGCCGTTTCAATAAAGATCGTAAGTCTAAAGTCCGAGGGCGCCGTTTCAATAAAGATCGTAAGTTTAAAGTCCGAGGGCGCCGTTTCAATAAAGATCGTAAGTCTAAAGTCCGAGGGCGCCGTTTCAATAAAGAGCGTAAGTCTAAAGTCCGAGGGCGCCGTTTCAATAAAGAGCGTACGTCTAAAGTCCGAGGGCGCCGTTTCAATAAAGATCGTAAGTCTATAGTCCGAGGGCGCCGTTTCAATAAAGATCGTAAGTTTAAAGTCCGAGGGCGCCGTTTCAATAAAGATCGTAAGTCTAAAGTCCGAGGGCGCCGTTTCAATAAAGATCGTAAGGCTAAAGTCCGAAGGTGCCGTTTCAATAAAGAGCGTACGTCTAAAGTCCGAGGGCGCCGTTTCAATAAAGATCGTAAGGGTAAAGTCCGAGGGTGCCGTTTCAATAAAGAGCGTACGTCTAAAGTCCGAGGGCGCCGTTTCAATAAAGATCGTAAGGCTAAAGTCCGAGGGTGCCGTTTCAATAAAGATCGTACGTCTAAAGTCCGAGGGCGCCGTTTCAGTAAAAACCTTAGGTCTAAAGTCCGAGGGCGCCGTTTCAATAAAAATCGTAGGTCTAAAGTCCGAGGGCGCCGTTTCAATAAAGATCGTAAGTCTAAAGTCCGAGGGTGCCGTTTCAATAAAGATCGTACGTCTAAAGTCCGAGGGCGCCGTTTCAATAAAGATCGTACGTCTAAAGTCCGAGGGCGCCGTTTCAATAAAGATCGTAAGTCTAAAGTCAGAGGGCGCCGTTTCAATAAAGATCGTAAGTTTAAAGTCCGAGGGCGCCGTTTCAATAAAGATCGTAAGTCTAAAGTCCGAGGGCGCCGTTTCAATAAAGATCGTAAGTCTAAAGTCCGAGGGCGCCGTTTCAATAACGATCGTACGTCTAAAGTCCGAGGGCGCCGTTTCAATAAAGATCGAGAGTCTAAAGTCCGAGGGCGCCGTTTCAATAAAGATCGTAAGTCTAAAGTCCGAGGGCGTCGTTACAATAAAGATCGTAAAGCTAATGTCCTAGGGCGCCGTTTAAATAAAGATCGTAAGTCTAAAGTCCGAGGGCGCCGTTTCAATCAAGATCATAAGGCTAAAGTCCGAGGGCGCCGTTTCAATAAAGATCTTAAGGCTAAAGTCCGAGGGCGCCGTTTCAATACAGATCGTAAAGCTAAAGTCCGAGGGCGCCGTTTTAATACGCAGACTAAGGTTTACAACTAAGATATTTTATTAAAGCAGGGCCCATGGACGCATCTCATTAATCAGACTAGGAGAAGTTTTGTACTAGTTTGATAGGATTTTGAACTGACCGATTCTATTGTCTGATTTTTTTCAATCTTTGAATATTTCTGTGATGCATAATCTTCTTTAGTTGACGAGAAACGTTCTCTTATGTGACTAACTGTGACCGTTAATTTTGTACATTTAATAATTTTGAATAGCCCACTTTTGTGTTAAATTTCATGATATTAAACGAATCATGCAATGACAAAATATACAGAAACGACAAAATACGAGAACCAGCTGAATGGATTTCTGATATTTCCTGACCACTTGCCGTTCCGTCATTAAGATTTCGTACATATACAGTCGTTGGTAACTCGGAATTTACTTCAAGAAACGATTATTCGATATAACCATAATAAAAATAGTATAAATAAACCCAACACATTCGAAGAAAATTCGACATAACTAGAAAGTCGAGATAAAAAGTTCCACAAAAAGAGTTTCGACTGCATTATAAAATTGAGGTCATATGATTCCGATTTATCTTGTCATTTTATATTCCGTTTCATATATATGACGTCACAAATAAAGATGGTAGTTTGACCTATATTATCTTTATAAATAGAGAGAGTACAAGCGTGGGTGTATATGCTGGCGGCGGGGTCGGGGGTGTTACCGGGTTCCTGATTACACTGTGTATCATCTACTACTGCTGCTGCAGGACCACAGACAGAGTAATAGGTACGTAGGATAAGGTGTATCATCTACTCATTTGCTTTTCAACATAGAGTTGACTCAATACTGACATACTCATTTCTAAGCTAAGAAGTGTAACAATTTGATGCGTTTCTGTAACCGATTAAGCGCACTTAAACACGTCTAAAGTCACACATAGGTCGCATAATTTGTACAAACACACATCCACACACGTCGCAAAGTTCGCACAATCGCATACAAATGTTCACACACCAACGCTTAAGTCGAACAATTGCCACAAACACACCAACGCACACGTTACACAATTCGCAAAAACACACCAACCCATACGTCACACAATTCAAACACTTGCACCAACAAACATCTCGTACAACTAAAAGCTTAACACATTTGAGCATTTCAACGTTTACAACTAAACGGCACTCACAGTTCAGTATTTTCTCGATTACAACAGAAAGGCACACACATTTTAGCATTTGAAATAACACAATGTCATTTCTCATTTCATCTAGTTACGAATCGTTTCGCCTATAGAACCTTTTCCACCGAAGCTTGGATGTCATCAGTATTTACATTAAACTTTGCTGTAAATAAATCGCGTATGAGTTTCAATTAAGAAGTAACGCCTTTACGACTTTAGGCTTAGTAATCTATATGCTTTATGCAAAACTTCACTTCACAGGAAATCAATTTAGACTCAGTAAACAATTATTATTATTATTAATAATAATAATAATTTAACGATCTACTTTTAATAATGCACCGTACTGCATCTGAGGTTCGTCGTATGGCGGAGATGGCCGAGGTACTCCGATTGTTTTAGAAATGAACCTTATCAAATGTTCTATTTATATTTTCAGCAATAGTGTAAGAACATAAAAAGATGTATCGTAAGAAGTATGACGTCAACCCTGAAAACCGTTTACAGAGGCTGTTCTATAGACACTTAATTGCCATGAGATCGTTGCTTTAAACTTAAAAGTGAAGTGAAAATAATTGCTATCTATGTTTTGTCTATGTGGTTTGTGTACATATTGTAGTTCTAGATAATTATTTATAACATGTTTTGTATATCTATGCAAAGCTCACATGAGGTTTCTTAAATAGGACGTGTTTAGCTTTTGGTAACCAATTGTTTCATCTGCAATAATGTATTATATGAATATTTATTTTGGTTCCATTCCTTCACTTTAACTTATTCTGTTTAATACATAAGACATACTCAGTAGTTTCTATCCAAGATCAGTCGATCCAAATATCGGTCATGCTGGAAATCCTCATCTTGCCCACGGACAAAGATGAAAAGAATACCCGTAGGGAACTACTTTTTAGTGTAATCACGCAATTACCTCTTCTGTTGAAAACTGTCGTCCGAATCACTTTGAAACCATGTCTAGTGGCAATATTAAAAATAAAAATAAATTGTTAATCGATCTGAGTTCAAACAATCATGCAGCACTCTCCACAGAACTATTTAGAAAACGGTTTGACTATCTTAATATTCTGAATCACTGCGTGCATACTTATGACAACCACAATTAATCACATATCTATATGCGATTTTATTTTCAATATGCACAGAAGATTTCGAGCGAAAAAAAAGCATTTTAACTTCATTATATTCACTCGGGTGGAAAAAAGAGCATCTACCAGGGCCGCTGGTGGACATAGGTTCATCCAAACCCTCGCGCAGTGTGTTCCTCGTTTCCGCACCCTACGTTCGGGTTGCGATGAACCTATCATACACGAGCGGCCATGGAATTTACTTATAATTCATTTTGTTACAGTTCCTATATTCTGCCTTATGTAATGATGTTTATGCTTTGAACGTGTGTTTCGTTTTCCTTTTTACATTTGACTTTTACATTATTAAACTTTGCTTAGTTTGTTGTATAGGTGCTGTAATGCTGAAAGACGCATACTGACTGTTGTTTGTTGTTGACATTTTAGTGATTATCATTACTCATGCAGAAAGAAAACATTATGTGTTATGTAAAAGTTCTCCAAGTGAAAGTCGTGGTAACATAGTGTCGCCTTTTAAACGTCCCTTCAAAGTGTTTGATAATTCGTTCGCACCGTACGCTCATTTATTTGTTTGTTTAGTGGTAATGACTCTCGCCACTTACCAGATAGATTAGTCTAGTGGTATACCTATTAGCCTCCCACAAAAGAGGTTTTGGGTTCGATCCTAACCAGGTTAAGAGCGGTCGATTGGTAAGGATTTCCGCATTTTCACCTGGTCGTGAGTTTGATCCAAAGCTGAGAGTTGTTTAGTTGAATAGGTGTCCGCCTCTTGCCTAAGACGTATCGGGGTTTGATTTCCACCAGGTTGAGGGTGGACAAGCCTCATACCCAATATATCATTTGGTTCATGAATTCCTTCACAAATAGTTATTCAGTAGAGTATTTTTATGCTGATACTCAATTAGATCAAAACCATGAAGTATCAGTCACTTTAAATGCTCATTCAATATGATGAATATCCAAATAGTTCCTAAAGTATGGAGATATACTCAATTGCAAATGGAACTTTATCTGGAACTTTGTTTTCATAAACTGTCACTAGTTAAATCTACTCTTCACTTCAAATATTGCCGATTTTTATTTTTTTTTCTACAAGGATATGACCGCTTAACCATTTTCATCAAACAAAATGCATTGGACATTTAAATTAAGTTCATGTTGAAGATTATTTCTGCAATAACAGTATCCCCAAAATGTATCAACAACACAAAAGAGGTTGATGCGACTCTTCGTAAAAAATCAAGCTAAACCCGATTCAGGCTTTCAATACATATTCTTATGAATGAATTACAATCACAAGAAGAAGGTTGTAGGATGAAATAAAAAAATAAAATTTTGTTTTATAAATATGAGTTGATATCTTACCAAATGAGCATTTCGTTTGCACCATCAGTACGATACATGAGGTGATTCTTTTCGGGTTTAACCGAGGTCTTAATGTTAAATTTCGGGTATAAATACTTACGTGAAAATATACAAAAACAAGCTCCATAGCCAAACATTAAAACATAAACCCCGTATAATGGCACATGGTAAACGCCAAAGACATAGAACACAAAAACAAAAAAATCACAAACTAGAAACATGGAACAAAACTCCAAAACACATGGCATACTATATACAAAACTAGGTATGTTTATCAAGGACAGTTAGGTACCGCCTTGGAATAGTCAGTAAAATGAAAGTTAAATTGGGTTTTAAACCCGTGCACGTGCACAAACCTCACTCGTGTCCAAACAATCCTGAATAAAGAAAAAAACGTAATATGTAAATCTCAAGTATGCATTAACTTGATGCAAATTAATAATAAAACAAATAATAATACACTAATAGGTAAATCTCTCAAGTACTTTAATTATTAGAGATCCCAACTCACTCTATCTGCAGACAGAGAAATACAATTCAGAGTACCTAATGCAAACACATTTCAAACGAAATACGATGCAATTATTGTTTGAAACTATAAGCATCAGACACAGTCTGCCTTAGAAAACAAAAGATTTAAAGGGACTGTACACCAGATTGGCACTAAAAATGTTTTTTTCTGTAACGAATCTCAAGACAATTATTTAATAAAATGTTTTACCCTTTGATATCATAATTGTCAAAACAAAACATACAAAAATGTAAAAAAAGGAGTCGGTGACCAGGTTCGAACGGGTGTCGCCAAAATTGCAGTCCAGTGTTGTATCAACTGTGCTACGAAAGCTTACCCTAAACGGTTGGAATATTTAAGCTATATACCTAACTTGGTAATATCATGTGATAACATCGACTAGCCAATCACGCATAAGGAATGGATTCTACTAGGTGGAATCTGTACGAATAAACTGCAAAAAATAATTTATATTAAATTATGTGGTACTTCAAGTAAGTTTTAATTCATTGTACTCATCGATACCAAGTTTATGTCAGTTTTCGACATTTTTTTTACCCTGTTTATCATATGGAGTACAGCCCCTTTAAGATGTGCGATCATATAGTTTTATAATAAGACCTATCATTGTACTATAACAAATCAAGAAAACACTATTTAATCAAAGCGCGAGGCGGTGAAATACCATCTGCGGGCAAATATGTGAGTTGCAAATTTTATTTGAACTATGGGAATGGGTGAAGGACACATAGATACAAGTGAAAAATGTGCCGAGGACCAAGACCGCTTGTGCCCACACTGGGCGAGTAATTAAAATTATCTGTATCTATTTTATGGCGTCTTGTATCATTGTGTTTATGTAAATGTTACTTCAATCAATGTATTCCCCCATCCCCATGTATTTAATGTAACAATGCATGCCCATTTCAATCGTTTCTAAAGGGTTTTCGTTGCTTTGATTATATATCATACGAAAGGAAAATACAATACATCATATATATATCATTTCCTTTTATTAACATACACGTTTTGTTTAAGGAAAATCATTTCTTTCCAAACAACTTCAGCAATAATTCCATTTAAAATGCACAGCTTATCACTTCAGTCGACGTATCCCCATGTATTTAAAGTTACAATGCATGCCCCCTTCCATCGCTTCTAAAGGGTTTTCGGTCCTTTGATTAGATATCATACGTAAGGCAAGTTTTATGAACACTCACGTTTTAATTGTTTAAGGAAAATGAAATTATTTTTTTAACGAGCAACTTTCGAAATATTTCCTATCAAAATGCAGAGCTTATCAGATGGTCGTTTTCCCGCGGTGAGGACAAACATGTGGTCAGTTAATGTAGGTAGAAATTATTTTTAGAAAATCGGTCAGTAAATAGAGTTGAAACTATTTTTAGATTATCGGAAATTATCTGCTCTAAGAATGTGTATGTGATTGTGCTTTTTCAAGTATTATTGATAAATAAATGTTATTTATGTGTTACGTAAATATATGTGTAGAAATAATACTAGTGCTGTTATGATGCTTCGCCCTCTTTAGATGTTTTTCAGGTTAAATCCGAACTACTTCGCTTCATCAAACGTATGCATAACTCACTATCGTATCAGGGCATGTGTTTTAGAATAAATTGAAAGTCTTATGTCCGAAACTATGCAAAGAATACACCGGAACAAAGCTATTACGCAAGAAAATGAAAATATCTTATTAGAAAAATATGCACCAAAATTCATATAGAATGAATAGTATTTAGTTATTGTTTAGCAGGCAGATCATAGTTTTTGAAGCTTTAACAAGGCGAAACCTGAGATACAACTATTTTGACTTTCAGACAATCATTTTTTTCTTATCTCATAAAAGTAATATAAAAAATACACCATTACAAACGAGCGTGCTTCAGGGTCACACCAGGTTATAATAACAAACCCTGCAGGCGATGGGACATATGCTGTCAGTAATAATTTCGAGAACATGTTGTGCTAAACTCAGAGTGAATATCAGTATGTTACCATCCTACCAGAGGCCTCCATTATTTTTACCCACATTAATCTGATAAATAAAACGATCTAAAATAGTTATATTCTGCGAAAATTAAACGCCAGGATACAGAAATACAGTTCGGTAAAAGCCGAACAAGCAAGGAATCAAACTCGGACAGAAATACAACTAATCTTTTTTTTATGATTTCGTCGTCATTCTTCTAAACATAGAGCGCATTGAGACAAAGAAATGGGTTAAAACGACATGAAAAGAAACAGTTCATTCGCAGATAGTCTAAAAAACGGCATGCATTAGTTAAAATTTTATTCCAAATGATTACCTATGTAAAATATTTGAAGAAAAAGACGTCACATGCCGGAACATTCCGACTTCCGTGCCAGCCAAATAAGGTTTTAAAGATAACATGAATCTGCAAAAATTTCATAGAATCAAAGGACTGAAAACTTTAGTTATGTAAGGATGCTATATTCAACCTTATATTTTGTTTTAGGAATTTATCTTCAAAAACTAGAAGGCAAATACTCTTCAAAGTATGGCATCAATCCAGGGTTAAATTAAAATCCAATAAATTCATTGAGTCTATCAGTCCAACTACCTGCTGGAAACATTTTTAGTTTAAGTCTTTAAAACATCACCATACAAATGTCCATTAACAATTTTTTAAAGTTTTCCTTAATTTATATTATCTGAAATCTGGTTTTAGAAGTTTTTCCGTCATAAGTTTACTGCGAGAGAAGAACTGTTCGACATCTCTACCTATTCTAGCGAATCATACCATCTGTGCTATTAAAAAACCATATGATGGTGAACTATGAACATTTCAATCTAAAGAAGGGTACCTTATAATTTTAAAATTAAAACAATCACGTTTACCACAGTGTGTGCATACCACGTGATAAATTACGTCATAAATGCTACATCGGGAGGCAATATCTTGCTTCGAATGAAGACTTAAAACAAAAATAACTTCACTATTTCTTCACCATTTGCGATGAGCGATGAAATATAACGCAGTCTACGCCGCTTAAGGAGCCCCGCCTTCGGTATTTTACCAGAGTTTGATTGAGAGTTTAGTTTCTTCAAACACTTCGACAAACCTTTTCACAATATAGGCGTCTGACGTAGCACTGGCAAAACATTATTTTGGAAACAGGATTGCAATTGTGAAGGGTATATCAGTATAATAAAACCTTGCGGAATCCTAATTCGACCTTTAAACCGAGAGTTGGGGTCATTTGCCCTGATTACAACGTTTGCTAACCTACATGACACGATCATTTATATATCTTTAATCACTTTCGTGTGCTATTAACACCAAGTAAAATGGTACCCAAAAGAAGACAATTACTGGTCTAAATGTTTTATTCAACAGCACATACACTTATAAGTTTATGGAATAATATTGTAACACAAAAATGAATGCATCGCTTGCTGAAATTATAGAGCAAGGGTAACTCTTATTTATGCACGTGATGTACGATGATTTTTTTCGAATTTATTTGTCTGGCGTTCTATATATGTCTCGAAAAAAGAGTGTGTTTTTTTTTGGTCTGAAAAGGTAATGTAAATTTGAGTTGGCAAATAATGTGTAACACTGAAGATTACTATTTTGCGGGAGTTTAAAAGCTGTACAGGTAGTGTATTGCTGACTTTTAGGATATAACGGAATTAAACTTCAATCAAATATTGCTCTGTAAGTTGTTGTGACACGGGGAAAACTGCAATACAACAAGTGTATTACAAAACCAAACACGTTCGAATGTGTTTGGTTAACCAGAACATCGAAATAACAGAGATCAAAATAGCGAGATTTGACAGAATTCTTATAATTTAGATTTATTCATGTGTGTATTAAAATGTGGAGGATTTTGTTTGATTGGTCGTAATATATACTGTGAAAATAAAATAGTCCTGATATTGAACAAACAAAAATATATATACTATCTAAAACTATAATAATCTGTGATTAAGTAAGTTCGATAACTCGAACAGGCAATAACTCGAGAGCTGCAAAATGTAACATGATATTGCGCTGATGCTGTCTAACATACGTATTTTTCCTTTCTACGCATCCCAATGGAACAATGCTTATACAGATATGCAAACAAAAGTTATTTTGCAAAGACGAATACTAAGGCAGAAACCAAAACATACATAATTTACATTATTATAACTCACTTTTGTATACAATGGTACAATCACATTACAAGTAAAATATATATTTTGATTATCAGAAACATTTCTAGCCGTTTTGACACGTGAGAACGCCATAATTCACTGCCAGGTCATGTGACTGCAATGATATTTCGAATGACAAGAAGGGTAAAAAACTTCATCAGTATTTTTGCTTTATCATGACATAATTGCCTCCCTTTTACACATACAGCCGTGAACTGTCAGCAAGTAAACATGTTTGTATATTTTGTAAAACTGGCTAAAATGAATTAACACAAACACATCATGATATTATGATTATATATAACGCCTCGGGAGACAATTTGAACTCGAGTTGACATTATCAATGTCACACATGTTGCCATATGATATATATATTATGTCATTGTAATCATGAGTGCATAAATAGAATAGAAAGCCGATATTTGTATGAGACATCTTAAACTTAATTATAATTTAAGGTTAGGAGTCACATATTTTTAATGTGTATGAGGCAGCTGCACGAGCTAATATATACAATAAATATTAAAAGATAATTTATTATATTTATATGTATGAAAGGATGAACAAGTTAACATGAACAATACAATAATGGATAATTTGCATATGTGTATGAGTCCGATGCCCAAGCTATAATTGACAATTAAAATTAAAATTAAGAAATATGAGTTGCATATAAATTATATTTGCAAACAAGAATTTCCCAAGCTAAAATAAAAACAATATATTAAACAGTGGTCGTCATTTGCAATGCCGTGTTAAAAAAACGCAAAGTACATTCCTATCTAACTTATTTCAAATGATAAAATATAATGCCTTATCATCGACTTAATATCCACGTGATTGTAATATGAATGTGATAAAAATATATTTCAAAAGGAGGCAAACATCGCGGCTGTCCGAAAAAAATGTTGTCCGAGAACTACTCAAATACTTGCATAAAATTATCTTTTTCATTTCAAAAGAAATGCTATTGTTCATGTTGCCTAAAGTTGTTTAATACGTTCATATCATGCATTATTGTTATTCGTATTGAATATGACAAAATATAGTGTCATTAAAACTTGGTACTCCGCCTGGGTACGCGATCTCTCTCCAGGCTTCCGTATCCATGACCGTCACGTGACCGCATACGCTCCATACTTCCGCTGCTGAAACCGTTCTGAAAACGTAAATAAAATATTCAAATAACGTTGACCAACACCAGTTGTTATAAATACTATTATCGAACGCTATTAGAAAGTCAACGAATATATAATCTTGTGAAAAAGCTGAGTTTAAATATCGCTTAAGGATCAAAACATTTCTATTAACCTAATAATTAAGAAAAATAAACTAAACTTCTAAAACCAAAATGTCTTACCAATCCGCTGCCAGGTGACATATTTAGCCTATCATGTGATCTACTGCGACGATGATAATCCGGTTGCGGTGAAGCTGGCGCATCGTAATCTGGTTTAGGTTCGCGGACTGGAAACACTCGACCGGTGTCGACACCTGTTGAAGTACATCGTAGCCTCGGTAAACGGAGACTGTAAGTTTCTGGAATCACCCGAACCATGTCTTGGGTGAAAGGTTTTCTATGTGAATTATCAGATGGTAGGTAAACGTCAACCAATGGTTTGTTTGTCTTTGAATACAATGGTTCAGACAATCTACGGACACTGGCTGCATATCCGCCATTATGGAATGCAGTTGCAGTATCTATTAGCTGAAAAGGACTAGGTCGGCCATTTGAAATAGGTTTAAATGGGCCGCTAAGGTAAGGTCCGCTGAAAGAGAACAATAAGCAAGAGGTAGTTTCATAATCAATTAATATAAACCACTGTTACATTATAACACAATGAACATCGAAGAAGACAAGCGTAATTTAACATTGCTTGACAATTTCAATTCCCGCTCCAACCCATTGGACATCCTTTTTCGCTGAGCGTTACAATGCAACAACACCAAAATAATATTCCAAAATATATTGAAACAACAATTTTACTGTCTGTGCTATCAATCGGCGTCTTTAAAATTATGATAATGTGTGACTCTCATAAGGGGTTATTCCTTGAACCATGTGCCTGAATACTGAGTTATCGGTCTGGAGCGTGTCTCTATAGATTCTATAATATAGCTGAATTATACAACCATTACAGTGATAACTATTGAGATATTCTACTATAGCTTAAAAATCAATACCAATGGTAGATGCAAATTATCAAAAACACCCTTTTTTAAATGTGTAATAATGAATTACGAGATATAGAAAACAATTTTCAGGATTGCGTCATACTTTTTCCCATGCTCGGAATCCGAATGTCTTCCTATGTAATTCTGGCCGAGGAACGAGCCTTCAAATTCATTCCGCCTGTTCTTTTCACTCTCTTTTAACTGTATTTTTTCAGCCTCCTTAGACTTTTTTGTTCGTTGCCTAGGTAAAGAATGACAACGTTAAACATGATATAGGTGTGTTATTTAAAATCTTTAGCTATATAAATAATAATATTTAACATATATCAACTTTCCGTTCAATAAAAGATCATCGAAAATATATTTTGTTACATTTTTATCAATCTATAAATAAATATTAACCATGTCACTTATTCCAACGTTCGTGAAGACAATTTTGCAAGGTATGATTATTATATATTCTTTTTCAAATTGTGAAGGTTTGAAATCCAGCAAATAAAAAATAATGTAAGGGTTATAGACTTTCGATACAAACAACTTTTTCAACTCATACCTGCACACTACAACAACGACCACACTGAGTATAAGAACAAGTCCACCTAGTCCAGCGCCTGTTGCAATAAAGGCAGTCTGAGCTGAAAAAGTGAATAAAGGAAGTTATACGTATAAGCATTTGTGATGAGCTATGTACATTCAATGAATGATAAAAGTCTAAAATTTATTGTTATTGCAGTATTTTCACGGTACCTCCCTTGAAGCTTCTTTTTTAATTATTCAAATAGATGACTTGTGTGTATGAAGTAAGGGTTGACATATATCAGCCGTCATACAATACTTGCTTCGAAAATATATTATGACTTTCAAAAAGAATAAACACGGTGTGTTTATACTCATAAGCATAGGACACTATTTGTTAAGCATTAAATATAATTTTCGATTACAAAATGTGACAATCTAAAGCTGATATTGCCACGTTTTGTAATGATTATCCCCATTTCCCATAGCAGGCAAGCATGTGATCATTATTAGAAAAAAAGTCGTTGTACATAAGTTTTACTTTTCTTGTCCAAACTTTCCGACGGATAGATCTTCTTTGTTGCCACTTTTGGTTGCTCTGAAGTTGTGAAATCAGGTGTTCCGGTTGACGTGTCTGAAGTAGATCGGGTTCGGTCAGCTGAAAATGCACTCGATATGATTAGTGGTAAGGTAATATTGGTGAAAACATACAAAACATGTATATGATTGTGTAATTGTGTTAAAATGAATGTTGTTTTAACACGTGCAAAGTACAAATTCAATGCTTGGAATTCCGATACTTTACCAGCAAAGCAAAATTTTATATACATTATGTTAAACTTTTTGTCTTTTGCTGCTGCCATGTAGGCAAGATACATCATATACCCTGCCCATATGACTATGGTGTAAGCATGAAAGGTGAAACCAATTTCGTCATGCGTGCGACAAGCATATTCCCTCCGGTTTCTCCAGTCATACCACTTATATAACAAGACAACCCTCTTGCGTAATATCATATTTGTCAGAATAACACGATATGCTCTGCAAAACGACATAAAACTTAAACGTTTAAACAAGTTTCGTTTATCTGTATTCTAACTCAGATCATACCTGCGCAAATATACTGGTGCGACTTGTTTATCATCGTGTTGTTTATAAATACTTCCTTGCAAAAACACGCGATTTTAGGTGCATGGTGGGTACACGTGGTTGTAGATTTTTCACACTGTTTGCTAATGTTACACACATCAATTCCTGAATCTGAAGGCAACACATATAGACGAGAAAGCTTCCAAAACATATCATCTTTATAACAATTGGTAAATTCTAAATCAAAGCGAATCTAACTGCTTTCTAGAACTACTTTTAACATACTGATGTGTTATTTGGAACTATTAAAACATTTTTACGTGTTTACTCAAACTACTTAAGACATTGATTCGTTAATACTGGCACTACATTAGACATTAACATGTGATTAATGGTACTACCTTAGACATATATACTTAATAACTGATGCTACAAATACATATATTTGTGATTTCTGGTGGTATTTAAGACCGATAAACGTGCAAACTTGACTTGTATAGACTTGATTGCGGGTGATTACTTAAACCTATGTTAAACGTAAATTGATGAAACTTGATAAAGTTAAAGGTGATATTTTACTAAATATGCAAAATTTATAGAGTAATTGCGGAAAAGATGATGACTTAATATTAACATGTATCAGTCTATAAAGTGGAATGTTTATTATACTCCTTATAAACTACATTACCATTTAATTGAACATCATCTCTTAAAAATGAATTAAAACAACAAATTCCTTTTAAATGAATCAATCCAAACAAGACCATAATAAGTTTTTTTTTAAATACCGATTTGTGTAGATTTCTGCCAATCAAACGAACTATAACTTACTATTTATTATGACGTTCTTTCCAACCCTAAATGTTCTACTTGAGTGTGAATTGTTTACAACGGCTTCCCATTTCCTTTTTATATCTTCTTCAGTAACTTTCTCATTCAATGTGTCATTAAAATGTGCGATAAATGTAACATTTTTAGTAGACACGTCTGCTCTTCTGAAATATATTAAAGAGGGTTTTGTTTGTTTAGGTGTAAAATGACAATATAGTTCTCTATTAAGCACTAAAAGTGACCACTAAATGTTATATATCTTATCATGAGTCAAACTTTATTGACATCTAACACTATAACGATTTCTTTTAAGAACTGCCTAAAATGTATTTAAAATAACAGTCAATTGTAGTTTTTTAAAAAGCGAGTGTAACAAAATCAATGAAATAGTGAGCTAGCAATTTGCGCGCAGACGTTTGAATGTGAAGTTTGAGCGTGCTTCAATAAAAACAAGAACACTAAAACTTCAAATTGTCGTGTTACAATTTGAAACAGTGAAAATCTCTACTAAATCCAAACGCATATAATTATCCTTAATAGTACGTGTTCTTATTTTACAACTGTAAACTAGAAATACACAAACTGAAATTCCTAATATTTAAAATTAGAGACGTTTTAAAACGTGGTAGCTGACGAAATACGTACTTAGTACAAATAAAAGCGTGTTGCCGATATACAGGACAATGTTTATTTTGTGATCTAAGTCATACATGCTTGAGTAGGCTCTTGCAAGGTGAACAGCTATGATAACAACACACACACGAGAAAAACGTTCTATTCGAGAGTCGAAGAGCCTTTTGGTACACAAGGAAAAATACATTTCGCAAGTTTACGTACTCGTTGTGTTTTACAACCTTCCTATAGCCTCGTTTTGGTGATAATCATTAGCCACATCTCTGATCGAAGCATATTTGGTGTCACGACGCGTGATTCTCAAAGTCTCAAGGAGTTCAGTGGTCAATTTATCAACCATTTATGGGCATGTATTAGGAATTCTGCTATGATAAGTTGAGATGCAATGTTGGTGATAGATCAACAACTATTATTACTTTTTATTATTATATATCGGGAATATTATGATACGACATCTGTATCACATTGAATTCGGTGTGTAAACACGTATCCGGATATATGTTTACTAACGGACGATACGTGATGCAGGTGATACGAAAAGCGTCCTATCGTAATACTCCATTTAATGCCTGACAATTTAAGAATACCTTTTGAGTTTTCGGTTTCAAATTTATCAAAATTTACCGCTATCTATCAAATGTCCAAATATGGAATTGCTTGTGCGCATGAATATGTTATGCACTTTTGTGTATTGAAATCAAGGGTGAATACTCCAGCAAAACAAAGTCAGAATTTAAAGAATTCACTTTATTGAGCAAAATAAGACGAAATTTCTTTATTTATCAGCAAAATAAACAACCTGTTAATACTTAATCAATTATTGAAAGTCACAGCACAAAAATAAGTAAAAAATAGTATTTATTTGACAAATATACACTTATCGTCATTTCCTGAAGACGTAACGCGGCCATTTCAACCAAATGAATGTTCGTCGGATATTTTGACGATCATCACACGCAGAATGTAGGGGAGTCAATCGCTATTACTATCGATGACGCTAATTTGCATTTTTCTTTGTATTGGCGAGCTGCTCATGTTTATACTTATGTTACAATTTATTACTTCCGAATTGGCAAACAACTAGTTGAATGGATAGACTGAAAGTGTTCTCTGCTTCGTGCTTATTCTCATGTTTCTTTGTTGATCAATTTTCCTGAAAATTTAGATCCTTCCGCTGGCGTGAGCAAAACTAGATAATTTTATGTACCTGTTATTTTTGTACCGCTTTTTAGCGACGCGAAAGAAGTTCCTAGACTACACTCGGTACGAACATGATACGGTATTGGAAAACGACAGTATGGTGATACGGATTTTTCACTTCGGGTGCTGTTTTTTTACTGTTGGATATGGAAAAGTATATTGATATGTATATAGTATGGTATTATATCATAGCATATTAAGTGAAGCAACCTACGACGGTATATTCAAACTTTGATAAGGAACCATTTGTATTTGTATGTGTTTGCATATGGATGTTCTCGACAACTCAATTGCATTAAGTTAAATGATACTATTTTAAGATACATATAAATATATTTTATTATAATAGCTTTTTTTAAAAATATGGTATTATTATAATTACCTTTTCTTGTGTTTAATAAATAATGGTCATATATAACTTTTATCAAAACTTCTGACGTGACGTCTTCGAATAATATCACTGATAATGTTCATTCTATATGACGACATGTATGTGTAAAGCGCTGTAAATATCACATAAGTATGATATATTAACAGAAAATCGAATTAGTGTTCATTCAATAGGATATTTATTCAAATAGTTTATTAAAATTAAGATAGAAAGTTCAGTTGACATATTTTAGAAACCTCTGAAATCCCTTACTTATTGAATGACCACATGTAACAGCTTGCTTTGTCAAGAATTTAAAGATGCACTCTTACTCCAAAATAAGATTTACCACAATTAATATAATTGTTTTAATAAACCGATGAATATATGTGGTAAACAATGTTTTTTTTATAAAGGATAGCGAGTTTAATTTGAAAGAAAGGTGCAGAAAACACGGTATCCTTACCTTATGATACTATTGTGGATTGCAGTAATTCTTTTAAAACTCACCAATCTTTTAATAATTTCAGCTAATAAATCCACGCGAAAAATGACGTTATAAACGAATTTAGAAACAATAACGTTCAACAAGAGAAAGACAAATATATGAGCGTAAAAGTTTTCACAAGACGCACTTGACGTTGAAATTTCATAGCTGTAAACGAAGAATTGATCGGTTATTGTAGCTGGAACGCAAAAATATGAGAGAATTCTCAATATTGACGTCAGTGGTATATTTTGAAAACTCGTAGATTCAGCACTGTTCCGAATATTGAACAAGTAAAAACAGTCCCTCACTGGGCATATGCTCTTCTATTCGTATACCAATTTTCAGAAAGTAACTCGAAAAAAAATTCATAGTCGCGTTCCACCTTAACAGTGTTAAATTTGCTTTTTTATCTTCGTATACTTGGACAAAGTAAATCTCGTATTTCGGCTCTAAATTCGATGTTTACTTATTAACATAAACGTATTACTTAGTTTATAGGTAAATGTGGATCATATATGCAAGACGCTTATATAACATCCGGGGAAGTAAACCAATATTTCATACCTCTTTTGCCTCGCAATATTTGAATTGCTCTCTGGTATAATTTCAATCCAGACGGCGACACCAGGATACATTTCACCGAACACTTGTTTTGTCTGTGAGTGTAAAAGAAAAGAGAACAGGAAGTAATAAAAGCAGCATGTTTTACGCGATTTTTGGCTCATATAGAAACAATTGTCAACACACATTTTTAACAGTTAGGGAAACAATTAATGACTTGTATTTCATTGATGCTATGACGTTTTGACATTTAATTGTAAAGTACTGTTCGCCAATCCATATTTTGGACTACACTCCCCCGTTCAAGGCCTTATGTTGAATTCGTTATACATATTGTGTCTAGAATTGAAACACATTTAATACACATACACAAGCCTTCTTTGTCGATTTAAAGATCATATGAAAACTATTATAATCAGCGTATGTCGCCAATTGGAATGCTACAGGTTCAAACAAGGAAACAAAGCAGTCCAAGGAATTAAAGGTATCAGCATCAATAGTTATATAAAAGACCACAGAAACAATAAGTCGAAAGTTTAAACATTAACCCTGCTTAAAGTCACAGGGTCAAGTGGGCTATGCAGAATCATGACCGAATACAGAAACCTGATTTAAAGAAATGAATCATTTACCTCATTTATGAAAACACTTTCTCCTAATGATTCGTTGCTGTAATTGAAGCTTACGGTACATACAAACGCATATTCCTCTGAAATATAACGAAATTGTTTATAGAGGTTAATAATCATGTTGATTTTTAGTTCCAATAGTGGGTACCAAAAACAGGCATCGTGTAGACACAAAATACAAGTACAATTGGACAATGATAAAGTTCCAAGCATAATCGAACACAAGCCCCAAGTGTCTGTTAAAAATAAGGATAAAAATAGAGGATCTCAAATGAATGTTTATTTTGTATCAAATTTATTTAACGAGTTCATTTAAAAGCAATAAAAACGAGGCTCTGCCACATCTTAATTTCGGTCTTTATTTTCAATTTTGAATACTTTTCATTAAATATTAAAAGCTATGCTTTTTAGTTTCATCAAGAGAGACAGTTTGGTAACATTCGGTCTTATAGAAATTGGTATTATACAACACACCATATCATATTGTCATGATTGGCCATATTGGTGATTAAAGTTTAATTCAATTACGGATAGGTTGATACATTCCTAATCTGATAAAACTCTGTTAATACAATTATCTATTGCCTGTATTAAGGCTTTTCAGATAAGAGACATTAATATATGATATTTTAAAAGACGTTCTCATATTATATTGCTGTTAAATGTATTAGTTTTGTATATACCATTTGTAACGTTGGTATAATTACCAAAATATCCATAGGCATTACTGATTTATTACATGCATGCTATTTTACATTCAGTGTTTATAACGATGAGCTGCATATGCTTAAATTAAAGAAACATTCAGTTGTGTTCTGTTCTGTACACTCGTCTTAATTGAAACATGTAAATGATACATACCACGGCCGGCGTCTAGTTCTATACTGAGACGTATGGTTGTTGTTGATATGTTTGTGGTGACAATGCGGAGTTTAGGTTGTTTGTTCAATACGGACGACCAAGCCTTTTGAATGGTGGCTGAGTTTGCTGGATGTGTTAAATGTAAGATGAATTTGATAGACACGTCAAATGTATCTGCCGACAACCTTAAATATATGAAAACATAATATTGATAATAATAATAATAAAATATCAATATTGAAAATAAGGATGAATATATATATCGTCTGACAATTCATAGAACTTCTCACATAGGAACTATTTTGATTGTTTTTTACCTTTCTTTTTGAATATCAATGAAGGCATGTTCCTCAGTTTGCTTTAATATGAACTGTTCGTTTTAATATATAAATATGTATTTAACCCATAGCACGCTAATGAGAGTAACTAATAACCCTATAAATAACTCATGTCGAATTTGACCATCGTTTTTGTCAAAAAATAAATATTAACTCAAAGTAACAAATTCAAAATACAGTCGAGAAAAACATATGTGTACTAAATGCGATTATTTAGTTCAACAAAGAAATTGTGTACCCTAACAACCGTACCTTCTTATAAGCTCTTCCCTAGACGAATTTAGAATCTCTATAGGCACAAGTATGGGCGATGTCAACTCGGAACCATTGAAGACGTTTAAAATCTGGAAAAAATGGTTACAAGAAAGCTTTTAAAATTATTTGCAGTTTTCCAAGCAGTTTTATTGGATAGAAATTGTATCTGATATTCAGTTGCAGTGTGCAGTGCAAACAAACAAATTGTTTTAAAAACGCAATTTTAGTTCACAATGCATAACCGAGATTATTATCAAATGTATCAAAAGATGTTGTGCTTTTATTTTACGAACTTCACTTGAAACATTTCCTTTTAATATCAGAATAAACCCAGTTTAACCATTTTCCTAAAATATATGTAAATTAACCAAAACAATTAAAATGCACAATAACTCAAGCGCAAGTCTTTATTTTTTTATTTTTAATCTATAAATAAAATAAAAAAAAATGTTTCATATAACTTACAGTAGAATGCAAGTATGTTTCAATCTCCGTTTGCTTTGGAGTTTTCTCCGGATTAAAGTTGACATTTACGCTAGCTAGGTACTGGAAATCCTCTGAAACGTACGTGTGGGAGTTAAGTCATTCTATCGTTATAGTCATATCGCTTTGATCGCTCTGCGGCCAACAGACACGCGTTATAGCACGCCCTCAATCATATATTAGCATAATTCATGATGTCATAATCGGCTACCCTGAGGTACACCACACACGATTTGTATATTATCTGTAAAATCGTTTTCTGCCAGTCATAAAAGATATAAAACCATAAGTATTAAAACATGATGTATTAATAAACAAATACTTCTCACACATTTATATTCCTGGAGAATGATAACAAAAGTTACCACCTCAATCTTTGTTCCGCTTAAGTTCTGGTTTATTAATATGCATATGTGTCGAATATTCCTAAAACATTATTAAATTGAGTCATACAAAATTAATACATATAGCAACTTTCTTGCTGTGAATCATTAAAGCTATACTTATCACTCACTTTGACACTCAATCGTCGTATCATTAACCTTCATGCTCACACGTTTCCCATCACACGTACATCGCCATGATCCCGGAGTATTTATACATTTGAAAGAATCTATACACGTGTATGGCCTTGTTTCACACTCGTTGATATCTGCAAGGTCAAGACCATCTCATATCTTCTATGAATATTCTTTTACTCATGATGTTTACAATTTTGTTTTGAAATGTGTATACACGTGAATCATTTACTGTAGACAACGTTTCAAAATAAAACATTAAATATTGTTTATGGTTATTATACAACTTTTTGAGGTTGTTGCCATCTGTAACATTGTAAGCAACCCGAGTGCGTAGCATTTCGTGTTTAAAAAGCGGTTAAATAAGTTAAGTTATAAACTTCTTTAACAGAGTTTTGCGTGTTTTTATGGAAAAATAGCAATGTGCTTGTTCAAAAACTCAACAATACACGATATTTGCTTTTTTTCTTCGAGGCAATTTTTTTCAGTGTTCAACCAATCTGAATGGGCTTTTTTTAGAAAAAATATACTGCATTACATGGACTCCATAACAATCACCATGTCTATCGGGTATTTGTTTAAACAGCATCTTTGACCCACTTTTGGCCTGAAACCCTGTCGTCCAGCGTACATTGATATGCTGCGGGCCTTATATATCATTAACTTATTTAAACGAACAAATATTTAAGTTGCCGATAATGGTGGTATAACTTTACTATAATTGCAGTTCTCGAAAAATGTGATATAGTTAATTTAGGTTAAGTAAATGCATGTAGAGTTAATGTAGGTTAAGACAATGTGTGTAGATTAAATGTAGGTTAAGTAAATGCATGTAGAGTTAATTTAGGTTAAGTAAATGCATGTAGAGTTAATGTATGTTAAGTAGATGTATGTAGAGTTAATTTTTGTTGAGTTAATGTATATAGAGTTAATGTTTGTAGAGTTAATGTATATAGAGTTAATGTTTGTAGAGTTAATGTAGGTTAAGTAAATGCATGTATATTTAATGTAGGTTAAGTAAATGTATGTAGAGTTAATGTAGGTTAAGTAAATGTATGTAGAGTTAATGTAGGTTAAGTAAATGTATGTAGAGTTAATGTAGGTTAAGTAAATGTATATAGAGTTAATGTAGGTTAAGTAAATGCATGTAAAGTTAATGTAGGTTATGTAAATGTATAAAGAGTTAATATAGGTTAGGTAAATGCATGTAGAGTTAATGTAGGTTAAGTAAATGCATGTAGAGTTAATATAGGTTAAGTAAATGTATGTAGAGTTAATGTAGGTTAAGTAAATGTATGTAGAGTTAATGTAGGTTAAGTAAATGTATGTAGAGTTAATGTAGGTTAAGTAAATGTATATAGAGGTAATGTAGGTTAAGTAAATGCATGTAGAGTTAATGTAGGTTATGTAAATGTATAAAGAATTAATATAGGTTAGGTAAATGCATGTAGAGTTAATGTAGGTTAAGTAAATGCATGTAGAGTTAATATAGGTTAAGTAAATGTATGTAGAGTTAATTTTTGTAGAGTTAATGTATATAGAGTTAATGTTTGTAGAGTTAATGTATATAGAGTTAATGTTTGTAGAGTTAAGGTAGGTTAAGTAAATGCATGTATAGTTAATGTAGGTTAAGTAAATGTATGTAGAGTTAATGTAGGTTAAGTAAATGTATGTAGAGTTAATGTAGGTTAAGTAAATGTATGTAGAGTTAATGTAGGTTAAGTAAATGTATGTAGAGTTAATGTAGGTTAAGTAAATGTATATAGAGTTAATGTAGGTTAAGTAAATGCATGTAGAGTTAATGTAGGTTATGTAAATGTATAAAGAGTTAATATAGGTTAGGTAAATGCATGTAGAGTTAATGTAGGTTAAGTAAATGCATGTAGAGTTAATATAGGTTAAGTAAATGTATGTAGAGTTAATTTTTGTAGAGTTAATTATATAGAGTTAATGTTTGTAGAGTTACTGTATATAGAGTTAATGTTTGTAGAGTTAATGTAAGTTAAGTAAATGCATCTAGAGTTAATGTATGTAGAGTTAATGTATGTAAGGTTTATGTTTTTAGAGTTAAAGTAAGTACAGTTAATGTAAGTAATATTAATGTTTGTACAATTAATGTATGTAGTGGTAATGTTTGTAGAGTTAATATATATAAGGTTTATATTTTTAGAGTTAAAGTATGTAAAGTTAATGTATGTATAGTTTATGTATGTAGAGTTAATGTATGTAAGGTTTATGTTTTATGGTTAAAGTATGTAGAGTTAATGTATGTAGAGTTAATGTATGTAGAGTTAATGTATGTAAGGTTTATGTTTTTAGAGTTAATGTATGTAGAATTATTGTATGTAGAGTTAATGTATGTAGAGTTAATGTATGTAAGGTTTATGTTTTAGAGTTAAAGTATGTAGAGTTAATGTATTTAGAATTAATGTATGTAGATTTAATGTATGTAAGGTTTATGTTGTTAAAGGTAAAGTATGTAGAGTAAATGGTTGTTATGTTAATGTGTATAGAGTTTATGTATGTAAGGCTTATGTTTTTAGTTAGTAAGGTTTATGTTTTTAGTTGAATTTAATGTATGTTAGAATTGCTGTTTGTTGATTTAAGGTTTGTTAAAAAAAGTATGTAGAGTTAGTGTATGTAAAGGTATTGCATGTAGAATTAATGCATGTAGAGTTAATGCATGTAGAGTTAATGTATGCAGAGTTGATGTATGTAGAGTTGATGTATGTATAGGTTATTTAGGTATGATAAGTGTATCCATACAAGTCAAGAAGTGTTTATATATTATGTTTAAAGATAATTAATAAGAGTATATATAGCTGTTGTATATAGAGTCAACATTTGACGAGTTATAGTGAGAAGTGTTTTTAGGACTATTAAAACAGAGTTATTGTTTGCATTGACATAATGAACCATCGTTAAACAACATATAGCTCTTCTTTTTAAACTGATGTAAATAGTTTATGATTTTCACATAAACATAGCACATGCATTGATGAAAAAGTATTAAGATTTAACTTTCACCGCACAGGACTATGATTTATTTACCTGTACATGTTGAATACACTCCCTTTCCATGCAATTCAAAACCGTCGGTGCAATCACACGTCCAAGTGTTGTTTTTACATACACGATTTCCATTTAAACACTGAAAGTCTTTGAACACTGTACAAACATTAAAAGCAAATTCTGAAAAAGACAACATGGTTTGGTAAGTACGGCCAATTGCTGTATTTGAGTGCTAGGATTTCATTCACACTACGTTCTCAGAAAAGAACATGTCATTATGTAAACGAACAACAAATTGATAGTTTGACGAGACGCATCCATAAGTATAATGAATATTTTATTTATTCACCAGAAGAAGTAATTTTGATACAACGCTGATACAAACAATATTTTCTTTTCTCCTACGTTTTTAAACAAAATGACAATATTCGATATTAATTTGCAAAATAACGTTTACATCTTTATGACGTGAAGCCAATCCTGAATAGTCTACTTTCAACACAATAAAGTACAAATTATAAGTTAAATCATATTAGTCAGATATAATATTTTTTTTACTGTTCGACATTCAACGCAATACAACTTTCCCGATAAACAAAATCAGATTTATTTAATGATGAAAGTTAGTAAAATCTTAGGACCACAAATTAAAGTAGTTAAAAATACCATTTCTTTGCTATCGTTCTATGATCGATCATATATATTCCAGCGAAATGTGTTTTCTTTAACAGGCTACACATTTAATTGTTTAAATGCCGTATTTATATTTTTCATCTGATTTTAACATTCTTGCAATTTCAATTCCCACTTACCGGAACATTCTATATATGATGTGTTGTATATTACAGGTTTAGTAAGTGGCGGGCAAGCGCAAGTCCAGTTACCAGGGAGATTTAGGCATGTGCCACCACCTTTGCACGACACCTTCTGTTCATCACACTCATTGATATCTGCGTCAAAGGTTGAATGACATTGCAATTATCATACGATTTGTTTTATTAGTCTTGCTATTTATATTGTTCGGATTTGTTTTCTAATAAAAACACTATTGATATCTGCGTTAAAGGTTGAATGACATTGCAATTATCATACGATTTGTTGTATTAGTCGTACGATTGATAGTGTTCGGATTTGTTATCTATTAAAATTCAACTTGCGTTATGTAAATATTTTCAATAAAACTCCAATTACATGTAACAGCATGTGTTTACGTGTAATCTGATATACGACAGTACCGATTTATATAGAACCCGATACGCAGCATTATATCAGCGCAAAGGATAATACGATCAACTTTGCACTGAATACCACGTCCAAGTTAAGTTTACCTTGACAAGTAAAGACGTCTTCCAGGCGATATCTCTTATACCCATCTTTACAATCGCAGTATGTTTGTCCGTTTGACTGCCTACACACCGTTGACACCATGTCACATTCGCTGTTGTTATTCCGGGTGCAAAGTTTATTGTGTGAGTCTGAAAGTGATGGTGTTTATGTAACAATGTGACACAATCAGCATAACTATACTGTTATATCGTTAAATGGTTATATACGTTATCCAAACATGCTAAAGTAATTATCATTCGTTACATTGTATTCAAACATATATCCGATATACTTATGTATTTAAGTTGTGGTTTACGCCTTCGAGTGGTATACAAAAACGCAGGAGGTTAATGAATTTAAAAAAATTGTATGTTGTATATATAAAACAGGCGTTTCAAATCTGGATTTTAAAGCCAAGATAACCTTTTAAACAAATTTGATATATTTAAATTAAAACTCAACCGGAACACAAAGCTGAATGCAATTGTACGATAGGATTAAACAATTTCGCTCACCATTGAATATACCAAAGTCGTAGAAGGTAGTAACGTGTACATCAACAGTTCTATTTTTATTAAAATACGTTTTCATAATGCGATCCAAATCATCTGTTAAGATTGGTTCGCCAAGTCTTATTTGAAACTCATAAGAGTACTTATTTAAAGCGGTCAGGGGACTGAAACAAAAAACAGTTTGAATGTATATTGAGATGTTAGCAAAAATAATTATATTTATAAATACGTTTTCATGACAGAAGTGTTATAAGAATGTGATAAATAAAAGCAAAACAAAAAATGGATAATGATAACCAACAGAAATGTTAGATCTAACTAAAGAATCTTACATTTTGTTCTCCAAAATCTGCGAAATGGTGAGGTTTACAAACACGTCTTTAATAACAATAGATGTGTTGTCCGCTACAGCAACCGATCCATTGCTTTGCAAAGGTTTTCTGAGCTGAAGTGAAACGGCATTTTTGGACATTAAAAGCATTGATAAAAGTACGATTACATTACAACCATGACAGATCATTTCAAATGCGTTCATATTTAAGAAACTAGCACATGCGCGTGTGTTTTCAATGTATAATGATAACATACTCCTACTCTATCGCATCTTGTTCAAGATTTGCAGAAAATTAAAATGAAGGGCCACATATACTTACCTCCGTCAGCAAAAACGATTCAATTGTCGAGGTTGTACTATGATTTACAATCCTGGAAAAGCTTACAGTCCCTATATATGTGTAGTTGCCTGGAGTGATAATATACAAATATGAATTAGCATTCTGTTCGTTAAATGCATCAAACATATGAATAGTCGTACATTTTGTTAAACGATATTCAAAGGCAATACCCACTTTATGCCCCGTACCCCTTCGGTGTTGAATGATTGTTATGTCATTTTTCCTGTTCAGATTTTGGCCTATACCGCCTACTTGGAGCTGCTTTAGAGGCAATAAATAGATAACTAAAACAATGACAACATATGTGAATTGTCATTAGCGATATGTTGTTCAGTGAAGAATAATTAGACACGCAACTATGTACTAGTAGATGAGTCAGAATGTTTACAAAAGAAAAACAAGGTTCCATTTATTGCTAATTTTAGTATATGGGGCTTGGAATTTATCTATCTATCTATCTATCTATCTATCTATCTATCTATCTATCTATCTATCTATCTATCTATCTATCTATCTATCTATCTATCTATCTATCTATCTATCTATCTATCTATCTATCTATCTCTCTATCTCTCTATCTCTCTATCTCTCTATCTATCTATCTATCTATAATGTCGGTAAAGGTTTTGTTCCAATTCTGTTGGAACCGAGTTTTTTTCTTATGTTTATGAATAAACACAACTGGCAAGAAATAGGTTCTCATTTAATATAATTATTCTTTAAATCTTAGCCCAATAATAAACTGTCAATAGCATTACTGATATCCTTTTTAGGCAAAACAGAACTAGTCCCGTTAACATAGAAAAGAAGATGCCATGTAAGTATTTCTTTGAATGCAATCATGCATAGCTGTTTTAGATTTTTGCTTATTGGAACTCGTCTAAATGTTTTAAAGGAATCGGTTGACACCCTTGAATCAATCAAAGTTATTATAAGCGATTAAAAGTGTTCATGGTTAAATATTTTCAATGTAACGTAGTCCATAATAAGTCCGGTTAATCGAGGACAGTGACATGTTTGTACCCATCAGAAGTATATTGTAAACTACAGATACAAAGCCATTAGTCAACAAATCAAGATTAAACACTGTTTATAGGCAAAAGGGTATAAACCATACGACACTTGGCAAGGACATAAAAATATTGGAAACGCATTGATATTACCAGTGAAGCTTGTTTAGATAGTATAGCGTAAAATATTTTAGCAATCGGAATACGAGAGGGTTTTTACAGTGAAGTGTTTATTGATCAGTCACGAGGATTTCATGATATAGGTGTAATTTATATTATATGGTCATTCTACCAGTCGACTTCACGCTGTATACATGTTGTTGTTTTTTGGTTTGCATTTCACATGATGTCGTATATGAATCATATAATAAATAAAGACAAATGAATGAGGCTCAACATTGTGAGGCTCACTTTGTGAGCCGATATTTCGCAAATGAAAACAGGTTTCCAGAATTACCGTCGTTTTTCCTGGCCGGTTGGTGGCAAAGTGTTGGACTTCTGTAGCCTGTACTTACATATCTTACATATGTTTCCATTGTCGGCTGTTCGTCATCGATCAATTAACTTTCCGCCTGGTATTGCATATTTAAGTTGTTGTTTTTTATTAAAATCTAAGTAAACCAAATACCACGAATCTTCTTGGGGTTTGAACTAGATCTTATGGACATAACTTCACTTATACAAACAGGACTTGGTTAGGTTTAGTTAAGAGCCTTACATATGTTTCCATTGTCGGCTGTTCGTCATCGATCAATAAACTTTCCGCCTGGTATTGCATATTTAAGTTGTTGTTTTTTATTAAAATCTAAGTAAACCAAATACCACGAATCTTCTTGGGGTTTGAACTAGATCTTATGGACATAACTTCACTTATACAAACAGGACTTGGTTAGGTTTAGTTAAGAGCCTTTTAAAGCTTCTAAGTACACGTTAACACCAAAACAATGAACACCATGATATGTAACTTTGGGTTAGAAAATTTACACTAAGTCGGTCTGTCTTTTCGGATGATTGAAAAGAGTCCTTTTAAATTCCATTAAAGTAAGTATTTCGAAACGATTGCCAAAGTTAGAACAACTACTTATATGAGAAGTTGAAGATTTTATATTTATATGTACATATATGTGTTTGCAGAAATCAATTTACGGCAACAGTGTGCTAATGGACCGAGGATCGAGACCGTTTAAGCTTTTGTCTTGCATCTCAATTCTGTCGTGATTATTTTGTATTGTGCATCAATCACATGTAACATTTTCATGTATATCTGTTATCGTAAATCGTATTATTATGTTCAATCATTGTATAGCAGATGTTAAATTAAAATAAGTTTGTTAAACCAATCTTGTGTTCAATGACATATGTTTTTTGTCTTGAATATGCTAGTAACCAATTGGTACACGATTTTATAATACACATCACGTAAGTCTATACCTTGACACCGGAATGTAGCCACATCTTGACCAACGGACATCCAAGATCTATCTTCAGGGCATGAACAATTCCAATCGCCATGTTGATTTATACAAATGCCATGTACACATCGTTCATCCATCGTTTCGTTTTGTTTAAAAAAACTACACTCGTCCACATCTGCAAATTAAGATATAGTATTTCGTATTGTACAATCACTGTCTTTTAAAACGCACATACCCATGATAAATTACCATGTAAAGTGAATTTGTAAGATATATATTGTAAATTTATTTTAGAGGTATAATTTTATCCGTAATCTCCATTCTCTCAAGATCTCTGTATATCTTCCAAAAAAAACAACAACAACAAAACACGGAAAATGCAATATGTTATAAGTTGGAAAATACGAATGCGTCCTCTTCTAAAATATCCTTGGGTAGTCTTCAAGTGAGATATCATTGGGTAGTCCTCAAGTGAGATATCCTTGGGTAGTCCTCAAGTGAGATATCCTTGGGTAGTTCTCAAGTGAAATATCCTTGGGTAGTCCTCAAGTGAGATATCCTTGGGTAGTCTTCAAGTGAGTGTTATGAGCAATTATCGAGTCTCGTTTTATGTATGGTGACAAATGTAATAGTTAGCCATCTGCCCTATTTAAATGTTCTGAGAAAGCTCTGCAGTTTCCAACGATAAAATGCAATTCGCGTGTATGTGTTTATATTTTTTTGTCCTTTTTGTTTTTAATATATGAAAGTGAAATGTATTTTGACGTTATTATATGCTACATTGACCGTTTTGACTTAATCTCATTAATAATATGCTGTAGCATTTTAATGCCACTTCCGTGTCCAATTTTTACTAAGTTTGTCAATGACTTGATTTTGTTGACAAGATAAACCAATTTTGTTATCAAAATTTTCTTGATGCTAATAAATATTACATACGTATTTGAATAACCAAATTAAATAAGACTTTCAGTTTTCACTTACCGTCACAGTAGATGGGAGATGGTTGCTTCGATTCGGTATATCCGTATTTACATTTGCATGCAAAGTAATTTTCAGACGCATTACGGTTTACACAGTGTGTACTTCGGAGATCACAGTTAGTTTTCGGTGGTCCAATATCACAAAGGCCCAGTTCATTCTCTGTAAAATAAAAGAAACAACGAAATATGCAGTCGTTTATGCGTGTTTCGCTGACAAAATGACACGTACTGAAAATAACAGGTGGTTCCTTTTTGAGTAATGGATCATTTTTAACTTTGGGTAGATCAATAAGGAATGACAATACACTGGGTGGCTTAGGCCTATGAGGATTCTAATTACCCAGTATGTTGATGTCACCATTAACACCCCGGAATCACATACGTATCTTGACTATTCTCATTTTAATGTTGACAAGTGCTGGTATACCTGTTATTTTTATTTGAAATGTAACTTCCTATATTTATTTGGAAAAAAAAATAACGAAATAAATCCAGTACTAAAAACTCAATAATAGCAATTGTTTAACATGTGTCACACTGAAATGTTTACCTTTGTGAGGTACTGCAGCTAACGTATCAGCAATAACAGGTACTCCAGCAATTTGCACGATGGTATTATTATGCAGCCCCTTTCTGATTGTATTCGTTATATTCTGTTCATTAAATGTCATGGAAGTGTTCAGATGTATATTGTAGTCGATACGTAAACTGTCCCTCACTGTTTGGCGTTTACGAGAAATTCTAAAATAGAAATAAAACGTCTGACAATTATATAATTCATAAACCATATATATATAACACTTAATATGATGGTTCATGTATATTAATCACAGTAACAACACTGGAAATTTAACAAATCATGGACGTTGCCAGTCATCTCGTTCTCCGACATTATTAAGCACGTTTACATGTAGATCACTCAAATACAAAAGTTATGTGGAAGTGACTGATTCAAAACAGCGATAGAACAAAAAGAATCAATGAAATGTCAATAATCATAGGTCATGTTTATGCTAATGGACCCACTGATCGCGCGTTTCAAAGCAAACCCCACGAAGCATTTGTTTCCTTTGGTATGATGTTCCAGTTTGAGTCTGTCGTCAAAAGCGTCTCAAACGGAGTACACAATTATGAAAGCACGAGAAATGAGCCACTGGTGCACATACCTTCCCTGTCACTCGTGAAATAAAGTACGATCTATCACAGTGACTGGTATTTGTCTTGCATATGGCATTACATGTATTCGATTAGTCAAAATTAGCCTTATTGACAGGAGCATACGCAACAAAGTAATTTGTGTCGTTATGTTTTCTTACTATCACTAAATACTTACCTGCTGATTATTATTATTCGTTGCACCGTTACGCTTAGGAATCCGGATATAGTGCCATTCAAGAGGTTTGTGAGCTGAAAACGAAATTAAAGATACGCATCTTTATCAGCTGAGACGACAATTAACACGAAAAAAACGATCATACATTTATAAGTCTGCAGTGATCTATTTTCTACATTTCATGATAGTTATTTGTTTGTATTGAATTGGATATTGCATTTTGTATTGTTTTGTAATACACTTGATACGTGAGAGTACGAATATGTCGAAACAAACCCCTTTGTAGCATATTAAACAGAACGAGTGAGAAAACATAGACTGAATATGACTTTTACAGTAGCGTATGTTACACACTTAATGCACCATGCGTCATTAGAACTGCAATTATTAGAATTATATGTGACTTAATTTCAAGTCCGACTTTGCATCTATATAATGAATGTGTACCATATCGGATTTGTTTTGTGCCGTGCACTGTCTGCACGATGCTATACTATACGTATAATTAAAAAAAAATCATTTGCCTATGTTAATTTGGGGAGTTCACCTTCTGGTTGTGTTTAACTGAGAGGGTAAACTTGGTTCAGTTTGCATGTCCCTCTGTCCGGTTATTTTTAGAGGCTATGCATGCCTTTTCTCCAAAATTCATAGTAACATTTGGATAAAACTGTACGGGAGTGGTAGGTATCAGGTAGTGCATGATTGTTCACAAAGTAATAGTAATGTATTACTTGTTTTAAAAACAAAGTGCAGATAGAGATCCTTGCGCAATTTACATCATTTGGTGTAGGAAGACATTAGTTGACTTTATATGTACATTCTAAAACCCTTAGATGGATGAAAGTTCACATTTGCATTGTGAAGCATGTCGTTGGCAGGGCTTGCGAATCTCATCGCGTACATTCGTTGCCAAATATGATTGAAACGTATCACATTACGAAAGTTGGGTTTACATCAACTTCAGTGATATTTTCGAATTATCTGCCTTTTTCAATGTATATAACACTGTGTAAGGGCTTCTTAGCCTTCTTCACATTTTTCTTTTTTTTCATCGTTGTTTTATTCGGTATTGGAAACGCTTTGAAGGACTTTCATACACAATAAAATTACCGAGTACGAGTTGTATCGCTTGATAGGCAAAGTAAGCTCCTATTGTTCATTTATATAACTAAACTTGCTCAGGGTATAACACAAAAACTAAGCAAAGGAACCTTCGATCATGTATATATGAAAATTGGATATTATGTACAGCCCAAGAAGATATCCCTTGTTCATTGTTTCATTTCCCTTGTAATTGTTTAAACAAAGCGTGTCCAACGCATACAAAACAAACCATTGAAGGAAATACCCTGACATATTGAGCATTGATTTAAAAGTATTTGCATCTGTTAAAAACTTAGGAAGTCTAATATTACGTTAAATCCCTTAATCAGATTCATCTTATTTTAATATTTGTTGGGGATAAATTTGTAATTTAATAATTCAACCCCAAATTTAATTTAAATGAAAGTTCCTAGGCGGTAATCAAAACGCCTTGATACATACTTCTAGAAGATGTATATATTCCATAATTTGTGGAAGTTTGTGTTGGTCCAGATTACTGGTTTTTGGTTCTTGGCTCGGAATGTTTTGGCATGTGACGTCATTTTCTTTAAATATTTTACATAGGAAACATATGGAAAAAAGGATAAGCTAATATATGTCGCTTTTATTTTTAGTACTTTTTCTTTAATCGTTCCCAATTTTAGTACAATTATGTTTATTAATAATGCAATTCTATGATCAAACAGTTTTAAACCTTTTTATTTTCTAAGGCAGACTGTGTGTGATGCTCTTAGTTTCAAACAATAACTGCATCGTATCTTTGAAAAGTTTAAAGTTTAAGTAGGTACTCTGAATTGTTTTCCTCTGTATGGATATATAGCTGGGATATCTTATCATTGAAGTACTTGGGGTTTACCTAATAGTTTATTAGCTAATAGTTTATTATATTTTTTTTACTATTAAGTTTCCTGACTTTAATGCATACTTTGATAAGATTTACCTTTTACGTTTTTTTTCTTTATCCGGGTTTGTTTGGATACGAGTGAGGTTTGTGCACGTTAACTGGTTTAAACCCCCAGTAAATTTACATTTTACTGACCGTTCAAAGGCGGTACCTAACAATCCTTGATAAACATACTTAGTTGTGTTATATAGTATATATGCACTGTGCTGTTTGTGGAGTTTTGTGCTGTTGTTTCATGTTTCTTGTTTGTGATTTTTATTTGTATTCTATGTCTTTGGCGTTTACTATGTGTCATTAAACGGGGTTTATTTTTAAACTTTTTGCTACTGTGCTTGTTTCTGTATTTTTTTAAATGCTTATCAATGCATGGCAGCCCAGTTAAAATACATAATGAAGTGTGATAAGAACAAAACAATGGATGAACACCATAACGTTCATCGGCATAACAACCTATTTTTTTAAACACTAGGTTCTAGTATTCAATCCTTGTGTACCGACTTCAGTAAATGAAATGAAATTTGTAACGAGGTTACCTATAAGAAAAGCATTAAATATGTTAAAGAACGATTGTACATTTAGTGGAAACCAAGATTAAAACATTGTCAACATGATACACCAGGACATTGTGCAAGATTTAGACGATCCAATTTACATTATCTATATTGTTAATTTTAGTCGTAAAGACCTCCGCAAACAAAAAACTATGAGCCCAACTCGTCATATCAATGGAAGACGTGATGGGGCATTTCAATGCATACCGAACTGTTGTATATCCAATGATTGCCCTTCGTGTATTGTGCATAATGATACAAACTGACCATTAACGCTGCTGTAGTTTTGCTTATATTAACCCAAGACTAGCAGAAGTGATTGTCTATAAAGTTGAAAAGTGCCTTTGGCATATCCTAACAGGAGACGTATGTTATGGATTCTAAAAGACCTCCCACAGTGCAAACGTGGGTCGGGGAGGTAAACAAATAAAACGTTTCAAAAGTAAATGTTTTATATAATTTTGAGGAACAATCTTTTTTTGGGAGTAAAACATACATTCTTCGTGACATGCTTTTGGGTAGTAAGGAGTTGAACAAATTTTACAACGATTTTATGAGATTTTGGAATTTGACTTATAAACATATTGGTTTTTTATTGGGAAACAAATGCTTTTTGATAATCTCATAAAGTATTTTTCGTAAAAATTGCTCAACCCCAAATTACAGCGTTAGATGTTGCAATGGATATATGAATTATGTTTGCTTAATATTGAAATACAAATCTTAATAGAAATTAATTTTATATGTCGGTCCTTCAAACGTCGTTTGCATTCTGGCCAACCCTAAGTAACTATTTCGCCAATCCTTTTTTTTTATATAGGATTATGTTTCAATTTCATTGCTCGATATGGAGTCTTGACTTAAACTTGGAAGTTCTATTCTATCAAAATATGCTTTGAAGATATTTGGCAAATTATGATACGTATACCTGCTTTTCTGTTGATAACATGTTGTTCGGTGTATTTAATGAATCATTTGTTGGAGGCTCGCCGTAAGTGGTGTCTATGTCAATAAACAACGCGCTAAAGTACATCGTCCCATCTGAAATGTGTAACCCGGATAACGGGACTTAGAATTAGATAAATAAAAAGGTAAGATATATGTAGATATGAATATGCATACGATGTTCCCGACATTCACACATGGTCATGGAATGAATTGATCATTATACGTATACGCCGGCTTTAAAACTGACAATGTAACTGTAATAATTTATACATATACATTAACAATAACAATATACAATATTGTCTAGTTACCAAACATCTTCTAATGTACCAAAAGCATACGTATAAATTTTAATAAATTTAAAGCTGGTTTTGATACATACATAAAAAGGTTCGCTTAATAACTTATATCCTGAACTCTATAGTATTATATGACGACTCGTTAAAAGATCATACTCGTTATATGTATCATAAAAAGTAATTTAATTATTTACAGCGCTAAGTACAAATAACGACGCTATGAATCTCGAACGTTTGAAACGCTATACATTTATGCCAAACTTTTATCACACTAGTTATATATTAAAAGCATAAAGTGATATTACCATATGCTAGCGACTTCATTTATGATATCACATCGATTAGACTGACTTACGTATCTTTTCGCATGATATGCCATCCGAAGACTTGGAATATCCAGAAAGACACACGCACTGATAGCTTCCCTTTGTATTTAAACACGTCTGCTGATCGTCGGCACAAGGCCGCGGATGTACAGACTCGCACTCATTTACGTCTAAATGAAATGAAAAGGCATATATTTAACAATATAGCGACCACTTATTTATAGGTGAATGATATATACTGGCATCACATGTGCTCTTCAAACTATCTTCGTTGCGTTAGAATGTTTGGCTAATGCTTTGTTACAGTTATTCACGAACCCGTCAATACATTAGCGCAAGGAAAAATAGGCTTACGGTCATACTGACAAGGAACATGCTCCAACTACAGAGTAAGGGATAATTACGTGTTTTATTCCCTCGTTTGAATTATACTTACTTTAGTATGCTTTAAAATAAATGGCAAAAAAGACAAGTCGTTAAATATATTTCAAATGTCACTTCATGTCATATCTGCAATAACTTTTTCTGTATTTTCTCATCTGAAATCTTAATAGAAACAATTGCGTACCGTTACAATGTCTTCCGTCAGCATCGATGTTAAATCCACCACTGCAGGAACATGTATAGGAGCCTACGGTATCGTTACACGTGGTCTTTTCTTCGCATCCGTTGGTAGCGTCACTTTTACATTCATTTATGTCTGTAAACGAGTCAGAGAAGCGTATACATATATTTAATTTATTCTTAGTGAGTTACTCTTCGGAAAACTACAAAACATACACTTAATGACAAATCATTTTGATTGAGACTGTTTATAAGGAATAATTGTAAGTGCGCATCAATTCCCGTCTAATCAACTGGGTTATGTAATATTTCAACTGAAAAAACACATTTGACTCAGCGGTTAAAACTTTTTCATGTAATCATATGTATTTGAAAAGGACAGAATTTCATGATTCATACTAGGAGATGGACTTTTACATTCTCTACTCCCGTTGCAATGGAAACACTCGGTTCTTATATCTAATTAGTATCATTTAATTTGAAACTACCAAGAGTATTTTATAACGTAAATATCATAAACTTGTGAAGTAGAACGATTTTGTTTCTTCCAAAATAACATTTTAAAATATTAATATATACTAGCCTTTGCACACACAACCTACCAGTCATAAACACAATACAGAACACATGCATAACAACCTTAAGTCGTGCTTTAAAGCTGCACTCTCACAGATTTACCGTTTTTACAACTTTTTTTTATTTTTTGTCCTGGAATGAGCAAATTTTTGCGTAAATATTTGCAAACCAGTGACAAAACACTGCTGACAAAACATCAGATCGTAGATTTTTATATTACCGTTCGAAAATTAATGTTTTATGGCTAAAACAGTTACTAAGGGTTTAAGAAAAATGCATAAAACATCAATTTTTGAACTTAAATATAAAAATCGGCGGTCTACTTTTTTGTCAGCAGTCTTATATAACTGTTTTTTTTATAGATTTTTGCAAAAATTGGCTCGTTCCAAGACAAAAAATAAAAAAAAAGTTGTCAAAACGTTCAATCTGTGAGAGTGCAGCTTTAAAATATAAAGACGTTGCAAGACATGACGTGCACGTGTACTTTTATGTGTATTTGAACGTTTCACTTAACGTACACCTAATAGTTGCAAATGAGATTAGAAGTTAGCACAATTTCAACTTAAACTTGTACTTGTAGTCCCGCGGATAATAGCATAAATTACTTTCCTCGAACTGTCGTACCGGTCGTTCTAAAAGTGTAAAATGCACATTTACCTCGATAAGGCAGGTCACAAGTATATGTTAACACGTACACTTACGCGTACATGTTCTGTTTCTCAACCTCTCTATTTTGAACAAACAAACTTACTATCACAATTTTGCTGATTATCCTGGAGCCGCACATTGTATCCTTCCGGGCAGTCAGCGCATGGAATACCTTCGAACATGGTATTGTTGCACAAACTCTGATTGTCACACTTGTATTCGTCGCAAGGATTTTTTAATATTTCACAAAACTCTCCGGATGTATATGCATTTGGGCAAATACATGCAGCAAATACGCCGTTTTTTGAAAGAAAAGGCAGCGTTGTTAGAAAATCTCATCGAAATCTTATCATGATGTTGAACATTATGTGTCAAAGACTGAAGAATATGTTTTTTTTTTCGTGCTAACGACATAACAATTAAAGGTATATCGCAACAGTGGTGCTTAAATGAATTGTAGACAACGTATACAAATATGTTTGGTTAACATTGAGATATCCAACAGAGGGCGCACGCAGATTTCGGTTACGCTTCATGGTGAGTAACATGTCACGCAGCGTGCCGGGGATGGAGATTTATCGATCTGGGCCGCAAACATATAATTGATCATTTTCCTTGCATACATTAAATGTTCCATGTGTGTTTACAATGACACTCGAACAAATAGCGCATATATTGTTGATAAACAGCGTAATAATGCGTAGAGATATCTTAAATAACGCTTTTTTCAAAACTATTTTTCTCATGCTGCAAGTGTATTTGTTTAAAAAATAATACTCAGTTAGGGTCTTGAAATGGGGTTGTTGAGTTCTGATGAATTACGTACTACAATAAATAGGAGGAGTTGTGTTGTCGGGCGTGACACATATTCCATTTGACACTAAGCTGCCCAAAATGTGTTTCTTTTCTTTGATTCGATTTTTAATGCAAACATTTAAAAAATGTGACTGTGTAGCACATTGCAACATATTTTACTAGTTTAAAAAATCATCTTTTTCTTACCTCTCATGCGACTATAATCGCATTCAGTATAGTTTTCGCAGCCACAATACGTGAACTTCAATGCATGATAACCCGTATGATTAAACCGGTCAGTCACCATAAAATTAATAACGCCAGTAGTGTTTGAATTGCGAAGCCCTGTCCCGATTGTCCAATTGAAGACGCCATTATCTTGAATAATACATATACAATAATGTATAGTTTTAGTTTAAAAGCAAATAGAATAGAATAAATAAACCCTTTCACAATACAATAACTGTCAAAAGTAACAAGAAAGCATTCTGCATATCACAGATTATTTACGGTTTTACATTGTATTTCTTGGAAATACGTATATTTTTTTGTAGTTGAAGGATTAAAAAGTGTTCCGAGTTGTTCAATAATCTGTTTACCGTTATTTCGACTACCAAAACGGTTTTTTAAAATGTTATTTAAATCATCATGTATACGTACAAAGGTGGCATTTATGATGTTGTAACTAAACGGTAGTTGGAAAGACAACTGTTTCCTCCGCTGCATAATGTACTCGGGTGTGTTAATTTTTGTGATTTTTTTTGTGCAAATAAAGGACGGGTTTTGTAATCAAGCATGTATATAAAATTATATATGTTTTGGGATGTTATATTGCATGTTTTGTATTGTTGGTATAATCACCATAACTTTTTACCTATACTCAAACATTGGTTTGATGCGTAGAATGTATGACCTTTGTTGCTTGAAAACCGTTTAAAGGAGTATCAGCGATATTATGAGAAGGAAGCATTAAGGCTTAAAACATGGCCTTTACTTTTCATTTTCACCTTGCTCTGGCAAGGCTCCAGAATTAATTCACATCTTGCTATTATGAGTATAATACGTTACCCAAATTCCATTTAAATACCTCATCGGCTGTACTTGACACGGAGGAACGCGTTAACATCACTCTAACATTGGCCAAGACATATGACCTTCACCCTGGCCATATCATATTGCAGGCGACATATATAACATATATTCCGCTTGCATGAGTAGAACATGCGATCCAATTTTCGTGACATTAATTCAAATGGTGTTAGAGATATGGAACAGACGAATACTGAAGGTGTTATTCATTGACCTTGTATATGACATTGACCCTGATCTGTCGAAGCTCTGTCGAGGTGCTGTTTGTATTTAATTGATTACCACGTTGCGCGGACGACAAAAACTATTAACGGAATAAGGTAGGTTGAAATGGTAGGTATTTATATGATCTCTTTAACTGTGTTTTTAAATGCATACCTATAGAATATTCCTCAAAATCCGGCTCAACTGTAAAATTTAGTCTTTCCTTGTTTTCATCATTGATGCAATCTATGAGATTAATCGAAAACGATTCGTTTAGCCCATAAATGAGATTTACTGAAGTCGGCATTGTTTCCAAAAACTTAGGTGGCTTATCATCTGCAAAAAAAACAAACGAAAAGTTATGGGGCACTAAATTAAAGTATTTGTTATACGTCTGATATATTAAAACAAATATCTTATTGTTAATAATAAGACAAAAACTCCTATACATAGCCACATTTCAACATGTTATATTGTGAGACACCGCCGTTACAAGCATTGCACTTACGTCTGCGTAAATACTCCTCGTGGTCTTGTTCGTTTGCCTCATGCACGTTACATCCTACGCTTATATTATGTGTTCTTGCAATAGCAAGCAGACACTGGTTGTCAGCCGAATCGTCCCATCCATTACGGCATGTGCTGTTAAATTTCGTTATATTGCTTTCCGTATAGTTTTCGAAAAGTGCCGTTAAATTGCCAAGTAAAGTTTCCAAAAATCTTGGAGTAGTGTGATAACTATTGTACATCGAAAAGTTACCATTTGTTAAGTTGTAATCGAAAACAGATTCGTTTTGGTTCTGCAAAGACCCTGTAAAAGGGTAATAGGGAAATAAATGACAAGGTATATCGATTATAAAATGCATTTCTGAGTAATCTCACTATTGTGTTTGTTAAATTAGACGCCCGTTCAATCTTATTATATAAAACACTAAATAATTTCAAATTGAGGCTTTATATTAGAAAAACTACATTCGAATAATGAACTAAAACTTACATGATTCACCGAACTTAAAAAGTTGAAATTCTGAAGAATTGTTATCGTATTTGCTTCCATTTCTTGCCACGTAAAATCCATCGACTTTTCTTTGAGCAAGTCCTTCAGTGCGACTTTCATTAGTGTCAGATTTCGTCACAATACTTATTGATAACAAGTCCTTCTTTGGAAACTTAATCTAAATAAGAAGTAATTATTCTTAATTTCTGATGCATTTTTATATTTGTCTGTTGTAAATATGACGTAGCTACTATTGTAAAGATGGCGAAACTACTTCGGTAAAAATGACGTAAATACTATAGTAAAGATGACGTAGTTACTTTAGTAAAGATAACGTAACAACTATAGTAAAGATGACGTTACTACTATAGTAAAGATGACGTAACTACTATAGTAAAGATGACGTAACTACTATAGTAAAGATGACGTAACTACTATAGTAAAGATGACGTAACTACTATAGTAAAGATGACGTAACTACTATAGTAAAGATGACGTAACTACTATAGTAAAGATGACGTAACTACTATAGTAAAGATGACGTAGCTACTATAGTAAAGATGACGTAACAACTATAGTAAAGATGTCGTAATAACTATAGTAAAGATGACGTAACTACTATAGTAAAAACGAGGTTACAATTATAGTAAAGATGACGTAACTACTATAGTAAAGATGACGTAACTACTATAGTAAAGATGACGTTACTACTATAGTAAAGATGTCGTTATAACTATAGTAAAGATGACGTAACAACTAATGTTAAGATGAAGTGACTACTATTTTAAAGGTAACGTAACTACTAAAGTTAAGATGACCTGACGTCTATAGTAAAGTCGACGTAACAACTATAGTAAAGATGACGTGACTATTATTATAATAGTAAAGATGACGTAACTACTATAGTTAAGATGACGTAACTACTATAGTAAAGATGACGTAACTACTATAGTAAAGATGACGTAACTAATATAGTAAAGATGTCGTAATAACTATAGTAAAGATGACGTAACTACTATAGTAAAGATGTCGTAATAACTATAGTAAAGATGTCGTAATAACTATAGTAAAGATGACGTAGCAACTATAGTAAAGATGACGTAACTACTATAGTAAAGATGTCGTAATAACTATAGTAAAGATGACGTAACTACTATCGTAAAGATGACGTAACTACTATAGTAAAGATGTCGTAATAACTATAGTAAAGATGACGTAACAACTATAGTAAAGACGAGGTTACAATTACAGTAAAGATGACGTAACTACTATAGTAAAGATAACGTAACTACTATAGTAAAGATGACGTTACTACTATAGAAAGATGCCGTTATAACTATAGTAAAGATGACGTAACAACTAATGTTAAGATGAAGTGACTACTATTTTAAAGGTAACGTAACTACTAAAGTTAAGATGACCTGACGTCTATAGTAAAGTCGACGTAACAACTATAGTAAAGATGACGTGACTATTATTATAATAGTAAAAATGACGTAACGACTATGTCTTTTTCTTCAACAAAATAATATTGAAAACACTATGGTCATATGAAACAAATAATATGGTGAATAGCTATTAAACTGCAGAAAATACAAACAATGTGTTGTGTTGAAACAACACACTATTTGCTCTACAAAAGCACTGTGAAATATTTGATTCCTTATAATGTTAAAGCTATTATCGTTTGTAGAAAAAAGCTCCATCGAATAACACTTGTCTTACAGTGGAATTCCAAGTAGTTTGTAAATGCGTTCAACTAAATCAAAAAGAAAGAATTATATGCATTAAATCTTTGATACCGAGTATTTTCTTCCTTTATACGAGGATATTAAGATAAATGTAGTGGCGAAACCATTAACAATATATCGTCCTTAGACTATGTGTAGGTTGCAAGCTGTGTATTACTATTTAAGAATTAGAGTTGTGTATAAGACTATACTAAAGTTATCATTCTTACTTGTTTCATCCATGGGAACCTTAGATTTGGAATCATTATGAAACCATCGGGATTTCGAATAAGCTGAAAGCATGGTGTTGGTTTGTACCCATCAATTGACAAGCGGGTTTTGTCATTTAAAACAACATCTGTTTCCAGCGTTGATGCATTTCTTATTACGTGGATCGTTTCAACAGTTCCGTTTTTCTGCAAGAATATAACATTTCAATTCAAAAATGGGTTCCCCTGTCTCCACAACTTTTAATTATGTTTTCCTTACATAACAGTGAAACCAATATAATTCGGACTTTACTAAATAGGATAATGCATATAAGGAAAAATGCTTGATTATTATTAATATTCAAAGTATTTTATTTAAAGTAATTTTATGACCCTACATGTAATGTTGGTTAAATCAAACGTTAACGTTTCATGTTAATTTAGTAAATATTGTAAAGATATAGTTTTTATTTGATGGTTTACATATACATTTAATTTCATATCTTTTTAACAATCGTATCAATGTGAAATAAATTTCCATTTCTGTGAAATAAAAATATACATGATTTTAAAAGCATTCATTGAAAAAGCCATAACAAATATAGACTCATTTTCAATTGTTTAATAGTTATTTACCGTGCATCTAATTGCAAATCCTACAAACTTAGTCGCATCAACTAGTCCAGGAATAACATATTCAGTTCGAGCTTGTACTTCCAAATACCTGCAAAGTACAAACGTTAATACAGTGTATACTTTGCCCCCATAAGGCTCTTTTTACAATTTTTTAAAATTTAAATTATCAAATATAAATCAATGCAATAACGTGAACCAATAAATTTGAAATTCCCATGCATGTGAAAAAATGGAGTATCATACCATAACAAACCATGTTAGTATATAGTCGCTAGATAATGAAATTCCCATGCATGTGGAAATACATTGACGCTTTGCGCCAAAAACACTTACTAACCCATGTAAGTTTATAGTTAGCGGAATCATGATTGACAATGGAACTACAGGAAAGCAACAAGTTACTAATTTGTATCAGCTTAAAGTGACTTATATCAGTACATTTTAATATATGTTAATAAATAGTTAGAATATGTATACATGCAAAACCATAGGGATGTATCGTACCAATCGAAATAACGTTATGATAAATGTGAACCTTATCACGTGTGCATGTGAAACTGTAGCAACGCATCAAGCCAAAAGCGATTAATACTCAAGGTAAGATTATATTTAGCTAAATCACGTGTTCATGAAGAACTACAGAGATGAGTCAAGTCAATCAAAGATCATATAATTATCAGTTAAAAGAATAGCTACTTCGCCAGTACATGTGACCTACAGGAACACATCAAGCTAAAACAACTTATACTAAATGTAGTATATATAGTTAGCTGGATCATGGGCATGTCAACCACGGGAACGCATCAAGCCAAAACTACTCATACTCAATACAGTATTCTCAATTTACCTTTAAGGTTAGCTAGATCACGATTGAATTTTGAACTACATGGGCGCATAATGCTAAAACAATGACGTAAGGATATCGTCAATTAGAGCATGTGTAAAGCCATAAACAGTTCATACTCGATGTGTATATAGTTACCGAGATCACGCGTGCATGTCGAACTATAGGGGCGAATCAAGCGAACAAAAATGCTACAACTTGCATTTAAAAGTAAGTTAGAGCATATGTGTATGCATAATTACACGGACGCATCGCGCCATTAAGACTAACTCCTCAATTAAGAGATTGGTTAGATGTATCACGTGTTCATAAAAATACAGTAACGCACTACCAAATACCAATTACGAATCAAAATGTATAAAGAACCAATTTGACGACGTGTGCATTTGAACGTATCAAGCCAATAGGAACGACTGCCCAAAAATGTATACATGTAGCTACTTAAATTATGTAAGCATGTGGACCTAGATGGACACCTCCAGGCAATAACAAGTACTTCTCAATGTTAGTGTATAGTATGCTAGATGAAGCCAATAACAATTAGTTTCTGGATTTTATTTTATGGATAGCTAAATCGCGGGTGCGTGTGAAACTACAGGAACGCATTAAACCAATCAAAATTAATGATTTATGAAAATTTACAGTAAGATTTATCACATGTGTCATTAAGTGTGCGTGTAGATATATGGGCAAGAGCCCGATAGTTAAACTGTAACTACGAGATCAAGTTCAACATATTGGTTACTGATCCTATTCCTGTGGATGTCATTGAACATTTGTAAGTTTAGCATTACCCATTGGATGCATTCGCACGCAGAAAGATGTACTCGCCGTGTCCGTTAAACGTATACCGGAAACCATCAATCGTTTCAATCTCAGTGTCACCGCCAGATGTCGCTTTAATAGAAGTTGTTAGGACGTAATAATTACAAGTATTTCATTTCTGTTGACTTGCCATGTGAACTCATGTGCTATCACAAATCAATATATATTGGTGTGTTAGTACAAAGTTGCAAGCGTAAAAAATTTGTTCAGAGGATTATTTAACAAATGCCCTGTTTTATAACGTTTCGATGAATACAGAGTTTATTTCTTAAATTGACAGTGCCTTTTTAACCTTCATAACATAGACTTAAAATAAAATAAATAATTGAGTCATCGATAAACGACGAAAAAACTTTTTTTTCAACATTCAAACAGTGGCATTTACAGATTGTGGAGTTTAAATATGACTTGCATCGTTGCATACCTGACGTTTGATAAAACCACCTTGCACATGTATCTGGTACATTGAAGCGGTAGAAGGCCCCGCACAGCTGCTCGCTGCTACCACAACATAGTTGACGCAGGTCTTGCATTTGCACTACTGCTTTAGACAATTTCAAATACCCTCCATCTGGAGCCGTTGTTATGAGCCTGCCGTACTGACTGGAAATGAGAATGAATACAATTGCTGCTCTCAGTTTGACTTTGATATGGGGAGCCCATGAAGAATTCGGTATAAATTCTAGGCATCTAATTGTATAGTTTTGAAATAGTTAATATTTCGAAAAACAACTTTGTACTTGATAAACAGTTGACATACATTAAAATACTGCAGACAAATAGTATCAACACAAATGTCATTCTTTTGGATAAATGTGCCAAATAAGTTCACCTGTAGCAGCATGTTTGTTTAACATCATCAATGAAAAACAATTCTGTGTAGCAGTGATTTTCTTGTTTGAAGGAGTACTCAAACTCCATTTGGTGTTCATAACACGGGCAAGGTGTTGCAAACTGCCGTTTTGTGTTGATAAGATTCTTTAGATTTATGTCAGTAAGGAACTTCTCACATTGCAATCCGCTTGTATCTGAAATATGCGTTAAATATGTTAAATAATGAATTGAGCTAGAACATATGATCCGCTAGTATATGGAAATTGTTCTTAAGTATGCTTATAACACCATGTTATGAAATAGCTAGTAAAAAGATTAATCATCAAAGTTAATGATGGTGATTTACAAACCAAAAAAACAATCTCAAGGTTCTATACAAATATTAAATCAATAGGATATCATTTCCTTACAGGAAACTAAATCTGATGATAACGATTTTGTTAGCTTTCCGGGTTACTCTGTGTTTCAGTTTAACAGGCATATATTCTCTCTATTTATTATTGATACATCGCCAAACAGCGATCTTATAAAAAAAGAACACTGTCTCGTAAGATATGTATTGCTGTAACAACTCGGTTTGATCTTACTGTGATATTTGTATATACCATCTATTGGGTGAACATATGCTTATGATGATTTTTTTTTCAAATAAAAAATGTGATATTTAGTTGTTGTTTTCATTTGAGAATACACTTATGTACTTATGTTTAGAGATATGAGTTTCATTTACGGCAACTAGTTTTAAATGAACTTACGTTTTGAGAAAATGTTTTCTTTGGCAAATTTGATTAACATTTAAGATTTTAAGATTAAAATAATACATTTTTTTGCACTATATAACAATGCGTATACACGCGATGATAAGAGATTTGTACGAACAATAGTTTATCGATACTGAATGGGCGTATCAGTTTAGACAGGGCTAATGTTCAATTATCTGGTAAAGTTGTAAGCTCAGTAGACTTTATATCATGTCCAGGTCAAAAGGATTAGAACATGTAATCTCTTTTTGTTACTTATAATCTCATGCCTATCCCATTTTGCACGTATGCCTTATGTCTAAAACTTGTTTATGGCTTGAAATAAAAACGGATCGAAAACGCGGCCATAACTTAGGAACAATAGTAATTTTGCAAGTTGTGTAGTTAACATGACATCGTTTAAGCCTCAGACATTTAAATGTCACTAGATATGATAACAGAAAGTAATAATATATCACATGATATGACACAATGATATGGATAATATTGAAATGATAGAAATCATATTTAAAGATAATGCTGTTACAGCATATTGTGTTGTGTACTGAGGAGGACAAAATGTCTAGGCACAAAACAATTTCCTGGTTTAACAGAGAATGTCAAGACGTAAAAAATATTGCTAACATAATAACACGAAGGGCATATAACAAGCATAAAACAAACATCTAAAGGATTGTCGAAGACCTATTAAAATACACCATAATAATAATATTATGAACAGGGTAAAATATTTGAAACAAAAACAACATAGGTTAACGGAAATTTTGGCTAATGATAATTTCTTATTATAACATCAAATAATGTAGGACTATCGCTAAACTCTTCTTTATGTCTTCAAGGTTTGAACTCACAGTTCAAATACATTAAAACATTACAATATTATCTAAAAACATTAAAAAAAACCTAAGCACGCTTAGTTAAAGCATGCAAATCACGTAGCAATTTAACATTACTTTAAATATAAGACATTAATATTATATTTGCAAACCTTCAATATCAATGCGAAAAGATACAGAAACAAGTTAACCGGTTAAATGGCACTGGGTAAACGCCAAAGACATATAACATAAAATCACATACAAGAAACATGGAAGAAAAGCAAAACACTCCACAAGCAACACAGTGCATACATACAATATATAAAAAAACTAGGTATGTTTATCAAAAATTGTTAGGTACCGCCTTGGAACGGTCAGTAAAATGTAAATTTAACAGGGGTTGAAACCAGTTTATGTGCACAAACTTCACTATTATCCCAACGATCCTAAATAAAGATAAAACGCAAAAGGTAAATCTTATCAAAGTATGCATTAACTTGAGGAATTTTAACAATAAAACATATACTAATAAACTTATTGGTAAACCCCAAGTACTTCTATGATTAGAGATCCCAACTCTATCAGCAGACGGAAGATTGCAATTCAGAGCAAACTCTTTTCAAAGATACGATGCAGTCATTGTTTGAAACTATAATTAGCACCAACAGCGACATGTATTAGCGAATCTTTTCTTCCAAATAAATTCCTCACATTTGAATAAAATGTAAATTAGTTGAAGAGAATGAAGTCCTTTGCCAAAACACTCCGTGTCAGCCAAAAACGTTTTCGCCAAAGAAGATTTTTAAAGATAACATGAATTAGCAAAATCTTCATTAAATCAAAGGACTGAAAGCTTAGTTATGTAAGGATGCGATATAACGCATGCAATGTATTCTTCCGTCTGCAGATAGAGTGTGTATCTCTAATCATAGAAGTACTGGGGGGTTACCTATAACCCTATATTTTGTTTCAGGAATTCATCTTCAAAAACTAGAGGGCAAGTGCTCTTCAAAATATTGCTTTATATACACGGTTAATAAAAACTTCAAAAGTCATTCATTGAGTCTATCTGCCCAACTTCCTGCTGGAAATATTTACAGATGGATTTGTTTTTAGTTATGAGGAGGAACAGCATTCCTTTCGAAATTTAAAAAGGGTATCTAGAGGATTGATAACAATCGGTGAAGTATTTTGTTGACTTTTTTCTCAAACGTGACACCCATAAATTTGAAGATAATAAACTTAACGAAAAAACCTGCCTAGTTCGTTGCAATACACTCAACTATTTGTCGATTGGTTTGCTTTTATGTCGCAGTGTCCAAAACACTTTGGTTGTTTTGATTTTTCTCTCATGATAAACGGCTTAACATTTTATCTAAGCCTGTGGTAATAGTCATGTAAAAGAAGCCTTTGTCCCATAAAAAAAAAAAAAAAGTTTCTATATATATATATATATACACTATATCAACGGATATTGCAATAAAAACTACAGGGACGTGCCGCGTACCAGCGCCCCAATTCTACATAACACCATCTCACTATTCAATATTATTAGTGTTTAACTCTTTTTAAAAGCACATTATGTTATGCATGAAGTTTGCGAACACCTGCTTCATATTTACTTTTTTAAATTTCTATGGCACAAAATATAATTGAGTATTAACACAAACATATTTTTATTTAAAATTCAACTTAAGTTATATTTTTGCTCTAAAAATATTTTTCCATAAATATTGACCTACTGTTTTTATTTATAATCAATGAGAGAATGCGCTTTTAAAAAAAAGAGTAAAACACATTAAAATATCTTTTAAATAAATTGAAACAATATTCTTCAATATCGATTTTTTTATAGGCAAGTTTGTTAACAGTTGTATTCATATATGTTTGAATGTAACCAGTCATAGCTCCATTTAATTAGTTAAATTTTGTGGATGTTATAATAAATAAGTCCAGAAGCATGGGAGCATATGAGTTTTGATAGTAGTCATCAAGCAGGACAATTGGGTTTTCTCATGGTACTCCGGTATCCCCCATAACATTAGACCAATACTTATGCAAAAAGCTACAGAAACAAGCTGAGTAGCCAAAGGTTTAAACGTAAACCCGGTTTAGTGGCACAGGGCAAACGCAAAAGACATAGGCATATATACAAAAATAGGTATGTTTATCAAGATATGTTAGGTACCGCCTTTTAACGTTCAGTAAAATGTAAATTTACTGGGTGTTTAAACCAGTTGATGTGCACAAACCTCACTCTTATCCCAACAATCCTTAATAAAGATAAATCGCAAAAGGTAAATCTTATCAAAACATGCATTAACTTGAGGAAACTTATCAATAAAGCAAATAAATTATAAACGTATAGGTAAACCCCAAGTACTTCTATGATTAGAGATCCCAACTCTATCTGCAGACGGAAGGATACAATCAGAACACCTAATGCAAACATTTTTCAAAGATACAATGCAGTCATTATTTGAAACTAGAATCATCCCACACAGTCTGCCTTATAAAATAAAAGGTTTTAAACTGTGTGATCATAGAGTTTCATAATAAAAAGCATCATTGTACAAACCCTTAAGCAACCTCGTGTTTATGCGAGTGACTTAGAATAGATTATCATAGTCTTCATAACAATCGTTGTAAACTATATAATGTCTGAAAAAAGCCAAGCAGCACATACATTAATAAGGAGGCAATTTTCCTTCAAGATGATCGTATACGTAAATATCAAGATGTGTCATATCGCATGAGTGATATCAGTATCTTATCACGAATTAGTTAGCACTTCGATTTGATAGTTATTATAAACGAGCCTTTGAAGATGCCCTGGTACAGAATGTTAGCGATTAAATGTTAAACAGGAAAACACAATACGCATATTCATTGTGATAATTTTTTTTTAAATCTTAGGGACTCGCTCATGGTTTGTATAATGCAGATTTTACGAAAATGAAAAATATTACGAAATAAAGTGTAGCAAATCTTTAGTTGTGTTAAAAATAAGATACTGACAGCTAGAATCCTTTTTGCTCAAATATTGAATTTAAAGACCAAAAGCTCGAAAACCGTTTCTAACCGGATTCAGCGATTCGTTGTAGCGTGATTGGTTGATTGACATTATGACGTAATGTTATCACAGTACTCTCAAAAGGTTAAAAACTACATTTACTGTTGTAATTGACATTGTGGTCTAAAGGTTAAAGCGTCGTGTTTCTATTTTTTTTTCTTCACTTACCGGCGTGCATTCGTACCCCACTACAATAAAAATATTTGTTATCCTTTAATTGTATTTTTTCTACAATTTCGGTATCAAAGATTAAAGTATTGATAAAATACCTGTTTCATAGTTTTTACCGGGAAAACAGTTTGTTGGTCCAATACCATGATTCCCTTTATCAAATCTATCATTTGAATCTAAAGGAGCTCTTAATCAATACGCATCCGTGATATTAAGGCAGAAAAATAGTTTCAGTTAATGATGAATGTAATCAAATTCTAAGTTGGTTTTGTTAGGAATTTAAATACAAAGATTAAAAAAAAAATAATCAAAAACATAAAAATTAATTTTAAGACAGGTGAGATTGTCCCAAATGTACTTGAAATATGCTTTAAGAAGACGCGAACAAAAACGCTGGTACAACAATCATCCTTACCATTGATGATTTCCAACATTAAAGCAATGTTGACTCAACTCAACTCAATCAATATTCTTTTATTATATCACAGTTTACATTTAAGTAAAAGCATGTGAAAACGCAATATATATATGTTAACACAGGTATAAATATGTGGGTTAATGGCGGCTACACAACAGGTTTAGAGTTTATCATTATACAAAACAAATATAATTAGTAAGTAAGGGGAATGTGGTTAGTTTAAATATTATTATTATTTATTTTTTTATAACAAAACAAATTCATTTATTTGAATTAGGATACAATATAATCGATATAGTTATGAGATATCAAATGAAAATCTATAAAGTACATGATCAGATTCGTTTAAAGTGATTAACTAAGATTTTAACAAAAAATGCTGTTTTACTTAAGGTATCCGGGTTCATACTATTTAAAACTTCACTAAAGTGTAAGACACTAGGTCTTGAGTAAAAACGACTACTTATGTATTGTTTTCTGGTAGGATTAAAAAATGGACATGTTAGTAAATAGTGCAGTTCGTCACCGATATCGTTTAGATTACAAAACGTACACTTTCTATTGACATGTGGTACAGCATTCTGTCTCCATCTACCGACTTCGATAGGGAATTTATGATTACTAGTGCGGAAATGCAACAATGTAAAACGTAGAGATTTGGGTAAAATATTAAGGTACTCCTCAAATTTAATATCAGACTTAAACAGAGAATACATTTTACCCTTAGACGAAAGATTAAATTGTTCAAAACAGTTTTGCTGAAATTGGTCTACAAGGTTAGATTTCACAAGTTTACTGATATATTTTACAGGTACTCTTGTTTGGTTATGCCAAACGTATGAATAACCCGTTGAATCAAGTATTGACTTGATGTAACTGGTCCAGGCTGAATTATTACTATGTAAAATGCCTTTATATATCAAAAAACTTATTTTCGAGTCATGGGATGAAACGAGTTTACTCCAGTAACTAATCATTCTGGTTTTAACTATGGTGTTAAGGGGGTTTCTACCCAGTTCCGAGTAGAGCATGTACCGTGGAGTACTTTTTCTAGTATATGTAATCCGTCGCAAAAAAATACAGTGAAGTTGCTCCAACAGATCAAGGTTTTCAAAACCCCAGACTTCACAACCGTACGTTAGAATCGGGACAATGGTAGAATCAAAAAGCTTCAGTTGTATGTCCAAAGGCAAGTCTAGGTTATTAATTCTAAGAAATAGAGCATACATTGCTTTGTTAGCCTGGCTTATTAAATATTTACGGCAGTATAAAAAGCTACCGGTGGACGAGAAATATACACCTAGGTATTTGTATTCCTTGACTATCTCTAGCGCTTGGTTAGCAATGCTAAAGTTAAATTTCTTCAGATTTCTGGCACCAAAGACAATTCATTGTCTGCAAAAAGTACAGTGTCATCAGCATACAAGAGAATAAGTAACTGAAGGTACATAATTGTCTCATTAGCATCTACTTCTGTAGAAACACTAGAACATGTTCTTTTAAGGAATTCTTCTAAATCGTTTAGGTAAATAGAAAATAAAATCGGAGAAAGATTTTCTCCCTGACGAACTCCACAAAAGCTTGGGAACATAGGAGACAGATGCCCTTTGATGGAAACGCATGATTTTATATCATTATACATATTTTTTATGACTGTGAGGATTTTACCTTGTAAGCCAGTTTGCATTAGCTTATGCCACAGGCCAGCTCGCCAGACAGAGTCAAATGCGGCAGAAAAATCAATAAATGAGCAAAACAGTTTCTTTTTCTGGGCCCTTAGTTTACTTATAAGGAAATGCAATGTAAGAATATGATCGCAGGTTGAATAATTTGCGCGAAATCCGGCTTGGTTCTCGTTTAATAAGTTATTATTATGGAGGAATGTGTTGATGCGTTCATTAAGGATAGACGTGAATAATTTGCCTAAACAACTAAGAATGGTAATCGGCCTATAATTTTGGGGGTCGGTAGGAGAACCCTTGTTTTTAAAAATTGGCTTTATTGTCCCGATTAGCCATGCATCCGGGAGAATACCAGTTTCAAGAATTATATTGAAAAGTGTACAGAAGGTTGGCACCATATCGGCGCGCGAGGCTTTAAAGTATTCATTGATAATATTATCAAACTGCGACGATGTTTTACCATTCTTACTTTTCAGTATCATTTTGTTAATTTCGTCATGTTCTATTGGCCTATTTAACAGATCGGTTTCGGCGCTAGAGAAGCTCGGGTGGTTATTATCCGATATATGATCATTCGCGTCAACGACGTCATTGATTTTTTTGAAATAATGAAAAAAATCGTCTATAGGGGGTGACTCATGTTTAGATACGTTGGTAACCTTGTTCATGTGGTTCCAATAATCTTTAGGATGTTTTGAATGGAGTTCTCGAAGTTTGTATTCTGCTGTATGCTTGTGTTTTGCGACATACGTATTCATTGTAACTTTATAATGCTTACTCGCAGTATGTAATTTTTCTTTGTTCGAAGTCGATTTATTCATAGTATAAGCTTTCCGTGCTTTATTGTATAGCGACCGCGCCTTCTTGCACTGTAGGCCGAACCACGGCCTTTTCGTGCTATATGTATATTTTGTTGGATAGGTGTTATTACTTATTTTTTGAGAGAATGTTTTTAAAAGCCGATTCTTTGAACAGATTAGCAATATCTTCAGTAATTGTATTGAGGAATAATCGCGTATTTGACCGTGGGGGATTACGCAACCGACAAGAAACTTAAAAGAGATGATATTGATTTTGTCCCGGGTTAATATTTGTTTATAGTTAACATGCATAAACTAACTCGATATATCGCTCGTTCGGTAAGGCCTTTCTTGTAAATCATTATTGCCATTTATTAACATTGATACATCTCAACGAAGCGATCTTCTTAACAGAAGTATTGTCTCGGAAGATATATATGGTTGTAAAAACTCTATTTGATCTTAAATGAGGTATTATTTTTTTATGCCTCATATCTGGTACGCTAATGCTGATTCGTATTTTTGAAATTTAAAATAAAATGTATAGGTTGTGTTCAGAAAATAATCTTCTTCTTCTGTAAAGTGATATGAATTTACGTTGTTGAAATTAAAGTAAATGTACTTTTTTGTGAGAATGTATAGTCCGGCCCGTTTGATTTAAATGATGTCAAAAAAACAAAGATCCAAAATTATTAATTGTACAGTCAAGCATTACGGAAATCATTTTTTTTATGCACAAAACAATGTTTATTGCTATTGAGAGTATGTATCGGTTCTGACAGTGCTTTTCCTCAATTGTATTATAAAGATGTGAGCGCAGTATACAATATGTTATCTACGTCAAATGTGTTTGAAAATGTAATCATGTTATGTTGTCAACTGTCCATTTACGGCTATCGTTAATCGCTTTCATATGACTAGCAATAACAAGGAATTGACAACAGGCCCAAACTTTTCGGACAGTAGTACAGCTGATAGTTTTGTAGATAGTTTTGAAATCTTATAAGTCTTAGAAATTGAAAGATAACTAGGTAAGATTACAGAAAAAAAAAACAGATTTACTGTGAAAACTTCCGAAAATTTACGATTTCGTGGGTACTTGAATTCGTGGTTTTCTTGTTTGAAAAAAAAAAAACGAAACTGCGATCGTCCTAAATCGTCTGCATAATCTCCACGCCCAGGGCACGTGATTTCCGTCTTCTACGTCACACGGTTTATGGCATTCATTTCAATTATCGATTTAATGGATAATTAAGGTCATAAAAAAAGATGCACCCTGATCAAAGATATAGTTAGGCGAAGCCATTGAATGCAAATTAAGAATTTTGCAAACTGTGAAAACACCGAGAAGGTGCGTATAGTTGAGTAAACCATCCCAAAAGATAGCTTATGTGTACAAATTCAATCACTTCTCGAAGGTTATCCACAACTACACATAAAATATTAACCGTCTTTAAGTACATACTATGTAATCGATTAAATATTTCATCGAATAAAACAATCGAGTACCGACACTCAACACGCACATTTTGTAAACCAGGAGATTTTCATGAACAACACACGCTTAAGCAGGTGTTTCTGTCATATGGTTCATAAAAACTCAATGAATTGATTTGGCTTATTATTTGTTAAAGGCAGATATAATATATTAACAAAACAGTAAAAGTAAGATTACAATGAGGTCGTTATTTACTCTGTAAACCGTTGTATACTGCGACCCCTGTAAAGCATATACTAGAGTATGCACATAACACAGCAATTGAAACAATTAATAAAATATCTATATTTCCTGAGATGTTGAATTCGTGGATTAGCCGACCCACGAAAACCATGTAAATTATTGTCTCTCAAAAATTAATGATTTCACAGTATCATAAAATACAAAGATGAAGTTATCATTCATATCGTTACCTTACTTTACGATAATGCTGTTAGTACGACATTGCTATTATGCACAGGAAGGAAAACAAAACATTTTCTCAGCACTAAACAAACATTCCCCTGAATCAAACATTAAAACACAACCGCACTATGCAAACGTCATAGAACAGTTATACCTGTAACATAATTGACAGGGTAGGAGATTTGAAGGAAAATAACACGTTTGGAACATAACGAAGTTGATTTCATCAACTAATACGTAAACCATACTAGCAATGATTTTGAAGCAACACTTTTTAAATTAAGTTATGAATATAAATCATAATTTAAAAACTTTTACTTATGACTACATAGACTGTAAACCTAAATAAAGCAACTGCGTCAAATTTCAACGGGTAAAACACGCAACTATTAATCATTACCTTAAATATAAAACATTAAAATTACAATCGCAAAATGTTTGCTCTTTTGATGAAGAAGAACAGCGTTCCTGTTGAATATTTATAAAAGGATATCTCAAGGACAGATAACAATCAGTGAAGTATCATGTTTACCTTTCTATCTAGATTGGATCTAGTGACTGTCATAAATTTGAATTTAAATTGGCTGTCTCTATCTACTTAATGAAGAAATCTGCCTAGCTCGTCGCAAATAGCACAAATATTTGATGATCAGTATGTGCATTTATCTCTTTTTCAAAACCTTATGTTGGTTTTGAAGTTTTGAAGTTTTCCTCTGATAATAAATGATTTAACTTTACTTAAGCGTCAAGTAATATTTATGTAAAAATATTTGTACCATAGAATGAATAAGAAATGCAATCATCCTTAAAGCTGCACTCTCACAGATTGAACGTTTGCCAACTTTTTTTATTTTTTGTCTTGGGACGAGCCAATTTTGGTGAAAATCCATGGAAACCAGTCATGTAAGACTGATTGCAAAACATTAGATCGCAGATTTTTATATTTAAGTTCAAAAATGGATGTTTTATGCAGTTCTCTTAAACCGTTAGTAACGGTTTAAGCCATAAAACATTAATTTTCGAATGGAAATATGAAAATCTGTGAGAGTGCAGCTTTAAGCACTTGATCGACTTAAATAAACATAGAAACTACACGTACGAGACAAGTTTAAAGGACCAATATCACAAAAACTACTCATAACCAAATGTAATTAATCAATGTCAAGCTCAACTTACATTTTCACATTACAGCATGCCACTAATAAAAAAAACTAACATTTGACATGTTTAGTCCTCTCATGTGCATTATGTTAACAAACATCATTGCTCAATATTCTAAATCACAAAATGTTCTTGAGTAAAAACTCAAAAAATAATAAAAATGGACTCAAGTTATAAGTTTTGCTTTTAACTTCAATAACATATTTGTATTAATTGTCATTAATGAGAGAAAGTGCTTTTAAAGAAATTCTTTTTTATTATTTTTGCTTTTTTTAAAAGCGGAAATTATTTGTTTTCCGTTAATACGACATTCAAGATCTAAGTTACGTTCTCAGCTGAATCAAACTTTCAGTAGTATTGTGATATTTGCTTAGCATTTGTGATATATATTAAGTTAGACTTATTGTTAGACATATTGTGGCGGAAGTACGATCATAGTACGTATATTGACTTGGTTGATATTATGCAAATTAGCAAAGCCATGGCTCTATGAACATTGATAATTTACTGTATATAAAGACCAGTGGACCCCTTCTGGGTCGAGCATGCTTTTCCTCGATGGAATCTGTTGGCTTTTTTGGTCTCGCACGGTACGAATGGTGGCAGCGGTGGGATGATGACAACTGCCGGAATGGAGTTGCCTTACCACTGAATTTCCCTGGCCAAGACTTAGAACAAGTCTTCTCGGAGGGGAATGATAGGCAGCGGTGGGGTGATTATAACTGCCGGAATGAAGTTGCCTTACCCATAAGATTCCAAGACCAAGACTCGGGTCTTCTCGGAGGGGAAAGTAATGCTACGATCCGCCGTTGGCGGATATGCATTCATAATATAACATTTCGTTATAGACGGAAGTACATTCATAATACGTTGATGTTCTTTTGTGGTAATATGCAAATTAGCAAAGCCCTGGCTCTGTGTGGATTGCGAATTTACAGTATATACAGACCAGTTGACCCCTTCAGGGTCGAGCATTCTTTTCTCTGAAGGGATATGTTGGCCTTGTTGGTCTCGCACATTACAATTCTATACTAGCTATAAAAAGGGTAGGAGGAAAATACCCATTGAATGACCGATATCACGATGACAACAAAAAAAGAAAGTGCATGAGTTGACTGGTCTGAACAACACAGTTGCTAGTTTATGCTCTTGGCTGATACCAGTGGTTTAGTGGTATAGAAAATCCCATTTTAAAAGACTCGTTTACTTTTATGAGGGGCATTCATAGAACAAACAACTACCGTATGGAATGTGAATAAAATTCTTCTTACATTGATAAATGTACATCATTAGTTCAAGAAACAGCAGGTTGTTTAATGTATTCTCTAGACTGTTGTTATATATACTTCCATTTTTGCCGATAGGCGATAATAACGCTACGAAAAAATATAAGTTTACGCTTAAAAGTTCAAAATTATGCTAAAAAGAAAATGTGTCAGATGCTAATATGATATATGAAGACAATCAATTTCAAGACAATTTATGAACGAGTCACCCTAAAAAACTGTTGTCTAGTACCCTCTTTTTATTGCTTTTAACACCAACAAGAGCAGCTCTCTCTCTCTCTCTCTCTCTCTCTCTCCCTCTCCCTCTCCCTCTCCCTCTCTCTCTCTCTCTCTCTCTCTCTCACAATTTACCAATGTAACGGTGTCTTAAGTAACAGATAATTGAATTGTTCTACATACCTGCTGCAGAGACTGGTGCCACATAAATGTTGTCCACAATTGCACAAAAAATGCCATACAAGGCAAACCGATGTCGCACCATAACGACAGAAAGTTAAGTTATTTTGCTCACTTTATAAACCTCATGTCTATTCGAAAAGATAGGAACAAATAAAATTCCATTAGCAGGACATCACAGCCAGTGGTTAAGTGTATTCAACTGCGCTTTTTATCTAGAGATAAGAGCACGTGAAACGATTCGATTAAGTTTTGACCTTTGTTATTTCAATAAGTTGAGAGGTATCTTGAGTAACACAGATATGTATTCATCATTGCAGACGCATACGATATGATTAAAGTTTAGACGTTTTAAATCAAATTAATGATAAAAAGGTGTAGCCGTTGTCGCCAACGAACCTTTACAAACATATTCGAAACTTTACGATTAGTAATAGTACGACTGTTTCCTCTTGCTGAAGAAATCAAATAAATGTTGTTATCAAGTTTATGTTGTTGTTCTTATCTACTACTACTACTACTACTACTACTACTACTACTACTACTACTACTACTACTACTACTACTACTACTACTACTACTACTACTACTACTACTACTACTACTACTACTACTACTACTACTACTACTACTACTACTACTACTACTACTACTACTACTACTACTACTACTACTACTACTACTACTACTACTACTACTACTACTACTACTACTACTACTACTACTACTACTACTACTACTACTACTACTACTACTACTACTACTACTACTACTACTACTACTACTACTACTACTACTACTACTACTACTACTACTACTACTACTACTACTACTACTACTACTACTACTACTACTACTACTACTACTACTACTACTACTACTACTACTACTACTACTACTACTACTACTACTACTACTACTACTACTACTACTACTACTACTACTACTACTACTACTACTACTACTACTACTACTACTACTACTACTACTACTACTACTACTACTACTACTACTACTACTACTACTACTACTACTACTACTACTACTACTACTACTACTACTACTACTACTACTACTACTACTACTACTACTACTACTACTACTACTACTACTACTACTACTACTACTACTACTACTACTACTACTACTACTACTACTACTACTACTACTACTACTACTACTACTACTACTACTACTACTACTACTACTACTACTACTACTACTACTACTACTACTACTATTACTACCGATACCACTTCCACTACCACTACCACTACCACTACCACTATTCTACTACCACTACTACCACTACTACCACAACCACTACCACTACCACTACTACTACTACTACTACTGCTACTACTACTACTACTACTACTACTACTACTACTACTACTACTACTACTACTACTACTACTACTACTACTACTACTACTACTACTACTACTACTACTTCTACTACTACTACTACTACTACTACTACTACTACTGCTACTACTACTACTACCTCTACTACTTCTACTACTACTTCTACTACTACTTCTACTACTTCTACTTCTACTTTCTAATATTATTGTTACTGCTGTTGCTGTTGTTGTCACTGCTGCTACTTATAATACACCGGCTGTTCCTACTGCAGCATTTCTTATACCAGTTCTACTGCTACCGTTAATAGAAATACTACTTCTACAGCCACTTTGATTCTTACTTTAGCTTTCTCTGCTGGAACTTCTGCTGCTTCCACAACTACAAATAGAAGTTTCTACAACTAATTATGCTACAACGAATAATTATACTTTTCCTCCTACGACTACAACAACAGCTACTATTACAGCTAATGTTACTGCTAGTGCTACTACTACTGCTTCTTCTT